>NC_041233.1:86103398-86135640 GCF_002837175.3 Physeter macrocephalus
GCGGCGGGGCCCATGAGCCATGGCCGCTGAGCCTGCGCGTCCGGAGCCTGTGCTCCGCAACGGGAGAGGCCACAGCGGTGAGAGGCCCGCGTGTACCGCAAAAAAAAAAAAAAAAAAAAAAAGGTCAACAGTGCCTAGGGCCTGCAGGATAAACTAGAAACCCCAAAATGCACATACACCCTTGATGATGTTGGGCCTAATCCTTCAGGGTCGTCATCTGGCCACACCTCCTCCCACCCAGACCAACATCCTCCTACTTAATACTCCAGCATCCTCGGACTGCCTGCAGGTCTGTGACTGCCCCGAGCTTTCACAGCCTCCGGGTTCTGCCCATGTCACTCTCCCTGCCTGGAGCACTCTCCCGCCCCAGAGCACACACCCTTGACCTGAGACAACTGGAATCACCTTTCAAAGGTCTTCTCCGTGATGCCCTTTCTGACCCCGCCACCTACGTCCAATCTCTCCCCCTGTACCACCTGTTTAAGGTGTGACCCTGCCATCATCGCCTGTGAGGGGCAGGGACCACGCGTGTGACCGCGTCCACCCCTAGCACGGACGATGCCGGCACAGAGGGCACGGCCAATGGGTGAACAGACTGAACACGCTTGGTGTTTTCTCTTCCCCCACCGCAGCTCCTATGGGTCCTACAATGAGAATAAAGTCATCGGGGCAAAGGCTCTGCGGCCCTTCCAACCCATCTCCCTGCGGAATGCTGACTTACGATCAGCAGCCTCAGGGGAAACAGATGGAGAGAGACGAGAGACATTTCACAGGCCCTGGTGACCCGCTTACAACTCTAAGCAAAGTATAAAAGATAATCTCATCACTGTCACCCATATGCTCCCTTTCCCTGGGTGAGTTGGATGGGGTCTGACTTGTAGTGCAGCAAGCGCTGGCTGCTGCTGACAGAAACATTTACAATGCAAAGGAAACGGCGGGGGGGGGGGTGTCCCCTATCTACAAGTGGGCTGCGTTCAAGAGTGCACGTGTAGATCGCTCCGAAGGCACAGGAACGCCAGGATCTGTGGTGGTGACGTCCTCGGGCCAGCCACAGAGCCCTGATCCACCAAGCGCCTGTGGAGACGCACCCAGTGCTGTGAACCAGCCCAAGCCCACGGCCGTGAAGTCCAGTCACAGTTACCGCTCCACAAGTCAGCACGACAGACATGGGATGCGACAGGGGACCATCCCTCCCTCCCCCACAAGACTGGGGACAAGGGGCACTGGCTGCAGGGAAGGAAGGAAGGAGCCGGGTGACAGCCAGGGACAGAGCCCCAGAGGAAGCAGCGGGACAGGACACAGAGGGGAGAGCACAGCCTCCCGGCGCTCCCAAGTCTTGGCTTTATTTCCTAAACAACGGTCTGTGTAGAGTGACAAAGAGGTGGGGCGGCAGGTGCCAGCTTCAGCCACCAAAGTGTCCCCAGGCCTGCGGGGACGTGTGGGAGGGCGTGGAATGCAGGAAGAAGGCGGATGTTTGATGTGGGAACAGGACAGTGCCTTTCCCCCTTTTTCCCTTAACTCCCCCCACCCAGCTAACACAGGACCCGCTTCAACACCAGCAGGAGGGTGACGGTGATCCCAGGCAGACCAAGGTGAAAGGCAGAAAAAGGGATGGAAAATAGTAACCCCGAGTTCTGACAATGCAGAAGGCAGGGATGGCTCCACACGCCAGTTTGGGGAAGTGTGCTTGGAAATGATCGACTGTCACAATACTGTTACTTTTTATGATCGTGTGACCTTTGATAGAAAATATCCAAGTGGCCAACACTGAAACATTAAAACTCAAAGAATAGACATATGGTACCAGATAGGCTTAAGCGACCCCGCCGTTTCTCTGATTCATGGCCACAGAGGAGAGACCACGGCATTCAGGGTTTCCGCTCAGAGGACCCAGGTGTGGGATGTCCCAACCTTCCCGCTCATGAGCGAAATCAATGCAATTCAGTGCTTTTAAACTGTTGGCTTGAGCATGATGGGTGAAACCATCAACAGATTGTGAGAAGAGATTATTGATTCATAGAGAAATGGAAGCAGGCGAAATAATCGATAGATTTTAAATTATTATTTTAAAAAGTGGTTTCACTCTTCTGCTTCCACTCCAGGGTATGATGAGTTTAAAGACATTGCTCACAATGAAAAAGAGCCAGACTCCCTTCAAATGCAGGACTTTTCTGAACTTCGGGGAGAGCTGAGGCCACAGAACAACCGGCTGGTCCCAACCTGGGGCTCCAGAGAATGGAGAGGTCTGTACCCCCGCGGCTCTTCCTCCAGAAGCCTCCTCGGGTACTCACAGAAAATCAGAGTCTTAGAAGTGTCCAAGAGGTGCAGGCCCGGGGGTGGGGGACAGCAGCCATGTCGGGGGGCCCGTTCCTCCTGTCCCCCTCTCTGGAACCAAAACCTATTGTTGGGGAAAGTGCAACAAACATTCTCACCCTCAGGAACTGGTGAAAGCTCCCTGCAGCTGGGGAGGGAGGAGTAAAAAGCCTTAGTCCTGGGGCGGGACAGGAGACACCCCAAGAACCAAAGACCTGGTAGGACTGAGATTTAATCAGAACATCAGAGACTGCTCCACTCCCCACTGCCCTGCACTAAGCTAACAAGCTTGAATAGCAAGTGACAGCAGAAATGCTGGGAGGCGACAGGAGAGTAGCACAAGGAGACCTTCCCCGAGGGCTCACAGCGCTGGACGGACAGCCCTCAGGCAGAACCGCCTCCACCCTAACACAAGGTATGACCGAGGAATTTGGAGCCTGGGATGCACTGAGGGTAACCACAGCAACCACAAAACTCAAGCCCCGCCCACTCCTGCACGCCCCGGCACAGGAAAGGGAAAAGTGTGCCATTTCCAGGCATAAACACTATTTATCTCAGTCTCTACTAGCTACACCAGATTCGACAAAAGTTATGAGGTTTGGAAAAGACAAGAAAAAAATCCAAGACACAAAGCAATCATCAGAACCGGACTCAGAGATGACACAGATGCTGGAGTCATCTGACAGGGAATTTAAGACAACTATGATTAATATGTTAAAGGTGGAAAAAGGGGACAATGCGTGCGATCAGATGGGCAACTTCAGCAGAGAGATGGAAATGATCAGAAATAAATGGAAATGCTAGAAATTAAAAGCACAGTAATAGGCATAAAGAATGCCTTGATGGGTAGTCTCTCTGCTGAGGAAGAATCAGTTAATTTGAGGTAGGTCAATGGAAGTTGCCAAACACAAAGAGAAAAAAAAGTGAAAACCAAAAAGAAACAGAACATCCACTAGCTGTGAGGCATTCACACAGGTGGAGTCCAGAATGAGACAGAAGGCACGGGGCAAAGGACTGGCTGAAATACTGGCTCAGAATTTCCCCAAATGAATGACAGACACCAAACCACAGAGCTTAAGCAGTCCCGAGAACACCAGGCAGGAGAAACATAAAAACGAAGCAAAGCTGAGGCACAACTGAGAAGACAGCACCGAACCAGCGCTGCTTCCCAAGGCTGATGCCTGCACACTTGCAGAATGCTGACAGCGGGGAAGCTGGGGAGAGGCAGGCGGGAACCCTGTGCCGTTCCTGCAACTCTTCTGTAATTCCAAAATGACTGCAAAACACAGCGTTTTTTTAAAGTGGTTTTGGTGTTAGGTACTCTGTTGAGAATGTAGTAGTAACACCCATGGCAGAAAATGAAGATAACTTTCTAAAGACGTCCTCTCCACTCATCCCCAACCTCTGGCATTTATATCCTTGAGTTTAGAGTTTAAATCTGATCTGTGATGGGTCCCAGGAACCCAAGTACTCTTTACGGTATTGTTTCGATGGAAAATATCCTCCCATAAAACAGCTAATTCACAATGGAAATTGAAGAGCAGAGGTGAGAACTGTGTACCCTGGGTTTTCTGTAAACTTTCTTCCACAAGGTTCGAGCCAGCTCTCTTATACACACAGACTGGGCAGGGTGTACGCAGAGACAGGAGCTGAATGGGCCGCGGGTCTGGTGCCCCAGGCCCACGCTGCTCACCCGGCACGGGGAGCGGGAGGCCGAGCCCCCCAGGGCCAGCGGGGTCGGAGGGGACCTCGGGGGAGTCAGACTCTGGCCAGGCGAGGCTCCCGAATGGGAAACACCACCGTGAGGGCTGTGCAGCCACTGAACAGGGAAAGCACTGCGCACCCATCACTGCTGCTGGACGTGGTGAGGAAGATGGGCTGAGTCTGATAAACCAAGAGGGAAAAGGGTCCGCGAGCTCATCGCACGGCCTCGGGAAGATGATAG
This sequence comes from Physeter macrocephalus, assembly GCF_002837175.3. Taxonomy (NCBI): domain Eukaryota; kingdom Metazoa; phylum Chordata; class Mammalia; order Artiodactyla; family Physeteridae; genus Physeter; species Physeter macrocephalus. The sequence continues at coordinate 86,107,657 of NC_041233.1, forward strand.
GGAACTTCTGGCTGGAAGAACCTGAAGACAGCAGAGGGGAAAGTCTTACAGAGGCCAGGGCCTTGGGTGCAGAGGATGGCGCACGGGGAGGAGGAGGGTCAGGGCAGGCAGGAGAGCTGGGCACTGGGCGAGGGGTGAAAGGGCAGGAGGAAAAAGCAGGAGCGGAGCTGGCAGGCAAGCTGGGACCAGAAGGAGGGCGGGGTCCCCCAGGACTGCCCGCACCGTGGGCTTTCATCAAATCCAGAACTCACATAAAGTGAGTATGTTGGAGAAGAAAACAGGACCGTAAGCCCCGCCTCTTCCCTTAAGCACCGGACGCGCCCGCCACCCGGCTCCCTGACAGCTCCCGACTGGCTCTTCTGCACTCCATCTTCTCCCCTGGCTCATCAGCTCCCACCCCTCTTCCACACTGCTGTAGGAGTCTCAGAAGAAATGCACCCCCATCAGTTTAAGTAAAGCGTTTCATGCTGAAGGCGCCCAGCCCCGCATGACCCCCTCCCCTTAAGTGAATGATGCGGCCCCTCCCGTGCCTCTGTCTGCCCGTCTCCCCCAGGAGCTGATGAATTTCCTTCTCTTCCTTTAAAAACTTCTTCCCAAGAACATTTACACAGCTCACCCGGGCAGGACCTCTCCCAACCGTCCGCGCCCCTTGGATGTGCTTTTAGGTTTCCCCCATACCGTCCGGGACCAGAGAAGCATGTGGACAGGTCAGAGACCCTCAGAGGTCCGAGGCGGCACGGCCAGGAGCTGCGATCTCAAGGTCTGGCATCTGGGCCCATCACTTGCCAGCTGAGTGGCCTGGAGGCTGTCACTTAACCTCCGAGTTCCAGACTCACGCTGACAAAACGGAGATACAATGAATCCAGGGTGCTGGTGGAAGAGGGGACGAGATGAACCAGTGCTGGTGGGATGTCAGGACAGGTGCACAGACACAGGACCAGCTACGATAAACCACGGGGCCCCCATCTCCCACCATGGGACCTCCAAGATGCCACGGCCTCTTGAGCACCTGAGAACCACAGCAAGTGGGGGGGGGCGGGGGGTGCTGAGCGGGACTCGGGAGCTGAGCTCACCACCCACCGCCCCCCAAACGAGGGACCGTCTGACTACACATCCAGGCGACCCTGTGAGCTAATCCCCTTGGCCCAGGCCTCAGGGTCCTCGTGTCCAACACTCCCAGTGACTCTCGGGTCCCGCCTGCTGGCTGGGCTGGTCTCCCCCGAACCCCACCCCAGTCCTATTCCCCGGTCAGTCGGCCTTCCGGCCCCCGCCCTCTGCTGCCATCCGTTCCCCTCTCGCTCGCCCCTCCCCGTAACCCCGTCTCCCCTTCGAGGCTGCCTCAGGTCCCACCTGCTGCTCTGAGGTCTCTCCCGAGCCCCAGGGGTCTTCAGGCACCGATTCTGACACCCTCGGATCAACGGCCACGTCCTGCCACTGAACCTCAGTCACTGAGAGCTTCGTCTCCCCATGTGGGGAACCGGGTCCTTCAGGCCAGAGACCTGGCTTCCTGCCCCCTTCCCCCACCCCTCAGGCCACTGGGGACATTCTGCCCACAGAGCAGGTGTCCCGTCCACACACGTCGATTAAGCCTGGGCACCGGGCCTCATCCACGACCCCGCACAGGACAAACTTGGGGTCTGGCTAAAAAACTATGGCTCCTTTCCGCAAAAACCAGGTCCTCCCCAACGTGGCGGACAGACTGGGCCCGCTGGGCCGCACCCCTCACCCGCGGTCTCCCCCCTGCCCCTCCCACGGAGCCCGAGGCCCCGGTCCAGGCCTCTGCCTGTCGCGCCTCTGCTCAGCACTCCCGCTAACGCAGCCACGTTCCTCCGTCCTGGACGTTCCCACAGCAACCCCAGCTCCCTCTTATAGCACATCCCTAGCAGGAAACACAAGGCAGGAAGAACAGTGACACCTCAATTTAAGAAAAACCCCCTGGGAACGAAAGTGCTTTGAAGGAGTCCAATAAAAATACTAACAACGAAGTTGTCGTAAAACAAAGTTAAGACTTGCCGGTTTCTGCAGTCTTGCTAGAAAGTACTGCACACGCACAGGGTGGGTGTCAAACCAAGGTCGCACCTGTCCCAGTCCGCCGCGGGTCCACAGAGCTGGCCTCAGCAATGGTGTTGGGCTGCACAGTGTCCTAGTTCCATCTCCCTGCCTCACCCTCCCTCCTGGCCTCTCTATTCGGCGGTAGGACTGGCTGCCCAGTTTGCAGGGACCAGAGCAAAATGAAAAGGTAGGGCCCCTTGTTCACAACTTACTAAGAATTTCAAAATATTCGGAGACAGCAGAGCACCTACCCTGGCAGGAGGCTCATCCACTCCCCAGAAGGGGGGCTAGGGGGGCAAGGCCGCTACCCTCCTTCTCGCCATCCCCCCAGGAAAAATCCCTCTATAGTGTAGCCTCAAAACATTTATTGGCATTTAAGCCTCTTATCTCTGACTTCAGAATAAAAAGCATTTCTCCCCCTTTAGGAACGTAAAGCATCAACAAACACATGAGGAGACCTCAGGGAGGAAGCAGACAAAGGGAACGGGCTGAGGTGACAGAGGAACCTAACACCACGCAGGCCCGGTGGGAACTCGACAGTAAACGCGCATGGTCCTTCCGTGCACGTGACGTGAGGGCGGGTGGGAAGGGCTGTCCTGGGTCCTACGGCCTTCGCCTCCCTGGAGATGCTGGCTGAGAACTGGGGACCCGCTCGGGACCCGAAGCCCTATGTCCTGCCCACAGCAACCTCTCCGCACCACCTCATCTTCTCTCCACACCCCGTCCACTGCACAGAATCCTTGCTCTCCCTTATTTCTGCACCAGGATCCCCAGGTGCCCCCAAATGCCCGGCAATGCCCCTGAACGCCTGCCTTACCTTTCCTCCCCAAGTCACAAAGGAGCATCTCCCTGAAATGCAAGCCGAGCACCCGGGTCTCCAAGCACCTGGCCCTGGGACTGGACTCAGCTGGTCTAGAAAAGCTTAGCAACATGGTCACAGGGCATCCTTGGAGGTTATGCAGAGGCAGCAACAATGGACATCAAAATCTCCGGGCTCTCACTCGGTGCCTCGGCCGGCCAGGAAGCACGCGGTCTTGGCTGTGGAGCACGGGAGGTGAGAGCTTACTGCGCAGGTGGTGGTCACTAAGGTTTTAGAGCTGTTCCCGTATCCCCTTGGTTTAAAGCGTGTCTCAGGGTGCCATCAAAACCATCAGTTTCTTGTGGCTCGTGGCTTGACTCCATCTCACCGTAAAATCAAGCCTTTTGGCGTCTGAGCCACTCACCACCACTAACCCTGCGAAAGCTGGAGGAGGGGAGGTGCCCAGGCTGGTCCAGAGCCTCCCCATGGAGACAGCAGACACAGCACCTCACACAGGACTCACGGTGTTGGCTGTTCGGGTTATAAAAGAGGAGTAATTCGGGAGGCTAAGTTGTTTTATGGAATGATGTCAAATGTAGGCCCCAGAGCTCTATTTAAATATGCCATCAAAGCCAAAAATTGTGCCACTGAGACTTAAACAGGAGTCTGTGTATCCCACACAGGAGTCATGAACCACAAACACAAAGAGAGGTTTTCTATTCACTCGAGGAGATAAACAGTTAGGTTTCCGAAAGCACAGGATCTGATCATGCTTTGCTACTTTATCTTCTTTTCCCAGACGGCTGTACAAAAAATTCATGTTATTATGTGAGAATCCAATGCAAGAATCGTTGCCAGTGAAACATCTGGTGAAGGGAAACTGGGGCAAATGTTATTCCCTCTATGTTTCAGAGATAGATAATAATTCAATCAACATGGATAATAAATTAGACGGTCATCAATAGGCATTCGCCCTCCGCAGGCTTCACAGAACTGTAGGAAGTGGCCATGGTCAGAGCAGACCTTAAAGATCATCTGTCTGAATCCCTCCTTCCACAGAGCAGAATCCCAAGGGGTGGGGCATGTCCTGTCACCCAGCAGAGAGGGGGCAGGGTACCCCTCAGGGACGGTTCCTCAGCAAAGCCAAGAAGAAGAAAGCCAAAGCGGTGCTCCGTATTTTGCAGAAGGCTGGGCCGGGTGGGCCTTGGGGGACATGAAAGTCAACCTCTTATTGAAGGATGAGGAGACCCAGCCGCCAGGAGGTGAGGGGTCTGGGTCAGAGTCACACAGCCTCTGCTGTGTCATCACGCCTCCTGCCCCACGGTTGGCTTTAAGTCTACTCAACTGTTATCATCCAGAAGCATTCCACAGGGTTTTATTATTATTCATTTAAACACAAAGAACCCCCATCCTTATCACACTAGTTCAGGGTTCAGTGAATCCGTGGCCCTCGTGTAGAGCTCTCTGAGGGTGTGGAACCCAGGTTTGCCTGTGGACTTCCACTCAACTGCCCCAACGTTTAGACTACTGACACCCAAACGCAAGATAGTCTCTCCAAGGTTATGTTAAAAAACCCAAATACGTTGTGTTAAAGATACACTTCATCCTTACAGGGTCCCATTGCTTGTTCCAACGCATTACAGAACACAGATTTCAAATCAGACCCTTTCCGTTCCCTTCGCTTAGGTGATTTAGTTAATTAATCTGAGCCTCCATTCCCTCACCCCGCAAAAGGGGTCACTGCAAGTGTAAAGCTCCCAGAACAGAGCCGGGCGGACGTAAGTGCTACACGTACATGTTCGCTACTACTGTCCTGTCCGGGGCCTGATGACAGGCAGGGCCCGGTGTCTAGACGTGCCTGGGAGAAGGCATAAAACGAAAACTGCCTATCACACTCTATTTGGTTTCAATATTTCACGTTTATATTTTGTTTTCTTTCTTTTTTATTGAGAGCCAGAAGTTCCACCTTCTTCTGCCAAAAAACAATGAACCTGTCCACTCAGTGACTGTGGCTTCCACGAGGAAGTGAGTGGAAGCAGATACTTCTGAAGAGTACAAAAAGCCAAGCCTTGCCTTCAGTCGCTCATACAGAGCCGCCTACGCGCCATCCCCCAAGGCACCGCCAGCCTCTGCAGCCGGGCTCTGCCTGGGCCCAGACCCGGGTGCCCCTCCGACCACCTTCCACCCCCTTCGCAAGCGGACCAACCTTCGATGAAGTCCGAGGCCGTGTAAGGACGCTGGTCGGGGCTGCTCTCGGCCGGGCTGTTCAGGGCCTCCACGGCCAGCTGGATGACCTCCACCAGCTCGTCCCGCTTGTCCTTGCGCACGGGCTTCTCCTCGGGGTGGCGGGTCAGGCCCGTCTCCAGCTGGTACACTTTGTGCAGGGTGAAGCTGTCAAAGGGCACAGCAGCATACTCGGTGGCCTGCTTGACGCCGGTGTGCACCTCCGCCCTGTCCACCTGGGAGCGCAGGAAGGCCAGCAGGTCGGCCTGGGCCCTCCCGGGGGGGCCCGCGGGGTCCCCCGCCAGATGCTGCGCGGTCCTGAGCTGCTCGCTCCTCTCCTGCAGCTCCCCCTGGAGCTGCGCGATCTGCCTCTTGAGGCTGCTGATGTAGTCGCGGTGACGCTCCTCCAACTCCTGCATGGCCGCCTGGTACCCGTCCTTCCCCGTGGGGCCGCTGGCCCTGGGCAGCCCCAGCTGCTCGTCGTCGCCCCTTGGCGTGCAGGCCAGCATGTAGAGGACGGAGACGACGCAGCAGAGAAGCACAAGCAAGACCGCCACCCGGGAGACCCACGCGAGCAGCCCCCGGCGCACCATCCTCGCTCAGGGCTCAGCCACGCGCCCAGCGGCCGCGGCGCTCATCCCAGGCCGCCCGGCCCGCGAGGGGCGTCCCCGGACTAGACCGCAGGGAGCACACGTCCGGGGGTCCCCGAGCTGCCCTCATCCATTTCGGTCTAGACCGCGTCTCGTTCCTGGGAGTCCACCACCAAGGGCAGCAGTTTCCTGACTCCTAAAGGATGAACTTCCAGGCAGAGGCAACGAGTCAGGGGAGCCGTCCAAGTCGCCACGCTCATTCCCATCGTAGCCTTCCAGAGGGAACCTGGGGAGACCAACGACAATAACACTTACTCAGGACAGTGACCCCCTTGTGCTCGCCAGGCGATCAATAATCAATATTCAATGGAGTTGATGGAAAATGCTTACAACAGGTGATTAACTGCTGGTCAGTGTTTCTAAACCAGAATGCAAATATGCATCTGCAGAGTAGCGTACACAAAGAACAAAAGGTGCAGAAAAAAGACTGGAAGAAAACATGGCAAAATGTGAATTCTCTCTGGGTGGAAGGATTAATGGTGATTTTTCTGCTTCTCTGTAATTGTCTCTATCTTGCAAATTGTCCACAATGGCACACATTGTTTTCATGGTTAGAAGGAAAAAGCAACACTTGAATGACCATGAAATTGCACAAGAGGGCCTTCCCAGCACCAGTGGATGCAAACAGTGAGCATCCCGGGCTCCTGAGGGCACCCAACCAGGGCAGGCCTGCCAGCTGGCTCAGCGTGGTCCTCATACTTTCTGATGAGGAGGTGAGGAGGCACCTGGAGGCCCAAATATGCAAATGCTAAGTGCAGATGATAACTTTCAGAATGCATCCGGACAGTTCCTCCAGGACAGGGGATGATGAGTTTACCACAGAAAGGGGTGGAGCTGGAAGAAGACCGTAAATACTGCTTTGTCAGGACTCAAACCCAGGATGCCTCTGCTCAACCTCCGGGAGCAATTCCGGGTCCTGGCGGCTCATCAGGGACACCCAGCCAGACCACAGGGCCTGTCATCCAACTCCACCCGCCCCCAAACAAATGAGGAGCCACCTGGCTCTCACCCACTGTCCCCTCGCCCTGGGAAGCCCCTCCCTCCTCCAGCCGGCACTCCTTCCTCAGTGCCCTCCCTTCCTTAATCCCCTTTCCTCATCTCCCCTGCCCACCTGAGCCGAAAAAAGGAATGATCAATGGATCAAATAAGACTTCTTGTTGTAGGGAGATTTTAATAACATTTTCCTAGATGCATCTTTTTTTTTTTTTTTGCGGTACGCGGGCCTCTCACTGCTGCGGCCTCTCTCGTTGCGTAGCACAGGCTCCGGACGTGCAGGCTCAGCGGCCATGGTTCACGGGCCCAGCCGCTCCGCGGCACGTGGGATCTTCCTGGACCGGGGCACGAACCCGCGTCCCCCGCATCGGCAGGCGGACTCTCAACCACTGCGCCACCAGGGAAGCCCTAGATGCATCTTTTTATATTACTTCTCTTAAACAACCTCCCTGAGGGTACTGTGTCCTGGCCATTTTATAAAAATTCAACGTTAAAAAAATCCCCGTGAAAACGAAATTACCTTTTTTTTTTTAAGGTTTTTTGTTTGTTTTGGGGTTTTTTTTGGCTGCGCCTTGCAGCTTGTGGGATCTTAGTTCCCCAACCAGGGATTGAACCCCGGCCTCGGAAGTGAGAGCACAGAGTCCTAACCACTGGACCACCAGGGAATTCCCTAAACTAATTTTTACAGTCTTCACCCTACCTAGAAATCCAGATTCTCACCTCATTTACCGGTGGGCTGTCCCCTTTACTGACTGGAAGGACTCCGGTCAGTTAGCAACTTCAGGACCCCTGGGAGTAGGGAGAGATGAACTTTCTGGCATCCTCCCTATGCTGAAAATACCGTAACCAGTAAGGCTCACTGACGGTCTGAGTAGTCACCTGCCATGTCCTATGGCCACACTCTCGAGTTCCTCTCCTATGTCCCTGGTGATGTGCGTCTTACATATATCACTATGCTATCAAAATAGTTTATTTCCCAATTTTCCTTTAAAATTCAACACATAACATTCTCTCCAATATTTCCCTTGGCCGAAGGATTTTCCCTCTCCTATAATTTAGCACAGTACACGGTTATCAGTGCTGAGTTTAAAGTGTACGTTTAGCCGTGGAAGCCTTCTCTGATGAAAATCTCAGGCTTTGTATAATTACTAGAATTCTGTGATTTAAAACATCTCAGCTTTGGTATTCAAGCACCTTGCTATTTTTAATGAAATCTCTCCGATGAACTCATTATATCCAAGTATTAAATTACCAGTGAAGACATGTTACCACGTTATGCGGCTACTTTAAAGACTTTTACTTCAAATGGACTGTCATTAAAGACAAAATAAGCAAGTCAAATAACAAAAATGGAAGGTTCAACACCATTTGTGGTACTGCGGAAACAAAGTATGCAATCTTTCTAACATATTTTTAACGGAATAATGGTTATGTTTGCATAATAAATTGAAATGACATTGGTTAACCAAAGCAATGTATTAAAGCAATGGCTAAAGAAATTTAAAACTGTACAACAATTATTAGTTCTGTTCCATAAGTCTCTTGAAAGCCTAGTCTGGCTTTTGAAATTCACTAGTATAAATTTCAAAGTTATTTGGTATTCCATTCTTCTGCATGTAAAAGGAGAAAAAAATCAGATCTAGGAAGAAATGACTTTTTAAAAGCAATAAAAGCCGTAAAAATTACTGCCAAAGGAGCAGTGATGGATTTCTCCTTTTAAATGTCAAGAGCAGATAATGTATGTCAGAAACAAAATTCTGCATCTTTTAACACACAGTGTTTTTTGGATGTTTCTAGCAATCTAACCTGGAATCATAATAGTAACACCTGGCCACACATTTGTCTGCTAAAGTCAGGAGGCTCATCCTTTGCACTCTTGCTTCTGTGGAGACATCGGGTTTTTCATCTGCAGCAAAGATCTGACCTTCCCAGCTCTACCACACACAGGAAAGAACGGCCTCAATGAGATGTAACCCTGACCGAACGTACAGCCAAACCGCAAAGGTACAACCTCTCCCGCTCTCTGCAGAGATGCTGGGAGAATTAAAGAGTTAACTTTTATAATGTGTTTACAGCTGCAGATGGAGAACACCATGTAATTACCAAGCACTATTACAAGTTAGAGACGACAGTGAAAATACAGCTGTACCATCCCAGCAGCATTGTGCTACTATTTTAAAAACTTAGAAAAGGCACCCAGATTTCAGAGGAGCTCCATATTTGGGGTGGCTGGAGCGCGAGATGAAGCCCTGTCAGCGACCAACGTTAGGCAGTGTGGGTGAAGAGAGGTGTGTGCTCCTACTTTTTAACCACAGAAAATCCCTCGTGCTCGTCAGGTGTCTTGCCACCTAGACTTTAAACTTCCATCCTTCTCAAGTGCTTTCCCTAGTGCTTTCCTGCCTCTTGCCAAATCCAAGAGGATGTTCTGTGATGCACCTTGTCCAAAACACTGAACTTATTGATTAGAATGAAGAGACATCCAAGCCCAGCGGTTTTGCTGCCACTCTTACAACCTCTCTGGGCAACAAAATGGCAGGCGGAGGCTCCTCCACGGTCCTCTGTGAAGGGAGAATGCGCTGCAGAGCAATGCTCGCCAGATGCCCCAGGGTGAGCCAACCTAACGCAGCGCTACTCCCCAAACTCTCAGGCTGGACAAGGGATCTAAGGACAGACTGAGTAACCCTAAGAGCTCTGTCCTGGGGTATACAGGTAGGGGGCTGCATAAGGAATTTCTTTCTGAACACTTAAGGCAGAGAGTCTGAAAGAAGCAGGGGGCCCTAGGCCAAGGGGGTCCAGCAATGGGTGGGTTTCTCAGACTCCAGGTGCAAAAGCCGTCCGGCAGCCCTGACATCCTGGCCAGACCAGCAAGCATCCTGGGCAGCCCCGTATCTCCAAATAACACAGCGATGGCCCAACCACAGGACAGAATCACAGTCCATGCCATCCAGGATACTGTCATTATTCATCCTTGCTGTTACTGAGCAGCTATTGTTATTATACGCTGATAAGTTGTTACAGGAGATGAAAAGTGAACCAAGCACAAATTCCATCAGCAAGTTCATGAGCTTGTAGAGGCATTAAGCCCTTTGCAAATAACTATAACATGAGCCCCCAGCAGGCAAACGCCATTAAAACAAATACAAAGCGTTAATGCCATGTTCCCACCTACCAAATGTATGGGGGAGGGGTGTGTGTGTGTGTGTGTGTGTGTGTGTGTGTGTGTGTGTGTGTGTGTGTTGAGAAGAAAAGTATAAATAAATAAATTTCCAAATGAGAAAAGCTTAAAATAAATGTTAGGAATCAACAACATTCGTTAAAATAAGATAGGCAAGTGGCCAAAGGTACTGTTTATCATTTCACCTTAAGAGTGGAAACTCTTCGAGAGTGAGACTAAGACAGGTCTAAGTTTGGTCCAGAGTCTGACACTCAACCAAAATGGGGACAGTGGAAATTAGAACTTCCACAGCCAGGACGGAGACACCATTAGGACAGGTGTACTCATTTTACTCTGTAGACCCCAGGGGACGTTTTGGTCACGAGGGCTGCGTACTGTGACAGAACGTCCACGAGAGGCCCATAAATCACGAGGCCCGCAGGACATGCCCGGCTGTGAGATGCTGTCGGGGCCGCAGCAGGCGGCAAGGACGGTGGCTCTGTGGCGAGACCAGGTCGGGAGGCACTACACTGCACAATGACAGGCCTTGTGAGTGATAAAGGGGACCATTCAGGGAGTGGCAATAAATTCCAAGGGACAGCTCCACCCTGTGCACACACACAGCCAAAAGGGATGGTGGGGAAGAAAACCAGCAGTGTGTCCTGAGCCAGGAAGCGGCGGGCCAGGGCCCCGAGGCCGCCGTGTGCATCGGCTCCTCCTGGCACAGACAATCAGCCCTTTGACGGCAGGGGCACAGCTAACCTTCGGCGGCAGGATTAGCTGTACTAACAGAACATAAATCGAGGTCCTATCTCCTGGGTAAACACACCGTCCTGAATGTGTGTGGAGAAGGCAACCTGCAGGGATTCTTATTCAGAGATGTTCTCGGAAACACATATAAAGTGACTCCGTACACTTCACCCGGCCTCAGCGCTGCATTTAGAATCCCCTCCGCCTCCGCCTGGCGCCCAGGACGGCCTCCGCGTCCCTGCCTTCCCGCCATGGTGTCTCCCTCCCCCCATCAGCCCGGGGCCACACGGCCGGAGTGGGGGGATTCTGCAGAATCCAGCAGAACACGGACCAAGGCCACTGCAGGAGCCGAAGACCCCCCCCAGCCCCGAGCCCCTGCTCGCTGCCTCCTGTTCAGATTCCTCCTAACTGTTCTCCATCTGGTCTCTTAAGAGAGACGAGAGCGTCTACACACAACCCCTGCAGCGGCATTGCAGGGTCCGCAGCAACCTGGCTCTTGTGCACACCTCTACTTCAGGGCGAGACGCTGCAGAGAAGTCAAAGCAGCCTGAAGATGAGCATAATCTCCCCAAACCACACCCCCAGGGGGGCTTCGGAGCAGGGCTCCTCAGGCGTGGCAGACCTTTCCGGAACGCAGGCGTCTCTGCTCCACTGGGGCTCGAGTCAGCATCCATCACGGGCCAAGTGCTTTATCCTCGGGGTGCTTCCGACGGCAGCTGGGGAGCGGAGGGAAGCCCCATGTCACTGTCCACACAGGACCAGGTATGGGCCAGCGGGGGGGCCCAGGCCTCCACACGCCATCACAGCATCAACGTGGCCGAGAAGCGTCCTCGCGGACCGCATCCACCCTGACACCAGGCTGTCTGGCCCGAGGCTCTGCGCGGACACAGAACCGGGCTCCAGGGGTCGCACTCCTCCTTCGCCCTTGGCACTCGGGTCAGGGCTCTCCAAACTGACCAACATCAAGAGCATGTTCCAGGCAGGAAAAAACTAGTGGACGAGTACCACATGTTAACGTGCTCATTGATAAGTCAGAGTACTGTTGTAGTATGTATGCGCAAAACAATACCCCTAACATAACGAAAAAATTGTTTTTAATGTCTTCTCACCCTGAGGAACCATCCCAGGTTCCCCAGGGACCCGCTTCCAGCTCCCAGGTAACTTCCCTCCGCAAGGAGTTTCACCCAGTGTCCCCGGGACGGAGCTGCAGCCCCGCCCACCCCAGGGCCCCAGCGCAGGCCCCCACTCCTCAGGGTGACCTTCCTGCCTCTGGACCTCCGGCTCCATCCCAGGGTCCCCAACACCTGCTGCCCAGACACTGCCTGGCCCCTGCCAGGTGCATGCTTCCCTCCCTTCCAACCCAGAGGACCTGGACGTGGCCTTCAAGACACCCTAGAGGGTCCATTCTGAGGTCCTCCCTGTAACCAGATCCGGGAGCTGGTTCTCCATGGCCCAGAGGGACCGAAATCCCCTCGTTGGGAGGTGTCCCTCCATCCCCTCATCTCTACACTGCTCTGCAAGAATCATTGATTCCTTTTTCCCTACTTGGAAGCAGAAGAAGGGAAATGTGGAAGAAGAAACTGGGGTCTGCTAATCAGAAAATGAACACACGGAGATTAATCACAGCTCTGAAAGCCAAAAAGCCGGGAGACAGGCCCAAGCCCTTTCTGCTAGTTTCTTTTGATTTTGGTTTCTAATTCACTGGTGAACCTGTGTAGAGAAGAATTGAAAGAGAGGGTCTTCCTGAACACACGTAGATTTTTCTATCCCCCGCCCCTTGCCACCTCCAACCTTGTTTCAGGAAGCATCTAAGGAGGTCAACCAGCACAGGTGGCGGCCACGGGGCCTCGGGAGTGACAAGAGAGAAGGGCACCGCACCGGCACAAGAGGGCAGGACTCATGCTACTTAGGATAAGCTGAATCAAGAACCTTTTCCCGGCAGGAAGATGCCCCAAGCAGACATGCAGGCCTGAGTCAGCTGCCAAAACCCTGCTGAGAGACCTGCCCGGTCTCGGTCTGCCGCGTCCTGCGGGCTCTCTGAGGCTGGTGGGGTCACCCTGCCCGCAAAGCGAGAGCCCCAGAAACCAGGCTCCCAGCACCTCCTGCTGCTTACGATTACACCCGCTTAGAGAGCATCTGCTCCGGGCCAGACACCAGACTAAGCACTTTATAAACATCATCTCATTTAATCCTCCAAACAATCCTATGAGCTACGTCTTATCATCCCATTAAAGATAAGGAAACTGAGGCTTAGAGCAGTGACGTAACTCGCCCAAGGTGCACAGCTGGCAAGCGGCCAAGCCTGGTTTCAAATCCAGCTCAGTCTGATGCTAAACCTTGCTCTTACCCACTAGGCTGTACCGTTCACCACCCTCACTAATCCCGAGCTGCTTGCTGAGACCCGTTCCTCATCTTGCACCCAACCTGTCCAATTTTTCTTGCTTCTGAATGCCTAGTGGATCTTGCCTGGCCCCTCAGATGTAGCATAAAGCAACCTTTTCTTCTCTATATAATGTTCTGCCTCCCCACTTAGCTGTGGTTTGCATGTCCACATCCCTTACCAGCTCTGCAAACTCACACCACCCCTGGAAACAATGCCGATCTCGGCTGTGCCTGGTGTGAGCCTTGCTCTGGCCCCTTGGTGGGCTCGGGACAGAACACCCCCTGCGACATCCAAGGGCTTCTGAGCAGATGCCAGAAGCTTACACCCACTTATCACCCACTGAAAAGCATCCTGGCAAGTGGAATTTCTTCTTTGAAAGGAGAGAGAGGGGACATCTCTCAGTCGGCTAACCAAGCTGCTGGCTGGCCTCACCATGAGTTCTCTCCTGCCCGACACCGGCTTCTCCCTTCCGTCCTCCAGAGCCTGGCAAAAGGAGCTGCCCATGCAGTGCCACGCACCGCGAGTCCCCTACCGCGCTCGCATGCAGGCAGAAGTCACCCCGACCGCTGACACCGCTGGAGACTCAGCGAAGTGTGCCGCTGGGGAGAACAGGCGCCAGCTTCCAGGGAAAGGCGCGCTACTGATTCACAGGAGAGGGTAATTAAAAGTGAGTGGTGGGCTTCCCTGGTGGCGCAGTGGTTGGGGGTCTGCCTGCCGATGCAGGGGACGCGGGTTCGTGCCCCGGTCCGGGAGGGTCCCGCGTGCCGCGGAGCGGCTGGGCCCGTGAGCCATGGCCGCTGAGCCTGCGCGTCCGGAGCCTGTGCTCCGCAAAGGGAGAGGCCACAACAGTGGGAGGCCCGCGTACAGCAAAAAAAAAAAAAAAAAAAAAAGTGAGTGGTGCTCGTGGGTCCCTCCAGCGGAGCAGCAAGCACAGGGCCCCAAGCAGAGGCCGGGGGGAGCTGCTGGGCAGCAAAGGTCAGCTCCGAGGGTGGGTCGGAGCTGCGAATCACCCTCCCTGTGCCGTGAAGGCTGAGGTGGGCTCAACTTCAGTTACAGCGAGGGCAGCACAGAGAGGGAAAGCGGGGCTCTCTGCTTCCTGGTAAGATGATCCGTGTACCTTATTAGCAGATCGGAGAAGGAAAGAGGAGGAGGAGAAATAAGGTTCACCAAATGCCCCCACCATGTCCCAGCCAATGCCTTTAAAACACTTCTAGACACAGAGCTCCCAGAGCAGGTGAAAGTCCAAGGCAGGGACCTGGTGGCCCTTCAGGCAACCCCAGGGGCTCCACGGAGGACCTTCCGAGAATCACTGGACCTCGAGCATCACCTGCTGTCTCACCTGAACCTCATGTGAGTGGCAGATCCCAGTCCTGAGACTAGGATCTGGGACGTGGGGAGGCCCGAGACTTACCCACACAGCCAGCGGCTTCCACATCCCCAAACGCCCCCAGAGTCATTGACACCAATCAGCCTGATGCTCCAGGGTGCAGACAGAGCTGCCACACGTACAGAACTAAACCTCACCAGCAAAGGGGAGGCAACGCAGCAGGGAAAGCCCCACAAAGAGGATAAAACACGGGCCCTAAAGAGAAGCAGAACCAGACACCAGCCTCTAAAAGTGCAAGATGGCGGCCCTTGGACCTGGAGTGAGAGCTGGGGAGATGCCTGAAGCTCTCCCCGCTCCCCATCCTGGGCTCCCTGGGTGTGACTCGGCTCCACTGCAAACAGTGACGACCCACGGCTTTGCTCTGGCCCTTGTGGTCACCCCGTGGCTGGTGAGTGCGGCCCCTCCCAGGGGTGTCACTCCAACCCCGGGCATCAGCCAACTTGATGTATGAGTGTGGTCACCCCAGGTCTCGTGAAAGAAGGGGGTGACACAGCAGCTCCTCACCCTGCAGCACGGCCATGAAGGAACAACCCCTGGACACATCCTGCATCGCAGGTGCTGGGACCCACTCTCTTGAGCCCACTGACGTGTTTTGCTGGCATGTTTGAAGCAAGAGGGTTAAGGAGGAAACCGCCACTTTGAGTCAAGACAGAATAACCAGACTGATTCTGCCTGGTTCTCCTCTTTCTCCCCCACCGACAAGCAGGCATCAGCACACAAACAAGGGTCTGGCTTCTAGAAAGTGGCTATTACAGAACAGGACTGGAGAAAGTGCGGATGGTACAGAATTACTTTAGAAACCCCATGGGGCTAGATCAGCAGAGTCGTCTATCTGAGTAGAGAAGTAGAAACAATAATGCAGAAAAATATTAGTCCAATATTATAGAAATGCAAGATGTCGTATTATTTTCGCAAAAATAAAACCTAGAGCTGATCGCAGACCGTTTTTGTGGTCCAGCTGCGGCCCGCCAGGCCACGGGCCCCTCCTCTGGCGTCCCAGCCTTTCCTCGGCTTGCACCCCACAACAGTGCCAAGACTCTTCTACTGCCCACTATACCCACTGGGGGGTCAACTGATCACTAAGGGATTAGCTAAAGCATTTCAAGATGTTACTTCCAGGGACTTTCCTGGTGGCGCAGTGGTTAGGAATCCGCCTGCCAGTAAAGGGGACACAGGTTCGAGCCCTGGTCCGGGAAGATCCCACATACCGCGGTGCAACTGGGCCCGTGCGCCACAACTACTGAGCCCGCACGCCTAGAGCCCGTGCTCCGCAACGAAAGAAGCCACTGTGATGAGAAGCCAGCAAACCACAGTGAAGAGTAGCCCCTGCTCGCCGCAACTAGAGAAAAGCCCACGCGCAGCAAGGAAGACCCAACGCAGCCAAAAATAAAATAAATAAATACATTTATTTAAAAAAAAAAACGATATTACTCCCAGAAAGAAATTTACCTGCAATAGAAATTGTCCTATTTCTACACAAGGTAGACAGCACAGAGTGCTTACTTCATCCAAGTTTGTTTTTCAGTTTAATACTACTTAATATTATGCTAATATTCCTCTGCATCACTCTGAAAATATTCCCTGCCCTTCCTGGAAACATTCACCTTCCTCTCTAGGACCCCACCCTCTCTGCATCTTCTTCCTGCTTCTCTGAGGCCTCCGATGGGGCAGGTTCTATTAACATCATACCCATTTCGTAGGTAAGGTCATGGAGGCAGAGGTTAGTCACCGGCTCAAGTCACCCAGCAACAAAACAGCAGAACTGGGTGTCCAGCTCAGGCAGCGTGGCTCTGCTGTCCGTCTCTCCATCACCGGGCCCTACGCTCCTCTACAATTTTCTACGTGCTTTAACAGAGGCATGGGCATTTTAGAGGGGTGCACAAAGCCTGGCCAGGGAGCAGTGCTGGAGCATGAAGGGCCTGAAAAGAAGGAACCAACCAGCCGGGCTGGCACCTTGACCTCAGACCTCCAGCTTCCAGAACTGTGAGAAATAAACGTGTGCCATTTAAGCCACCTGGTCTGTGGTGTCAGAACAGTGCTCTGGCCTAAGATAGACCTCCTGTCACGACGGGGACTTTGTACGGTAGCCTATAGGCATGGGTTAGCCAGCCGGCTACCTTTTTAAATAGGAGAACCACACGATGCGAACTGAATTTCAGCCAACGGGCAGTGCTGAGAGGGACTGGAGAGGGGAGGCCGGCCTCGGGGAGATGGGCACGTGGCCAGCGCACCTCTGCGGTGTCCGAATAAGGGACGTGGGGATAGCAGCCGTAAACGTGGGCTGTGGTTCCAGAGTGCCGTGTCGGGTGCCATCTCCAGGGCCCGCAGACCGACCTGGCACGGGATAGAGAGGATCCAGGGAGCACGAGGGTGGAGGACGGAGCCACCGCTGGGAGAGAACAGGCACAGGGGAAGATCCAGGGCAAAGACGGGCTGGTGCTGGACACGCCCGGCGGGTGCTGCTGCTGAAAGGACGGGGGCCGGGGGTCGCCCCACTGACTCCCGAGCATCACACCTGCACAGCCAGCAGTCAACCGAACGCAGGCGGAACCTGATCAGAGAGCCGAGCCGGCACCGGCATTGTTTCACTCACCAGGAAGCTTAGCCTCGGAGAAAACAGCTGGTGTTTGGACGGTGAGAAGGCTCGGGTGAAGCACCATCAGAACCAGAGCCCACGGCTCTGGACACCGGTCCCTGCCTCTGCCCCGCACTCCAGAAATTTTAAATCAAATTAGCTCTCTCACATCCTTCCCATCCCCCAAAGCCCAGTTTATTTTTAAAAAGAAAACAGATGAAAACCGTAGTGTATCTTAAAAGCTCTCCCCACACTGCATTTAAACAGAGAGGCGGGGGCCCCAGGCAGGCTACGGGGGGGTTCTAAGAGGCCACTGCATGTGAAGGCTCAGCTCGATGCCCAGGCACGGGGACGGGCACGGGGCAGGGGGCGGTCATCACGTTTCCCAGACATCACTCAGATCTCGGGACAAAACACCTCCCGGCTGTAAGCAGCAAGCAGGCTGTCCGACCGGCGGACGGCCCACTTGGACCACGGGCACAACTCAGCCAAGGTCGGACCCACCAGGTCCCTGGTGAAAGCTCAGCAGGTACCATTTGGGAGAAATCTCAGACCCTCCTAAGATATTTCTGAAATGCAATTTTCCAGTAGCTCAAAATGACATGACTCGATACGGCAGTGTTCTAATTTTAGCTGCCAGTACTAGAGCTATTCCTGGGGTTCAAAAAGTTTTTTTAAACAACAATAAAACCTGCTTCTCTAAATGAGGCTTCAAGATCCCCTCTTCGGACTGCACATTGTCATCCTGATACATAACAGTTCTCAGTTCCAAGCTGCTCAGGGTGGGCATAGAATGCCTCTTCCTGGAAGATAAACGGGAATACTATCCTTTTGATTACACGCCGAGTCTGCAACACTTGCTAAAATGGCTACAACTGCACGACCCCATCTCAAAGGAGCAAAACACACAGAGTTTCAGCCCAGCTGCAGCGACCTGCGGGCAGCAGGGACAGGTGGAAGATGAGCGGGGGCTCTGAGACCACCCCCTACTCTCCGGAGGGTGGCACGTGGAACCCTCGTGGCAAGCCTTTTCTCCATAGTAACAGGAGCATAGAAAATAACTCCTGAAATGCAGCGACGATGTTATAATTAACATGAATTTTATCCACCCAGTCACTGAATACGTATTGAAGGAGACCGTCTGGACTATGACAGCGACAGAGGGGGGGTTAGCCGAGGTCCCCGTCCTCACAAGGTGCCGGCAAGGGGGAGAGAGGGACAGGTGAAAAATAGCCGGCTGCAGGGGGATGTGATCAATCATCATTAATACAAACAAGATGTCGCTGTGGTTCAGAGGAGAGACAGTTCTGGTTGGATCAGAGGAACCTTCCAGGTGGCAGAGCTGGGGACCCTCCAAGAAACCCTCCATGACCATGGTTATAAAACATGCAGACCTAGTTCAGGTTTTCCACTCCTGCTCCAATTCCACTACTTAGGATGCCTGCTGTCTTAATTTTTAAAAGGGGGAAAAGATAAAGAACTATAGAAGTTCAGCATTTTATTCACAGACTCTAGTTTTTCCTAGAATTTTTTTCAGATTCTTTTCCATTATAGGTTATTACAGAATATTGAGTAGAGCTTCCTGTGCTATACAGTAGGTCCTTGTTGTTTATCTATTTTATATACAGCAGTGTATATATGTTCATCCCAAACTCCTAATTTATCCCTCCCCCCTCCCAGATTGTGTCCCTCTGAGTGTGTCTCTCTGTGTTCAAATCTCTCTCATGTGTCCCAAGCCAGGTGAAAACTCCATGGCCTTGTCACAGTCCTTATTTATTCATTTTTTTAACATCAGCTCCTTCTACATAGAAGAGTTGAATTTGTTTTTCTTGAAACCAAGCTAATGGGTCTCAAGATTGACACAAAGGCAATTATCCGGTGGAGAAGTGGGTCTGAGGAGGGCTCCACCTTAAATGAACGTTGCTTTATCTCTACTAAAAGCCTCTAATTATTTCCAAGTTTCTGGCTCCTTCCGAGTTTCTGGCTCCCGGACAGGGCTGACATAAGCAAAAACATAATGAAACGAAGGGTGCCTCTGTCAAACAGCACTGCGGCTCTGCTCACCAGCACGCTGGCTCTGAGAAGCCACCAGGGGATCTACAAACAGGGCAAAGCACACACTGACCACACCTTTAGGCCTCAGCACTGCATATAATTCACTGTTTCGTTATGTCTTTATCTGTAGCAATTCAGAAAAGCAAGCAACCCCCTCAGCACGGAAACTTCACGTTCTTTACCCCATTTATTTGCCAGGTCAAGGTCTCCCTCCAGGGCACACAATCGCACCTGCAAAGCTGATGAAAAAGTAATGTCAATTTTCTTTAAACAAATGTGAAAATGCAGAGTACAAACTAAAACCCTCATGATGGGTGGGATCATGACTGCTTTCATCTTCCTTATGACCGGCACTAAGAACTTGAAGAAATTTCAAAGGAACATCGCTGGAGAAAACCAAATTAGGAGGTGATAATCAGGAAAAAAAAAAATTCTTGTTTACACAGGAAGTTCAAGGCCAAGCCTGTTCTCAGATCACTGGCCTCCGCCTCTCCCTCCCAGCTCCTCTCTCCTCCTGCGGCCCCCCACCGACCTACACTCACCTGGCCCATCCTTCACCTGGCACCAGGTGTGTTCTGAGAGGCCTCCCCTCCCCCAGCGATGGCCAGCCGGAGAGACTGCTTGGTGTGTGGTCTGGCTCAAAAGGATGAGCCGAGACTACCAGAGGCCTGGCTCAGAGAGTTGGAGTCAATGACCCAGCAGGAAGCTACCCACTGGGAGTGGCACATCTGGGGCACACGGCTGAGTCCCAGGATGTCCAGAGCTGCAGGCCCACCGCCTGAGCGCCTTGTCAGATCCCACGGGTGAGGCCAGAGGCAGTTCCTCCCTGCTGCCTGCGGAGGGATTGCCGTCAAGTCCCGTAAAGCTGCCCCCTGTCCAATCGCACATCCCGCCCCCGCCCCTGAAAGCCAACGGGGTCTAAGGAACACGGGATAAGGAGGCTGGAGCCCCGGTTCCACCCAGAGGCTTGCACTCCCTTAACTAGGAGGGGACGATAGCCATTATTTAAGGACCCTTAACGTTGAGCTTATAGATACATTTAAGATTTATAGATAAAAATTACAGATAAAATGAAAATTGCTTATTTGACTGATAAAGATATTACCTAAGCTCTCAGGAGTCATAACCCAATGGCAGTCAATCAGAAACGGAAATAAAGCATTCCTGAAAATATCCTGTAATTTAATGGGGGAAAACTGTGTATTTTACAAACTTCAATCCAGATACTACTTTTCTGAATTATATCCTGAGTAAAGTAAAAGACACCCAGATAAAAAATATTTGGCTTACTCTCCTCAATACTAAAGTCACCAAAGCTCTGGTCATTCCAGGACTGGACAAAATGCTAACAGAGTCTTTGGACAACAAGCCGTTTAACAAGCATGCACTGAATATACTGAATTAAGTGACAAGTCTAGTTCACGATATCAGCTACCTGTATCAAACAGACCCATAGCTACATGTCTGCATTTAGATACAAGTGTAAGTGCAGATATCTAAGTACAGACAAAGTATAGATGTACAGATACATCTCAAGACATAAAGATGCACAAGCTAGAGGCCCTGCAGGAGGCAAGCCCAGGAACAGTAATAAGCTCACTGCTGGAGGAACAAAAGTAAGAAAGGAGCGACACAGACAGGGGCATCCAAGGCCAGCACCAAGGGTAGAGAAAAGGCTTTCTGCAGGCGGTGACACCTGAGCTAGGTTCTGAAGGAGGGACTTAGCAGGGAGAGAGAGGATGAAAGAGCATTCCTGGCAGAAATAACCCCATGGCAGGGCTCAGAGGCGGGAAGCAACATGGTGCACACGGGCCGCGCAGGCCCATCGGGGTGGCTGGAGCATATGGGATCAGGTTGTGCAGAACATCGAGTTTAGGGCGGAGATTATAAATTTGGCTTTGGCCTTGGGCATGTTAAATGCCTCGGAAACGTCCAGGTGGAGATGGGGAATCAGAGGAAGTCTAGCATACAGACGGTACAGCATCTAGGTCATCGCTGTAGAGATGGTACCGAAACCCTGAGGCCGAAGGGGATGACGTGGGGAGAGCACAGAGCAGAAAGCAAAGCTGGTACCCACACCAGTGTAGGAACTCCAGCATCAGATGGCCAGGAAAAGGAGAGGAGCTGCAAAGGAGCCGAGAAGGGACTTCCCAGGAGCTCCGAGTTCACGGCACTGTTTCGATCTAGAGACAAAGACCCTGGGCCGCTGGGCCTACGCATCTCCCGTGCCACCTACGAATGGGTGGGAGTCTGCCTGTTCTAGGTTCAATATCAGGTAGCCCACTTTTGCCACATACTCAAACCGTGTCCTGCAAACTAACCTTCTAACAAAGCTGATCTCAGGGTCTCCGTCTGCCTGAATACAGTTTCTCCACTTGTTCGGAACTTAGAAAAAAGAAAAAAGAAAGCAACTCCAGACATTCAGAAGCTGCCCTGACCCTCCCAGCAAGGCCATGTACCCTCGTACTAGACATAAACCATCTGAAGAACACCAGCCTCCCACAAGGTCACTCTGAGACCAGGATAAGAACCAACAAACACAAACAAAATAAGGCCACTTCATAATTCTGTCTAATCACAGACAAAAACAAAGAAAGTGTCACCCACGAAATACCAAACAGCCCCCTTCTTGGCCAAAGTGACTGACCACTACTTCTTTCCTAGTTCCCCATTTGAGCCACTGCCGCAATGGATAATATTTATTGAGATGCCAAATCGGAGAATTAACCCCGCTTTCTGACAGCATCCAATCTGGAGCAAATCTCCCCTTCCTCAGACCCACCTGCAGGTCCTCCAACTGAAACCCAAATCCATATACTAGGTTCTAACAGCCTCCTCCTGACACCCCTGGATTCTCCACAGTGTGTCTTTATTGTAATGAGCAACAGACCCAGAAAGCCCAAGTACCGCCTTCCTGTCTATGGCTGGAGACAACTGACGGAACTCAGGTGAGGAAGACGAATACGCTGAGCCCTGGGGCCCCAGGACAGGACATTCAGGACAGCAGTTACCTCTCAGGAGGGAGCAGGGGAATGTGAGCAGGGAGGACGGGGAGCCTGGGAAGCCCTAGAAGGAAACAGGTGTTGATATTGTTAAAATTCTTTTTCTTATAGTGGGTGGTATGTGGGGCTGTCATATTCTTTTTTTTTAAATTTTTTATTATTTTTTTTAAAGACACCAATTGTACTTGAACATTTGTTACATTTTTTAAAAATTTATTTATTTATTTATTTATTTATTTTTGGCTGTGTTGGGTCTTCGTTTCTGTGCAAGGGCTTTCTCCAGTTGTGGCAAGCAGGGGCCACTCTTCATCGCGGTGTGCGGGCCTCTCACTATGGCGGCCTCCCGTTGGCGGAGCACAGGCTCCAGACGCGCAGGCTCAGTAGTTGTGGCTCACGGGCCCAGCTGCTCCGCGGCATGTGGGATCTTCCCAGACCAGGGCTCGAACCCGTGTCCCCTGCATTAGCAGGTAGATTCTCAACCACTGCGCCACCTGGGAAGCCCGATATTCTTAATAAAATGTTTTTAAGTCTGAAATCTTTAACAATATACTTTTAAGAAGGAGGATGCAAAATAACGATGTCCGATGCTGCTGAGCTGTCAAGCTGAGCTGAGAAAAGGAGGTCACGGTAACTCAGCGAAAGCTCTCTTGCTGGCTTGCTGGGTGGTAACGGCAGGTTAGGGTGGATTACAGACAGAGGGGGAAGGAGACGGAGACAGTGAGTATGGGAAACGTTTTCTAGTTTAGCTGCAAGGGAGAAGGCAGAGAGAGCTGGAAAGGTGCGTGATGTCACGTGACAGGTGAGACCTATGGACCTCCACTTAGGACAGGTAGCAAGCGGGGGGCGGGGGGCACATGGAGAAGAGAAGACCCCGCCTCCTGCGGCTGCCTCTACCCTTAGGCTCTGGCCTCTGATCAACATTTAACTGATCGTCCCTACAAATGCCCCCGTCCCCATTACTGCCTAATGAGTATCACAGATAGGAGTGGATGAAAAGACTGTATCTATGAAATTTCTTAATATCTGCAACTCTTTCCTTCATTAACAGATCAGTAGTGAATGATAGGAGTGGATGAAAAGACTGTATCTATGAAATTTCATAATATCTGCAACTCTTTCCTTCATTAACATAGATCAGTAATAGACTTTGTATCTAGTTTAGTCTCTACATTTATAAATTATAACCATGTTATACAAGCTTCACTGTCATTCAGACGCTAAAAATCTCGTTTCCAGAAAATTGTGGAACCAAGGGCAAAGCAGAAAAAGGCGACTGACCACAAAGTTCGCGGACTTTACATCTCACCTCACACACGATCGAATGAGAACGGGGCTGGGGACAAGAGCCCCCTGGAAGCAGCCACGGAGTTTTGTTCAGCACAGCGTTTCCCTGCACTTGGGCCTCCAGGAGCTGCTCTCGCACCACACACACAGCAGGACCAAGGCTGCAGCCACAGCCCGGCCTCTCCGGAAGCAGCTGCTTCAAGACAGAGGTCAGCGGGGCTCAAGCTCAAACCTAGAACCTGGGCTGCACTCTGGGCTCAAAGAACCCCAGTCAGTGGTTACTTGGTAAAGCTGCCATTCCCATCAAATGAAAACATGACGATGATAAATTAAAAACCTTTGACTGATTCCAGGGAGCTCGAAACTCATCACAGACAAGATTATTTCCCTAACCCTCGTGACATGCTACTAAGGGATCAGATATCTCTTATCCTTATTTGAGAGAAGGAAAAATTTAAATCCCCAAAGCACAAGCTTTCTAGATGAATGTAAAATAATTAATGAATCGGCCTGCCAGAATATTCATTCACATCTACACATAATGAAGAAAAAATATATTTAGAATCCTCCTTGCTATGGGAAGATAGAAGAAAATTTTAAAGATCCTTTTCTTCAAGGAATATGTAATCTGAGGGAAAAAAATTAAATATGTGGAAAGCAACACTTAAACGGAACCTCTTAAAAATGCCAAAATGATAAGATGTTCAAAACCAGGAGGGAAGGAAAGAGAATCTTAAGTATTAACCAAAATACAGCCTCCCTGAGTGTTTTGGCTACAGGCCTGAACGTCTCACCTCTGGAGCGTGTAGCCAAGGTGAAACTGTATATCAACAATGACTTATTTGGAAGAAAAGAATTTTATCTTCTGCAACTGAATTCAATCGGCTCTCAGGGCCCCCATCTGCAGGGAGCAGACCTCAGATTCCCGTCTGTTCTGGTGCACTCGCCGCGGCCCGATCCAGCTCAAGCAACCCTGCGCACCTGAACGTGCCCTGTGCCTCACTGTGCAGCCCAGAGCTGCACCTCCTCCAGCAGGCAGTGCCCCGAGGTTTCCCCACCGCTCCTGCCCTTGTCCTGCAGGCAAGGCTCCCGGGGGGAATGGAAGGGCCAGCCCCTCGGAACCTCTCCGCTTCCTGCTGCTACCTGAGTTTTCTTTTCCATTCCTGAGAAAACGGTCCGGAGAGCACACCCTACGTCAAGACTCTGGTTTACTGTAAATTCTACCCTTAGGCTGTCAGCTTGGGCTTATAGGAAAGCACAGATCCTTTTTTGTTGTTGGGCTGTTTCCTTCTTTCTCCCTCTCAACAAAGCCAAGCTTTTTTTTTTTTTTTTTTTTTTTTTTGCGATACGTGGGCCTCTCACTGTTGTGGCCTCTCCTGTTGTGGAGCACAGGCTCCGGACATGCAGGCTCAGCGGCCATGGCTCACGGGCCCAGCCGCTCCGCAGCATGTGGGATCCTCCCGGACCAGGGCATGAACCCGTGTCCCCTGCATCGGCAGGCGGACTCTCAACCACTGCACCACCAGGGAAGCCCTAAAGCCAAGCTTTTGGAAATATTCAGTGTGTGCTTTCAGGTTACTGTCGCACTATGAACCTTGAAACAACTCTCATTTTGCTCCTGGAAGCCCAGCCGTGGCCGCTACACCCAGGCAGCACCACCCTCCTCCAGAAACAATGAAGGTCCTAGTTTCAATGGATGGAAGCTGCAAGGCAGCAAGGAACACTCAGGGGCTACTGGGAACCAGACACACTGGTATCTTCAAAACATCATCCATATTACAAAAGCCTTTTGCATATGTCCTCTCTTTTCTAGTCCCTGAAACATCTCTCTCTTTCAGGTTCTGATCATACCAAGAGCTCCCCAGCCCGTCTTCCCACTCCAAACCCCCCTCCACAGCTGCCATGAGGGTTTTACTAAACTCACAGCTTCAATTATGATCTTAATCATAAATAACTGGAAACACCCCTCACGCTGACCTTCAAGGTCCCGCTCATGCGGACCCCTGCTGCCCTCCAGCCTTGCCTTATTCCACAGTCTAGCCAGGGGCGTGCCCAGCGGGCAGGTGGTGAGCCCTCCAGCCCCACAGACGCGCAAGTTCAGGCTGCTCAGCCCTTGGCAGCCGGCGTAGAGAGCAAGGCGTCGGCTAACGTGCCCAGATCCAGGGCCGTCCACCCCCAGGACAGCGCTCCACGTCCGGACCACAGCGGGAACGGAAAGCAAGCTGCTTGTCCATCGTGTTCTGCACTCTCCTGCTGTACCTGTTCGTGGTGTAACTCTGGTCTACAACGGTCTTCTCTTCTTCTTCATTCCCTACTCTTAATTTATTCCTTTCCAAATCTGACTCCTTCTTCAAGACTCATCTTAAATACCTAAACTGTTCACGAAGCTTCTCTTTACTGCTATAGATTCTCTCCTGCTTAGCCTTCAAGTCCCTTGATTTCATCTTTCTCGTGGCGCAGACATTCTGTCTCCAATCGCATATTTCTAGGCACTTCATGTCCTCTTAAGGGACTGTAAGCCCCTTGAGGGCAGGACTGGACCTGCCCACTCTGTACATTGACAGCACAGAGGGCACAGAACAACATTCAATCTGTTGAGCATCTACAATATATTTGGAAGCCTGCTTGCTGGGGAGTATAGAAGAGAATTTTAAAGATCCTTTTCTTTTCTTCAGGGAATATGCAGTATAATTGAAGAGAAAAAAATTAGATATATGACAAAGCATAGACAGAACTTCTTAAGATGGCTAAAATGATAAGATACTCAAAAGCATGAAAGGAGGAAAAAAAGAATCTTTTGTATTAGATCAAAATACAGCCTCGCAAAGTGTTCTGGCCGGTCTCCCCCACTCCCCGTCCTCCCCAGCACCTCCACCCCCGACCAAATCCACTGTCGTAAAAAACTCAGATCCAGCGTTTTGTCTTCTTTCCTAAAGGCCTAAATTAAACTTAAGTATAATATGGAAATTTATCCTATTCAGTGATGTGTGAAAATCAGAATAAAGTTTGGAAAAAAAAAAAAACCCAAAAACACACTTGCTATTACCAAGCTCATATGGGGTGAGATATTCAGCTGCAGGAGAGCAGTTACATAACAAAGAAGCAAACCGCAGGGAAATCAAACGCCAGCCTATTGAGTTGCTGCAGATGGTGGTATGTGATCAGGAAAACACCCATCACAACCCTGCAGAGGCTGCTAAGCCAGGGGCCGGGGAAGTTAAATGAAATCCACCAAGAATTATTTCTTGTCAGAACTCAAGGCAGAAGGAATAGAAACTGAATCAGAAATGGAAAAGCCCCAAGTGACCTAAACTCTCTCACAGGTACCTAAAATGCACAGGGAATGACCGCTAAAGAGGCATAAGAAATGCCTGGAAGAAATCGAATAATAATAATAATAGGCAGTTGATCAGGACTAATTCTGCAAGCGGCAATATTTTTTCTCCTCCGGTTAAGTGGGGAGTTTGCAATCCAAACAGTTTTGGTGATTATAACAATATATTATATGTTGTGTTTCTCCATTGCACTTCCCAATATTTCCTCCCGGGAGAAGCTTCTGATCCCAGGCAGCTGCCAAAACATGCGCGGGGCTGACAGGGCCAAAGATGTTGCTGGTTAAAGAAGGTGAGGGCACTGAGTCTGCAGAGAAGCGTTTACAAAGGAGAACAGCAAAGGCTCGAAACCACCCGTGGTGAGAAAAAGAACGTGGAAAGAAGTCTCTAGTACTTTAAAAAATGTTAAACTGACTTCCAAATTATAAGCCCTGTGCCTGTTATCCGTGAGTAGACTAGATCATACAATACATAAGAAGAGAAACATGACTAGATCATACAATACATAAGAAGAGAAACATTGTCTCCCATGTTTAATTTTATAGAATAATTAGGGAAGTCTTCCAGTTCTCTAAAGGCCTACAAAAAAATTTCAGGGTGCTCCTCCAGCACCTCAAAGAAGGATTCATCATCCAAGCTCCCCACTAAACTATGTCCAAAATCAAGGGTCTAAGATAACTTAATAATTTACAACTTCTGTTCCAATGACAACAGTAAAAAATGGGATAAAAGTTGATTACTATTTAAAATAGACCTTCTTGTAATGGGTGATTCATCAACTGAACTCTCCTGATTAGAAGGTTTCGAAAAAATATACACTCAATCTCAAAATCACTGGTGCAACTAAATATCCATTAATAACAACGTTAACATTTTAAACATTTGCAATCATTTAAACAATGATTAATAGCCCCAGATTAACAACTGAAAAGTGAGGTTTTGTTTCTTATAACTGAGGGAAACATGATGCTCCAATTCAGTGTCTGGAAATTTAGAAACTAAACATGATTCCAGTTGCAAGACAGCAGTTTGAACCCATATGTTTAAGCTAATGTAATAGACCATATTAACATGCTATAGAACAAAATCACATGATCTGATGAATTGATGCAAAAAAAGCATCTGACAAAATTCAACATCCATTCATGATAAAAAAAAAACTCTCAGAAAACTAAGAATAGAGGGAACTTCACCTTGATAAAGAGTATCTACAAAAACCTACGACTGGGCTTCCCTGGTGGCGCAGTGGTTGAGAGTCCGCCTGCCGATGCAGGGAATACGGGTTCGTGCCCCGGTCTGGGAAGATCCCACATGCCGCGGAGCGGCTGGGCCCGTGAGCCATGGC
>NC_041233.1:86135654-86139965 GCF_002837175.3 Physeter macrocephalus
CTGGGCCCGTGAGCCATGGCCGCTGAGCCTGCGCGTCCGGAGCCTGTGCTCCGCAACGGGAGAGGCCACAACAGTGAGAGGCCCACAAACCGCAAAAAAAAAAAAAAAAAAAAAAAAAAAAAGCCTACGACTAACATTACATTAATGGTGAAATACCCAACTGGGAACAAAGCATGGATGTCCACCTTCATAACTTTTGTTAGATCTAGTACTGGAAATTCTAGCTAGTGCAAGAAAAGGCAGACACACTAGAAGTAAAGAAATAAAACTGCCCATATTTTTAGATGACATGATTGTCTCTAGAAAATACAAAAATCAATCATATTTCTACGTACTATCAGTGAACATGTGGACACAAATTTAAAATACAACAGAATTTACAATCACTCAAAGAACTGAAATACTTAGGTGTAAATCTAACAAAACATATATAGACCTACGTGCTGAAAACTACAAAATGCTAACAAAAGTATTGAAAGATCTAAATAAACTGATTCATGGACTGGAAAACATATTCATGGATTCAAAGACTCAACATAGGACAGATACAGATTCTCCCCAAACTGATATACAGATTTACTGCAACCCATAAAAATCTCAGCAAAATTGTTTTATACATACAGGCAAGATTATTCTAACAATTATATAAGGCAGCAAAGGAACTAGGATAGCTAAAACAATTTGCAAAAGAATAAAATGAGAGGAATCAGTCTACCCATTTCAAGAATTATTATATAACTACAGTAATCAAGACTGTGTGATACTGGCAGAGAGACAGACACACAGACCAATGAAACGGGATAGAGAACCTGAAATAGACCCAATGGATATGCCCACCTGGGTTTTCACGAAGGTGCAAAAGTAATTCAATGGAGGACAAACAGCCTTTTCAACAAGAGTGCTACAGAAATGGACTATCCACAGTCCCTCCTTCCCACAATGTCGACCAAAAATTAACTCAAAAGGGATCACAAATTTCAATGTAAGATGTTAAACTATAGAGATTTTAGAAAAAAACACAGGTATAAATCTTTGGGATCTAAGACTACATGAAGAGTTCTTTCACTGGCACCAAAAGTATAGTGAATAAGAGGAAAAATGAATAAATTGGATGTCATCAAAATTTAAAACTTTTGCTCTGCAAAAGACTTTGTCAAGAGGATGAAAAGATAAGCTACGGATTGGGGGAAATATCTGCAAACCACATATCCAACAAAGGCCTAGCATCTAGAATATACAAAGAACTCAAAACTCAACAGTGAAAAACACGAATAATCCAATTAGGAAATGGGCAAAAGGACATGAACAGACATTTTGCAAGCTGGGAAATCAGCCAGGAGGCCAAGGCAGTGATCCAAGCACGAGGTAACAGTGGTCCAGATGAGGATGAGGGAGCAGGCGGGCTGAAGGGAAGGAACTTGGGCTCTCTGCTGGACGTAAGACTGAAGGACTGGGCGACTGCATGGTAACGTGGGAGGCGGGAGGTGTTATGGATTCTGGGAGCCACTGGATGGTTTCATTTCCTTAGCTGATGGAGATGGGCTTGGAGAAAACAACATCGAGGTGTGCTTCAGGCAGGGCAAGCTGCAGGTGACTGTGAGATTAGTGGAAAAGGCAGGGCTTCACGGTGCTCTTTGGGCACTGGGGTCAAGGTTATAAAGCAGGTCTCTGGCCCTTGCCCCCTCGCGCCCCAGTACCCCACACTGACGGGCTGTGTCATCTCCGAGCCCCCCAAGTTCACTCCTGCCCCCAGCCTTGTACACATCTCTTCCTGGAACGTTCCTCTCGAGACCCTCAACTCTCAGCCCTCGCTTCTTGGATTTGATGCTTCAGCCCTACTGACTTACGTTGGAGGTTTCTCAATCTTCACACCTTCTCCTTGCCTGGAGAGCTCTGTTCGTCCTGTTCCCTTTGCCTGGGAAGGCTGTCCTCTCCCTCCAGTACCTTTGCCTGAATATTCTCGTGCATCCTTCAGCATCAGTTTGGCCTCCAGGAATCCTTGTGTGGCCTCTGGTTAAACACCCCCCGTGTGGTCACCTGACACAGGCCCCCTCACATTGTCCTGTGGCCACCTGTTCACCCCACCCCATCCCCAGACTGTCCGTCACTGAAAGAAAGAGCTCTGTCCTATTCATTGCTGCCTCCACGCTGTCAGGCCTATATCAGCACATATGGGACAATCGCACGTGTCAATATTTTCTCTGGGTAGTAGGACAATAAAAGAATTTTCTCTGTTGTTAGTTTGACTCTTACGGGTTTTCCATATTTAGCTTCATAGAAATGTATTTTGTAGTAGAGAGTAAATGTAATTCCTGAACGCTTCCACTTCCCCACTCCCTCCAATGAGTGTCTGCACGAGGCTCTAGATGAGGGTCCTCTGCACTCCGGTCTAACACTGCTGCTGGAAGTTCTCGCTGGAACCCTACAACATCTGACAGAAAAGGTCTTCAGCAGCCAACAAACGCTGGAGTGGAGACAAGACACCTTTATACAAAAGAAGGGCAACTTTGGCACAGGTAGATTTTACTACAGAAAATATTTCCTATCCAAGAAGATTGTCTAGTTTTGGGTGGAGGAAGGAAAAGGAGTATTTAAACGACAAAGAACCATTTTCTGAATGCTCTCTTCTGTGAGCAACTTGGTTTGTTTTGTTGGTTTTTTTAAAATAAATTTATTTATTTTATTTATTTGTTTTTGGCTGTGTTAGGTCTTCATTGCTGCGTGAGGGCTTTCTCTAGTTGTGGCGAGTGGGGGCTACTCTTCGTTGTGGTGCGCGGGCTTCTCATTGTGGATCACGGGCTCTAGGCACACAGGCTTCAGTAGTTGTGGCGCGCAGGCTCAGTAGTTGTGGCTCACAGGCTCAGTAGCTGTGGCGCACGGGCTTAGTTGCTCCGCGGCATGTGGGATCTTCCCGGACCAGGGCTCGAACCCATGTCCCCTGCATTGGCAGGTGGATTCTTAACCACTGCGCCACCAGGGAGCTCCGGCCACTTGGTTTTGACAAGGATTTCATTCCAAGTATCCAAGAAAGAAGAGAGAAGGTACAAGGACACACACACACACACACACACACACACACACACACACACACACACAGCATAACTGAAGCCTCTTAGATTAACCCAAAGGAAGGCCATTTAGGTTCCTTATAAAGAAAACAGTCAGCCAAACCAGGGCTGTGTCACTTCAGCCACAGCAAGAAGGGAAGACTGTCCATTTCACAGAAGATTGAAACCACGCTAGTGGCAGAAGAATGGTTGACTCTAAAACCCCAGGCTTGGGCTTCCCTGGTGGCGCAGTGGTTGAGAGTCCGCCTGCCGATGCAGGGGACACGGGTTCGTGCCCCGGTCCGGGAAGATCCCACATGCCGCGGAGCAGCTGGGCCCGTGAGGTCTGGGAAGACCCCACATGCCGCGGAGCAGCTGGGCCCGTGAGCCATGGCCACTGAGCCTGCGCGTCCGGCACCTGTGCTCCGCAGCGGGAGAGGCCACAACAGTGAGAGGCCCGCGTACCGCAAAAAAATAAAATAAAAATAAAAAAAATAAAACCCCAGGCTGGCTGGTGACCCCTGAGGATGCCCTCCCAGGCACCCCCCCCTCACCTGCTTCTTCCCTTCCTCACAAGTGCTTGCCGTCCTCCCTCTTTTCAAGTCGGGTCCTGAGTGACACCTCGCGAAACTACACTAAAGGAGTAACGGAGACCAGAGATGATTCCTCTGCACCGGGGAGCAAAACACACTTCCATGTCTTTTCACAGGGAGACAAATAGGCAGTCCCCTTCTGCTTTTGCCATTTCTTCATTCCGTCATTTTTATTTACCTACCTACCTAAAACCTCGCCATTCCCTTGAGTTTTTAGAACAGTGGTTATTCAAAACAGAACCAGAAAAGAAGAAAACATGATTTCTAAGTTGTTTTAATTGCCTAAATGGCTCTAAAGCCATTGGGTAAATTTATAAAAGTAACATTGTAAGCACTTTATGAAGCTCTTCCTTACATTCCAATTCTGTGTCCTGATAAATCCAATTTAGTTCCGCAAGCTTCAGTAATGAAACATCAGAGAGGTAACAGCTACTCCTAGAATATTCACCCACAGGTGTAATCCTTCAGGAACACGAAGATAAACTACTGGCAATAAAACCAATTTAAACTGTATGATGCCCAAGCTTGAGCATTTCAGAAGCAATCGCCTGCGTCTGCAAAATGTAACCCTGACGATGACTGAATTATAACTTAAAAATATTAGGCTCATGGGGCTTCCCTGGTGGCGCAGTGGTTGAGAGTCCGCCTGCCGATGCAGGGGACATGGGTTC
>NC_041233.1:86140023-86145825 GCF_002837175.3 Physeter macrocephalus
GGACACGGGTTCGTGCCCCGGTCCGGGAGGATCCCACGTGCCGCGGAGCGGCTGGGCCCGTGAGCCATGGCCGCTGAGCCTGCGCGTCCGGAGCCCGTGCTCCGCAACGGGAGAGGCCACAACAGTGAGAGGCCCGCGTACCGCAAAAAAAAAAAAAAATATTAGGCTCATGAGACTTCTAAAAATAGAAGTATATTACACAGACAACCCTCACAGTTTTTCATCTTTGGCTCCAGGTACCTTTATAAAATGCAAAGTCTGATCCTGATGACAGTTCAGAGGAACAATCATATCGCTTTCCCCATCACTGTCACTTAGAGCTCAGCGTACTGATGCAAACAGTTTACAACAATGAAATGCAGGCCTGTGTGGGAAAGCGTTCACACAGCAGGCCCGAGGCTGCTGTCCTTAGAAAGGCCTGCTCACAAGGTTGGCCCTTGGCTGGTGTCCGGGAACTTGGCTTGTACAAAACTCCCTAAACCGATGTGAAGCATCTCCTAACTCATAACGTGGTTTTGCTGTGTCCAGGCTGTCTGCGTAAACAATGTGATTTATGGTGAACATCTGCTTTCTTTCTGGAAGGCTGGAATTTTAGTGGGCGTGCTAGGCAGAGAGTGCCTACCTGACCATCCCCACAATAAAACCCTAAACTCAGACCCAAAAGGGCTTCTCTGGGCAGAAAGCTCTGCAGACAGTCAGCTGTAGTTTTCGCCGTTCGGGAGGGTGTAGCTTGGGTATCTTTCACACGGACGGCACAGGAAGACTGCACAACCCTTGCTGTGTCACTGTAAACACCCCAGACGTAAGTGTGGCCACTTGCTGATCCTGTGAGCCCTTCCAGGAAATCACCGAACTACCCCTCCGAAAGGCTTAAAACAAAATATTAGCTCTTACTGGATAAGTGTTTTGTGTTTGTTAATTTTTCTAAAGGGAAAAACAGACTGCCATCATTAAGTCCAGCTGACATAATAACCTGATACTGCTAACTAACATATGGGTTTTTCATTATGGAGACACAACTAACTTTTTTGTTTTTTGCCATTTAGTTGTTTGTTGCAATTTAGTTTATGGAAAAAGAAGAGTTTGGCAACCACAAGGACACGGCTGTCAAACTGTAGATTTAGACAGAACCCAAATAATAAATCTGCTCTCTGCCAGAGGCAACAAAATAAAGCAGAGCAGACAGCTGGAATATGGGCCTCCACCAAGGAGACTAAGACTTTATTTCTCTAATTCAATCTTAAGAAAAATATAACTTAATAAGACTCATCTCCACTACTTTTAAAATATATACTTTAAAAGATATTGGGAACAAATTATCACTAATTTTTAT
This sequence comes from Physeter macrocephalus, assembly GCF_002837175.3. Classification (NCBI taxonomy): domain Eukaryota; kingdom Metazoa; phylum Chordata; class Mammalia; order Artiodactyla; family Physeteridae; genus Physeter; species Physeter macrocephalus. Next base: position 86,141,357 of record NC_041233.1, read on the forward strand.
TACTGAAACACTGAACATGATAAACATGAAAATTCAGGTGTTCCAAATAAGGACATAAGATTTTGATTTTCTTCTCCAATAGTGAAAAAGAAAAAAAACTATAGAGCTGTACAAAATAGATAAGCAACAAGGATACATTGTACAGCACAGAGAAATACAGCCATTATTTTGTAATAACTTTAAATGGAGTATAATCCATAAAAACATTGAACCACTATGCTGTACATCTGAAACTAATATAATATTGTAAATCAACTACACTTCAATTAAAAAAAAAACACAGAGCTTCCTGATAACTCTGAAAGAAGAAAACTCTGTTTTCACTACTTTAGAAATACACAGAACTGGGACTTCCCTGGTGGCGTAGTGGTTAAGAATCCGACTGCCAATGCAGGGGACATGGGCTGGAGCCCTGGTCCGGGAAGATCCCACATGCCACGGAACAACTAAGCCCGTGCGCCACAACTACTGAGCCTGCGCTCTAAAGCCCACGAGCCACAACTACTGAAGCCCACGCGCCACAACTACTGAAGCCTGCGCACGCCTAGAGCCCGTGCTCTGTAACAAGAGAAGCCACCGCAATGAGAAGCCCGTGCACCGCAAAGAGAAGTAGCCCCCGCTCGCCGCAACTAGAGAAAGCCCACATGCAGCAATGAAGACCCAACGCAGCCAAATATAAATAAATAAAATAAATAAATTTATTTTTTTTAAATCTTTATTAAAAAAGAAGAAATACACAGAACTGAACCAAAGCTGATCCCAAATAAACAGGCACCAGCTTGGAAGACCTTCCTTTTTTAACCACTCTGATGTTACAAACTGTAGAGAGGATCTGCAACTGGCTTATCCAAATATTTCATTATATTTCTAGAGAAATATGGAAAATGGCCCCAGAGCCATGCTGGGAGATTACACAGAATATGTATGTAGATTACACAGTAGGTCTGATCTTCATCCATCCCACTCGGTAACTATGGATATCCAACCTCATCCTCCAAATGGAGGCTGTGAATCTAAGAAACAAGAAAAGCCCCCTGGGAAGACAGCAAAGAAACAGATTATGCTTTATGGAAGGAACTTTGAGCCTCTTTCCTTTCAAAAAGAGCAGCTTTCAAGAGCAGGAACCATGGGAGAAACCAGCCATTCTTTCAGACACTTTCTACTTTCAACAGCTTATCTCCCAGGATGAGGGTGACACCACAGCTGCACAGGTATTCCTGGGGGTGGGACTGGAGCATAGCAAGGCCACTCCCAGGTCATCCCTGAGGCTACAAATGATGCATTTGCCTCCAGTGAAACTGTTCAAGTCCTATTTCTGGACTTGACCGACCAAGGCCAAGTCTAGCCTGTCAGGGAGGCCTGTTCACAGAGGTTAAGTGGCTACCTTGGGTGTCTGCTGTAGGAGGATGTGGCCATCCTCCTGGTTGAGCTGAGATGAAATGTACGACATATCAAGAAAAGACTTTCCATAGAACAGTCACCATTTAATTGAAGATGTAAATTCACAGACAAGCCTCTCATGGAAAATGAGATTCTGAGAATTTTCTCGCAGACGTATCCTGGAAAGGCAGACCCTGGCCTACAACTCTTTTTTTCTTTGATGATAATGGATGCTGAGAAAGTATAAAATGCCATCGTGCACGGCCTCTTGCTGACAGCAGGGATTTTGCCTTTTACTATTCCTTCCTTCCCAGCGCCTAGCACAGGGCTTCAAACATAAAAGGCACTCAATAAATGTTTCTGGATGAATGAAATGGGTATGTTACAAGTCAAATGATCAGACTAAACCACAACACACTTTTCCTCCCAAAGTCTCCAGACAAGGATGGAAGATGCTGAGAGCAGCTGGCGTCGAACCAACACGACAACCCCATTTTTAAAAAACAGCAAAACAAAACACAAAAAAGCAAATAAGCGAGGCACATGGTGTGTAAATTACAAGTATAGTTACGGAGTGTGATAGAGTTTGAAATGCAGGATGTGCAGTTGCCGTAGTGTTGGATAAAATCACTAGAGTACTTTTCCCTTCATTTAACGCAAGGAAAAAAGGTTTTACGAGGAAACAAGAAAACGTTCAATACGCTTTACATGTTTAATTCAATTATACAAATAAATGTATGCAGAAAAATTTAGTGAAGTAGAATATTTACTTTCAATATTTTTACCCAATTTCTATACTCACTGATATTTGTATATCAAATATACCAATATAATATTTCTTTAAGCATCTTTTGATAAATGAGTTAAATATGGCTTTAATGTATGCTTAAGGGGCTGTGTTTCAATATTAAGGTTTACATTTTTTCCTTCCCCAAAATAACAAAATGCCCACATGTCCATCCTACTCCTGCTACAACAATCAATTTTTGTGCAAGTTACTGACCACACACAAATTATTAGACACTATTCTTTCTAATAAGAGCTCTGTCTTTACCTCTGTCGAAGAAATCTGTGAACCTCAACAGAAGTGTTGGAACAACTGTGCCTCATCACTCTCCACTGAGACAGGAACGCATCATTAACAATTAGAAGGAGGTCGTAAAGCCTACTAGAATTTCCTTAACTAAACGTGCCATCAAATCATTTAGAAAATAAATACTTGGAATATCCTCTGACAATGCACAACAACAGAAGTTCTTTAAGAATATAAGTTAAATTCTTTTTTAGCCTACTGAGTTGTAGGGACCTATAGATCAGAAACTGGCCCTTCAGGACATGAACAGATATATCTGTACACCAATGTTAATAGCAGGATTATTCACATTAGCCAAAAGAGAGAAATCAGATGTCCACTGACAGATGAATGGATAAGCAAAATGTGGTCTATACATACAACGGACTATTATTCAGTCTTATAAAGGACGGAAATCCTGACACCTGCTGCAACATGGACGAACCTTGAAGACATTATGCTCGGTGAAATGAGCCAGACATAAAAAGACAGACACTGCATGCTTCCACTTACCTGAAGCACTTAGAGTATTCAAATTCACAGAGACAGAAAGCAGAACAGTGGTCTCCAGGAACTGGCAGAACCGGGAGTTAGTGTGAAATGGGCATGCAGCTTCGGTTTAGCAAAGTAAAAAGAAAAAGAGTTCTGCAGATGGATGGCGGTGATGATTCCACAACAACGTGCATGTAGTTAATGACCCCGAGCTTAAGTGAACTGTACGCTTAAAAACGGTTAGGATGATAAGTTTTATGTTATGCATATTAAAAATACTTTAATTTTTAAAAACTTTAGTTTAAATGAGTTTGTTTTATATATATATATATATACATATATATATATACACACACATATATAGATTACCGTATTTTTTCAAAAGATACTGTAATATACCAAAGCCTCTGAATTGTGTACATAGTTGTTTTGTATGGTATTAAATTTATATCTGAAGAAAGCTGTTTTAAAGCAAGAAGAAATTGGCCTTTCCAATGTGACAAATTCCCAATTTAATTCAATCAACCACAACTGAGGGTCCCCCACAGAGACGACGCTGTGCTTTGATGAACTGACCCCTACACCAAACGGTGAAGGTAATTATACACGACTAGAGTCAGGCTGTTTAAAGGGACGGGCCAAAGCCTCCATGCTTCTCTCTGCTTGATCTGCCATCTACTGCTTGTTCATCATGCAGTTGTTTAGATAGTCCTGCTAAACTGCTAATAAAATGATATCTTAAAAGCCGTCTTGATCTCTACCCAAACTCAGAAGAAAACTAAAAACAAACCCAACTGTTCCTTGCAAAGAACTTTAAATCAGCCAAGCTGAGGTCTTGCCACTGTAACTGAGGTCCCTGAATCAGTGTCACATTAAGGGCCAGGGTGCAGGGCACTCCTGTGGCTTCACAAAGTCCATTAACTGCCAAGATGCTCTTCCCAGAGGGAGTTGACAGCAGCTGAATCATCAGAAGCCTCTTCCCTAGAAATACCTGACAGTGATTTTCCAAAAACATCTTCTGAGAGCTCACTAGTACCTCAAAGGAGAATATCCTGGTATTTTTACACCCAAAATATAACAGATACCAAAAGACACCTGGAGTTTTACTCGCTAAAAAAAACATATGTTAGCCAACAGATGAAGGTTCTAGATGATGCAACAATAAAAGCACTGTTTTGCCAAAAGTCTGCTCATCACTTGTTGGGTTTTTTGAGGCTTTATATAACATGTTTTAAGGTACATGTTTACATAACATGTTTTGGTTATATAACATGTTGAGAGAGAGAAGAAAAACCTTTTATTTATGGTCCAGGCCTGGTCATTTGGGATCAGAATGCACTTACATATTTAGAAGAAACAACAGTGTATTCTAGGGACTTTCAACTCACATTAAGAATAATAATTTAGGGGCTTCCCTGGTGGCGCAGTGGTTGAGAGTCCGCCTGCCGATGCAGGGGACACGGGTTCGTGCCCCGGTCCGGGAGGATCCCACGTGCCGCGGAGCGGCTGGGCTCATGAGCCATGG
>NC_041233.1:86145917-86148489 GCF_002837175.3 Physeter macrocephalus
CAACAGTGAGAGGCCCGCGTACCACAAAAAAAAAAAAAAAAAAAAAAAAAAAAAGAATAATAATTTAAAATCCCTTGGAAAAAGAGACAGATCACTGATATGGAAAATAACTTTTGACTGGCAAATAATTCTCAGAAGTGAAGGAAAGAGTAAAACTTACATAAAAGGCAAACAGGACAAGAAGGCCACCGCCGGACCCCAAGGGACTGGGGTGTGTTTGGGGGGCACCGAGGTAATGGAGGAGGGACAGGGGAAAGCAGCTAAGGTTCTTGGCTCAGTTTCCATCCTGTCCCAAGCACCTTATTACTAAATCCTATGTATGATGTAACACATCGTTCACCCGGACTCTGTGAGGTTGAAAGCCTGAAGATTCCAGAGCTGGAAGGAGACCACTATAGGCTTGTTAAATGTTTAAAATAAATAGTGCATCTGGAGTATATTTCAGCCAAACCACAATCAACACTAATCATTAAACTCAGAAGAGGCAACTTGCCCATTTCACTATAACTGGAATTTTCCTCAAGGAAGGCAAATTTGAATTCCAATGATTCTGGCACCTTTTTCTAACGCTTAATAAATATTAAAGAGTAAATTGAACATCCCATGTGTGAATAATAAAGCTACGTTCTCACAAATTCCAATGTCAAATATCAAACCAACCATGACTCTGAACCCAGGATTCAAAACAAACTAAAAATGTGACCTTTTCAATATATTCCAAAAACTGGTTGCTGTTAGTTTTTCTTAAATAAATATTAATTAATAAAGTATTTTGTGAAATACATGAAAGTTTACATGTGTAAACATACTTTTATGTAAATGATTTACTTTACTTTTATCAACATAATGCACACACGTAATTTCCAAACTGAATAGCAACACAGGCTCACAATTAAAATGGCAGACCTCTGCCCTCCCTGCCCTCCCATTCTTGAGTCCCAGGAACCAAAGGCAATCACTTTCAACCCTTTTAGCTGTTTTATGGGGTTTCTGTAGTATTTACATTCATATTTTAACAAATATTCTTCAACTGCACCTTCTGACCCATTTTTACTGTCTCTGGGCTTCCTACTGTAGAAAGTGAGGATTTAGCTCTCTTGCCTTCTACACACACTTCCCAGCAACCCCACCAAATCCTCTCAATTTAACTACATCAGTTTTTGGTTGCAATAACACTCAGCATTTGCATTACACTATGTCTGTTTAAGTACTGTTCAAAGCTGAGCCCCATCATAAGAGACTACTACAAGCAACTATATGCCAATAAAATGGATAACCTGGAAGAAATGGACAAATTCTTAGAAAGGTACAACTTTCCAAGACTGAACCACGAAGAATTAGAAAATATAAACAGACCAATCACAGGTAATGAAATTGAAACTGTAATTAGAAATCTTCCAACAAACAGAAGTCCAGGACTAGATGGCTTCCCAGGTGAATTCTATCAAACATTTAGAGAAGAGCTAACACCCATCCTTTTCAAACTCTTCCAAAAAACTGCAGAGGCAGGAACACTCCCAAACTTGTTCTACGAGGCCACCGTCATCCCGATACCAAAACCAGACAAAGATATCACACAAAAAAATTACAGACCAATATCACTGATGAACACAGATGCAAAAAGCCTCAACCAAATACTAGGAAACAGAATCCAACAACACATTAAAAAGATCATACACCATGATCAAGTGGGATTTATCCCAGGGATGCAAGGATTCTTCAATATACGCAAAACAATCAATGTGATACACCATATTAACAAATTGAAGAGTAAAAACCATATGATCATCTCAATAGATGCAGAAAAAGCTTTTGACAAAATTCAACACATATTTATGATAAAAACTCTCCAGAAAGTGGGCATAGAAGGAACTTACCTCAACATAATAAAAGTCATATATGACAAACCCACAACAAACATCATTCTCAATGGTGAAAAACTGAAAGCATTTCTTCTAAGATCAGGAACAAGACAAGGACGTTCACTCTCGCCACTATTATTCAACATACTATTGGAAGTCCTAGCCACAGCAATCAGAGAAGAAAAAGAAATAAAAGGAATACAAATTGGAAAAGAAGAAGTAAAACTGTCACTGTTTGCCGATGACACGATATTATACATAGAAAAATCTAAAAATGCCACCAGAAAACTACTAGAACTAATCAATGAATTTGGTAAGGTTGCAGAATACAAAATTAATGCACAGAAATCTCTTGCATTCCTATACACTAACAACAAAAGATCGGAAAGAGAAATTAAGGAAACAATACCATTTACCATTGCAACAAAAAGAATAAAACACCTAGGAATAAACCTACCTAAGGAGGCAAAAGACCTGTGCTCAGAAACTATAAAACACTGATGAAAGAAATCAAAGATGACACAAACAAATGGCGAGATATACCATGTTCCTACATTGGAAAAATCAATATTGTGAAAATGACTATACTACCCAAAGCAATCTACAGGTTCAATGCAATCCCTATCAAATTACCAATGGCATTTTTCACAGAACTAGAACAAGAAATTTTACAATTTGTATGGAAACACAAAAGACCCCAAATAGCCAAA
>NC_041233.1:86148575-86153311 GCF_002837175.3 Physeter macrocephalus
AGACCTAAATGTAAGGCCAGACACTATGAAACTCTTAGAGGAAAACATAGGCAGAACACTCTATGACATAAATCACAGCCAAGTTCCTTTTTGACCCACCTCCTAGAGTAATGGAAATAAAAACAAAAATAAGCAAATGGGACCTAACGAAATTTAAAAGCTTTTGCACAGCAAAGGAAACCATAATCAAGACGAAAGACAACCCTCAGAATGGGAGAAAATATTTGCAAATGAAGCAACTGACAAAGGATTAATCTCCAAAATATACAAGCAGCTCATGCAGCCCAATATCAAAATAACAACCCAATCCAAAAATGGGAGGAAGACCTAAATAGACATTTCTCCAAAGAAAACATGCAGATGGCCAACCAATACATGAAAAGATGCTCAGCATCACTAATCATTAGAGAAATGCAAATCAAAACCACAGTGAGGTATCACCTCACACCAGTCAGAATGGCCATCATCAAAAAATCTACAAACAATAAATCCTGGAAAGGGTGTGGAGAAAAGGGAACCCTCCTGCACTGTTGGGGGGAATGTAAATTGAGACAGCCACTGTGGAGAACAGTATGGAAGTTCCTTAATAAACTAAAAATAAAACTACCATATGACCCAGCAATCCCACTACTGGGCATATACCCTGAGAAAACCATAATTCAAAAATAGCCTTGTACCACAATGTTCATTGCAGCACTATTTACAATAGCCAGGATATGGAAGCAATCTAAATGTCCATCAACAGATGAATGGATAAAGAAGATGTGGCACATATATACAATGGAATATTACTCAGCCATAAAAAAGAATGAAATAAAAGGAACGAAACTGAGTTATTTGTAGTGAGGTTGATGGACCTAGAGTCTATCATACAGAGTGAAGTCAGAAAGAGAAAAACAAATACCATACGGTAACACATATATATGGAATCTAAAAAAGCGGTACTGATGAACCTAGTGGCAGGGCAGGAATAAAGACACAGACGTAGAGAACAGACTTGAAGACACAGTGGGGGAAGGGGAAGCTGGGACGAACTGAGAGAGTAGCACTGACATATATACACTACTCAATGTAAAATGGATAGCTAGTGGGAAGCTGCCGCATAGCACAGGGAGATCAGCTCGGTGCTTTGTGACCACCTAGAGGGGTGGGATAGGGAGGGTGGGAGGGAGACGCAAGAGGGAGGGGATATGGGGTATATGTATACGTATAGCTGATTCACTTTGTTATACAGCAGAAACTAACACAATATTGTAAAGCAATTATACTCCAATAAAGATGTGGGGAAAAAAAAGCCGAGCTCCATGATGTACTATAATTATATTTCTTTTCTTGTGCAACCTTTTGTTTTTCCTAATGTTAATAATTACCTCCATTTTCCATTTGATTGATTTTTTTCAGGTCTCTAACACTCATTCCCCCCATACTCTAGTACAGAACCAGAATTCTCATCTCATCGAAGGTAAACACACTAGGTGATCTCTCTGATTTGCTGCTGTTTCCTTCTCTCCTGCCTCTCCATCCCCGTCTGATCTGGAAAGGCTGTTCTCCAGGCCTCACGCAGGTGCTATGCAGGTGTCACCTGGAACATGCCTTCTCCTCCCATCAGGGAACTTCCTTCCCTTTCCCCTGCTCCCCGCACAGTGTCTGGTGTGTTCCTGAAAGGAAGTCCCCTTCACTTCCTCCCGGGACTAACCAAGAAAGAGTCACGGGAGGCCAATTTTTGAGACCTTTCATGTCTGTCTGAAAATAGCCTTATTCTACTCTTGCATTTGACTGACAATCCAGCCAGTTCCAGGATTCCAGACTGGAGGCTATTTTCCCTCAAATTTGGGGGTAAAGCTCTATTTCCTCTACATTGCACTACTGCAGTTGAGAAGTCAGATTCCTGAACCTTTGTATGTGACCTACTTTTTCTCTCTGTTAAAACTTGTAGCAAAAATGGCTGTTATTCACAGACTTTATCAAATATGCTTTGGAATTGGTCCTTTGTTAAATATTGCACTTAATGTACCCCTTCTCTGTGGAAATTTATGTCCTTCAAGTTTGAAAGAGTATTCCATACCATTCTCCTTTAATTTTGTTTTCCGCATTTTTGTTTTCTTTCTAAACCTCTTACTAATCAGATTTTGGGCTTCCTAAAAGGAGCCTCTCATTTCCTCCTCTTTTCTCTCATGTTTTCTGTCATCAACATTCCAACTCTTCACTGAATTTTTAATTTCTGCTATCAATTTCCAAGCCCTCTCTCACAGATGCAATATCTTCTCTAACCTCTCAAAGAATACCAATTATAGTTTGTTGACCTTTTCCTCCCCTCTGCATTTCTCTCTGTTTTCCCTGACTGTGTATTTGTTTTGGTCCCATTCGTTCGTGTTAGAGATGACCCTCAATGCGTGGTGATCCTTGGCTGTGCCCGTGGGACCCCAAAAAGGTGAATTTATGTCTTATCTCCTCAACTGGTCAGTTTCCCAGAGAAGAACCTTCTAGTCCTCTAATCCAGGGATGGAGGGATACAAGCCTGGTTGTCAGAGCTCTGGGTGCCCAGAAGGGAGGTGGCGCCTTTCTACATGTAGACGTTTACATAACACTCTTATTTTCTCCGAAGCGTCTCACCTGCACTCTCACCTGTATCTGCTGTTTCCAAGTCCAGCACGTCTCTGCTCTAATTTCTCCAGACAATTTCTCTAATTTCTCCAGACAATATACCCACCAGGGGTGTCTGTCCAGCAGCCTGGGGAGAGAGGGAATCCTACTATTCCTTACCTGGGTTCCCACCGTCCCCAGTGCCAACCTCTCCCTCACCCGCCCTCTGTACAGCTTGGGGCGCCAACTGCAGAGCCTCTGGGCCCCAACCACAGTCACTCTCCCCAGGCTGCTTCCCTCCCTGTGGGCACCTGGCTCTCAGCCTCCTCCCCTCTGCCAATTCAACTCCCACCCATCCAAACCTCCCTGTCAAGCCTCCAAACTTTTGTCGACACTTCTCATCCACCAAGCCTCATTTCCCAACTTCCTTGTCCGAGTGGATTTATGCCTTTCTTATTTGCTGCCTAATCTGGGTAATCTTAGGAAGCAGAGATAAACAAGTGTGTTCAAACTGCCATGTAGAGCCTTCAGTCCAAAAATCTTTTTATCATGAAAAAAAAACCTCAGCTTAGAAGTCTCGGTTAGAGAACTGTCTAAATAGAGTGACACCCTCATTGGTTAATGAGGGTGTGACCAAACAGTCACACGTCGGCAAAAGTATTAGGTTCAATTTTTGAGTCTATAAATCATAATTTATAGAGGATATGGAGAGAATTTACATGGGAAAAAAACAGTAGTTAGAGAAGTTGGAAGCTGGCTTAAGAGAAAGAGCTAAACAAACAGATTATACCACAAAGAGAAGGATGCTGTGGGATTTAGCAATGGCCATCAGGCAGGTAAAGGATTATTACAGACACAAGATGCTTGGCCCAATTTCTCTGTTTCCATTTGAAACAGAGTGAGAAAATGCACTTAAGACATAGCATAAGGAAAATTCACTGACAGTGAAGTATATTAAACATTACCAGGGGAGGGTGTGGAATTTTATTTTCTGGAATTAGATTAAAAGCGAGACTAGTCCACTTCTTAGAGGTAAAATGCACTAGATGACCTCTTAAATTTCTTCCAGCTGCATGTTTCTTTTCTTTCCAATAGACCTGCATGCAGAAAATAATCACTGCTACTTCAAGCTTTCTTTTTTTATTGCTAATAGAAACATTCCTCTGGGAATAAGAAAGATTATTTTTAAAGCAAGTTCAGTTCAATTTCAAGATTCAAACTTGCAAGTTCCAATAATTTTTTAGCGAAATTAAAGGCTGACTTTCTACACATTAAAAGCAGGACTACATTCAAAATGTGGGTGATCACTTCAATACTGAGACAAAAATCATCATTGCTAAAGTTTTAGATTCTGCTTTGCAATAAGATGCACATTTACAAAGTATTAGTTTCCATGTGTAAAAAGATTCATGAAGACAGAGTCGAACTACAGCTAAACAGCATGCTTATTATAAGACTTTTCCTTTCCCATTCACCTTCGATAACACACTGACCAAGGAAGGGCAGGACGGTGGCTACTAAGGGGCTACCGGGAGGGACAGAGGCAGAGGAAGATGCATGTACGATGGACGTAAACCACATCGCAAGGTCAGGTTAAGGCTCAACCACATGGCCCTTCCTCCATCACGTGCTTGATTTTCATGTTGTTGCTAAAGAAACATAGCTTTGTGTCTATTTGTTTTTAGTACAGAAATTTGAGCCTGACCTCATACCACGCACAAGAGTCAATTCCAGGCAGAAGACCTAAATGTGAGAGACAAAGATTTAGAAAAAAAATACAATCACACCTTCTTGACCTCTGATTAGGAAAAGATTTATTACATAAGACAGAAAAAGCACTAACCACACATACTGATTAGACCACAATAAAGATATTTGTTTATTAAAAGATACCCCAAAGGAAGTAAAAAGGCAAGTCACAGAGTGGCAAAAGCTGTTTGTAACACATAAAACTGACAGATAATTTGAACCCAAAACACATTTTTAAAAAACCCTACAGGAGCTTCCCTGGTGGCGCAGTGGTTGAGAGCCCACCTGCCGATGCAGGGGACACGGGGTTCGTGCCCGGGTCCGGGAAGATCCCACATGCCATGGAGCGGCTGGGCCCGTCAACGGGAGAGGCCACAACAGTGAGAGGCCCGCGTACCGCAAAA
>NC_041233.1:86153706-86163362 GCF_002837175.3 Physeter macrocephalus
CGCTGAGCCTGCGCGTCCGGAGCCTGTGCTCCGCAACGGGAGAGGCCACAACAAGTGAGAGGCCCGCGTACCGCAAAAAAAAAAAAAAAAAAAAAACCCTACAAATCAAAAAGAAAAAGATAACCCAACAGTGAAGAAGAAATCCAAATGACCACATGACATGTAAAAATGAGTTCAACTCAGCCATCAGCAAAATATAAAGAAAAACTACAAAGAGATGCCACTCTATACCTATCAGAATAACAATTTTTAAAATCTGACAATATGCTGCATTAATTGGCAAAACCCCTTCAGAACTGTTGGCAGCATCTAGTAAAGCTGCAGACATGCATATACTCCATGACCAGCAACTCCACTCCCCAGTAACCACCTGGCAGAACCACAAGGACACATTTATCAGGGTACCCGTACAAGAATGCTCCTAGCATCACCACAACAGTGTAAAACTGGAAACTAGTCACATGTCCACGAATAGTAGACTGGCTAAAGAAACTGTCATACAGTCACATAATGGAATATTTTGCAGCAATGAGGATGAATGAACTACAGCTACAGGTAACCATGGGAATAAACCCCACACAAATGAAGGCAAGCAAAAGAAGCCCCAAAGATGACTCCATTTAAACGTGATTCTAAATCATGATTCATCTCAAATCAATTCCCAAAAAGTCACTAGGAATCCATACTTCGGTAAAACTATAAAGAAATCCAAGGAAGTAATAACCTTACAAATCTGGCCAGTGGTTACTTTAGGGTGACAGAGGCACTGTGCTGGGGAAGGACACAGCAGAGCTTCTGCGGGGCCGGGCTGCCCTGTGTCTTGATCTGGGCAGTGGTTCACAGGTACTCACTTTAAGTAACTCTATGAGCTGCACATGTACGATTTACTTCTCTTTATTAGTTTTTATTTAAAAATCTAAGTAGTTAAAGAAAACAAATACAGCATTCCATAAAGTAGATTCTGAGTCTTTACCCCACACTGACAAAGTAATTACTGTTAACAATTTGGTGTGTTTCTTTCCAGATGTGCCTGCATGCTTCTTCTATAACTTAAAAAAAAAAAAAAATTGAGAGAAGGGATCCAAAATGGAATCATACAACACCAACTCACTGCAGAAAGGCTACAAGGAGATGTCACTGTAAACGCCTTCTCATCTGAGTGAATGCAAACTCCAGTGAGGTTGCTGAGACTCATACGCAGTTACAGCAAGGTCCCAGGATACAAGGTTAACATACAAAAGTCAGTCACTTTTCTGTATACAAGCAATGCACAGGTGGAAACTAAAAACAGTATCGTTTACACTAGTGCCCTGGAATGTGAAACAAACACTGTGGTATAAATATAACAAAAATGTAAAAGATCTATGCGAGGCAAACTGCAAAACTGTGATTAAAGAAATCAAAAAAGAACTATATTAATGGAGAGATTTTCCAGGTTCAAGGATAGGAAGACTCAATATTGTCAAGATGTCAGTTCTTGCCATCCTGATCTATGAAGTCAATGCAATCCCAGTCAAAATCCCAGCAAGTTATTTTATAGATATTGAGAAACTGATTCTAAAGTGTATATGGAGGGACAGAAGACCCAGAATAGCCAATGCAAAATTGAAGGAGAAAAACAAAGTTAAAAGACCGATGCTACCCAACTTCAAGACTTACTATAAAGTTACAGTAATCAAGACTGTGGTATTGATGAAAGCATAGACAGATAAATCAATGAAACAGAACAGATAGCACAGAAATGGACCCACAAAAACACAGTCAACTGATCTTTGACAAAGGAGCAAAGGCAATACAGTGGAGAAAAGACAGTCTTTTGACAAATAATGCTGGAACAACTGGACATCCACACACAAAAAAATGAATCTAGACACACCTTTCACAAAAATTAAATCAAAATGGATCACAGACCTAAGTGTAAAATGCAAAACTATAAAGCTCCTAGAAGATGACATAGGGGAAAACACAGATGACCTTGTATTTAGCAATGAGTTTTTTAGCTACAAAACCAAAGGCACAATCCATAGAAGAAAAAGTTGATGAGCTGGGCTACATTAAAATTAAAAACTTCTGCTCTGCTAAAGACAATGTCAAAAGAATGAGAAGACAAGCCACAGACTGGGGAAAAAATTTGCAAATACACATTTGATAAAAGACTGTCACCCAAAATATATGAAGAACTCTTAAAACTCAACAAGAAGAAAACAAAAAACCTGATTAAAAAACGGGCCAACAATCTTAACAGACGCCTCAACAAAGAAGATATACAGATGGCAGATAAGCACATCAAAAGATACTCAACATCATATGTCATCAGGGAAGTGTAAATTAAAACAACAATGATACCACTATACACCCATTAGAATGGCCAAAATCCCAAACGCTGACAACACCAAATGCTGGCAAGGATGTGGAGCAACAGGAACTCTCATTCACTGCTGGTGGGAACGCAAGATGGTGCAGCCCCACTTTGGAAGACAGTTGGGCTGTTTCTTATAAAACTAAACATACTCTTAGCATAGAATCCAGCTGTCATACTCCTTGGCATTTACCCAAAGGAGTTGAAAATGTATGTCTACACAAAAACCAGCACATGCATTTTATAGATGCTTTATTCATAACTGTAAAACTCGTAAGCAAGCAAGATGTCCTTCAGTAGGTGAATAAATAAACTGTGGTACATCCGGACAATGGAATATTATTCACTGCTAAAATAAACGAGCTCTGACGCCATGAAAGACATGGAGAAAACTTGAGCGCATGTTACTTAGTGAAAGAAGCCAATCTGAAAAGGCTACACACACTGTAGTATGAGTCCAACTACATGAAATGCTGCCAAAAAAAAAAAGAAAAACCGAAAAACTATGGAGACAATTAAATATCAGTGGTTGCAAGGGATGGTGGGGGGGGGGGAAACAGATGCTGAGATGGAGCACAGAGGATTTTTAGGGCAGTGGAAATACACTGTATGATAATATAAAGATGGAAACGGGTCATTATATCAATACGTTTGTCCAAATCCACAGAATATACAACACCAAGGGTGCTTATGACATGTCAATGTAGGTTCATCAACTATACCATGTGTACCACTCTGGTGGGGATATTGACAACGGGCGAGGCTATGCATGCATGGGAACAGAGTGTATATGAGAAATTCCTGCACCTTTAAAAGAAGTTTTTAAAATGTAATTATTATTCTCAGAGAGCTGAGAAAATACTGCATCCAAAATAAGTACAGGATGTTATGAAAAAATCAATCACAGAACAAAAAAGGAATACACACACAAAAATCTTTTTAATCAATAAAAGATTGGAAGATAAAGCAGAGAAAACCATCCAGAATATAGAAAAAGAAAATACAGGCATCTAAAAGATGATTTCCAGCTTGTCCAATTGTCCATCATCTAACAGAAGTTCTAGAAAAAGTGAACAGAGAAAATGGGAGAAAGTTAGTAGGAGAAATTGGAAAATTAATGAAATAAAACACACAGACACTCACACACACAGACACACTCCTGAACACAATATGGAGAAACTTCAGGACCCCAAAGTAAAGAAAATATTCTAAAGGTCTCCAAAGAGAAAGCACGGGTCACCTGCAAAGGAAAGACAACTAGATCGTTATCAGGCTTATCAGCAGCACTGGACACCAAAGTGGAGCAGTGTCTCAAAGCTCTGAGGGAAAAGCAATGTATCAACTTATCAAATAAACCGTATCAATATGCGCAACTGGAAAGCCTGTGGAGATGACAGAAGGGGACAGGGAGAAGGGGGAGAGGTGCCGGGACCTCAGCCTACAAGTCAGGGACCAGGTGACTCCACCTGGAGAGATGAAACAAGATACACAATAAAAACTATGTTACTTAAATTACTGAAATAGGGGAACTAAAGATTGTGATACAACTACACTGGGTAAAGGGGGAAGGAGAGACGGGAAAGTATGGCAGGAAACCAGCAGACACTGTCCAAACTGGTGGATGAAGAAATAACAGCGTGAGTGTAGAACTCAGATATACGGCAAGAGCCACCAGAAGAAGCAGTTACAGGTGTTAAAAGGGTTTCCTTTTGGCAGGAAGGGAAGGGGACTAAGCCATGCTGCACTATTTGACTTTTTAACCATGCGCGTGAGTTACTTCGATAAAAATGTTAAAAGAAGCTATATCATAAAACACATTTATAAGTCGGTTATTGATATGCTGTTGCAGCAGAGGTTGGGAGTGCCTCGGGGGACGGGTAGCAGGGCCCCCAACCAAGACAGCTCTCAGAGAGCAGACCAGGCTGAGGGCAACGTGAAGAACCTGGTGGAGGGACGTCCCTGGCGGTCCAGTGGGTACGACTCCGCGCTCCCAATGCAGGGGGCCCGGGTTCCATCCCTGGTCAGGGAACTGGATCCCGCACGCATGCCGCAACGAAAAGACCCCACACACGGCAGCAAAGATCCTGAGTGCCATAACTAAAAAGACCCCGCGTGCTGCAACGAAGACACGGCGCAGCCAAATAAATAGATAAGACCATACTAAAAAAAGAAGAATCTGGTGGAGAAGCTGTAGAGGATGGGGTGACTGACAGCCAGGAGGACAGGACTAAGGGGACTTGGAGACGCAGGTCAAAGCTGCAGGGAGGGGCGTGGGCTGGAACCGACAGCTCACAGGCATCTGTCCACAGGCTGTTAAAAAGGAGGGAGGGGGGGTTCCCTGGTGGAGCAGTGGTTGAGAATCCGCCTGCCGATGCAGGGGACACGGGTTCGTGCCCCGGTCCGGGAGGATCCCACATGCCGCGGAGCGGCTGGGCCCGTGAGCCATGGCCGCTGAGCCTGCGCGTCCGGAGCCTGTGCTCCGCAACGGGAGAGGCCACAACAGTGAGAGGCCCGCGTACCGCAAAAAAACACAAACAAAAAAAACCCAGCCATCAGGAATGTCTATGCTGTGGTGTGTTTTTCCCTCAAAAATAAGAACAACAATAACACTGAAAGTTACAATGAGAAGCAATAACAACATCTGGCATTAACAGACTACATGAAAAGGAATATTTCATTAGTGAAGAAATCCTGATTGAGTATGTGTTCCTTGTATTTTATTAGAAGAAGGAAAAAAACAGCCGGCAATCAGCATTCACGAAACCTAACGGATCTGCCTTTGGCATCAATTCAGAGTCAAGACTCAGCGTCACTGAACCAGAGCGAGGGACACTGCCTTCCAAGAGCACTGTCCTCTGGTCCGTTTAATGAGCTGGCGCCACTGGAACACTGCATTGCTGAGGCTGTTCTGTATGCAAACTCCTCTCTGCTGTGAACAGGCACAAACTAATAGATTCTCTCCTTCTTCCAGGATAATTTCTTTAGGGCCAACACGCCAAGCTACAACAGCCATATTAATGCCCCATCTATCTTGAAGCAAATCTAACCTCAAAAAGACTTAGCAATTTTCAGGTCAATGCAGAGATTAAAGGAAAACATTACGAAGTTTTCAGGTGTAAACTGAAACTGAACCAGGTGCAGGCATTTAAAGTCAATCCCATGCCAAGTTAGTGACACCTGTGGGCAGGTGGGCTGTAAACAAAACTTCCATCACCGCAGATGAGAAGGATGTCTGCCCAGCAAACAGCCTGAAGCCTTGACTCAAAAACACCCCTGAGAAACAAGAGCAAAAGCACATTCCGGCAAAGCATTCTAAGGAGGGGTAGTCGGGTGGAAGGAAACAGGCAGAACTGTGAGGGGCCTGGATTCCCCCTGTACCCCACACCCAATTCTTCTGCCAATCTCGCTG
The DNA here is from genome assembly GCF_002837175.3 of Physeter macrocephalus. Taxonomy (NCBI): domain Eukaryota; kingdom Metazoa; phylum Chordata; class Mammalia; order Artiodactyla; family Physeteridae; genus Physeter; species Physeter macrocephalus. Next base: position 86,159,475 of record NC_041233.1, read on the forward strand.
CTGAACCTTTAAAATATATCAAGAAGTCATCACACTGTCTCTCTCGCCCGCTACTCCTGGTTTCGCGCCATCAAGCTGCAGCCACCTCCCCTCCCCACCAAGCCCTCTTCCATCCTGGTCTCTCTTCAGACGTTTCTACAGCAGCCGGAGGGCACCCTTCAAACCTGCAGTCAGACTGCGTTATTTCCCTGCTCAAAACTGCAATGCCTTCCGACACTTAGAGTAAATCCTGAGGTTCTCAGCAGGCCTCTGGCCCTGGTGACATGTCCCAGGCCTCACCCCACCTCCTGGCCCACCTCCCCTGCCCACCTGCCTCCACCCCCTGACCTGGCTGCCCCGAACGCGGAGCATCTGTGCTTCCTATTCCCTTTTCCTAGAACATTCTTCCCCAAGACCACGGGCTCACCCCCTCATTTCAAAGGTCACCTCCTCAGCGAGACTTTTCTTGACCACCCTACTCAGCAGCAACCCTGTCATCTTCACTTCCAGCCCCCACTTCACTTCTCTTCTTCCCACTTCTCCACACCTGTCACTTTATCACATGGCTCTTTGCTACTGCCAGTCTCCTACTCTGGAATGTAAATCCTGGGAGGAAGGGAAGGCCTTTGTTCACCACCGTATCCCCAGCATATAGAACAATTTCTCACACATAATAGGTTCTCAGTAAATGTGTGTTGAATAAAGGAATGAAACAAACAAATTTAGTCCCAACTCTAATAAATAGGCACATCACTGGTCACATCTCTGGGATGAGGAAGTTACACGGCATGGTTGCTGACGTCTCCTCTTATTCTAAGATGCTAATATTTCCTTCATCAGCTCATCGCCACCATGAAACAGCAGGAAGCTACCATCCGATTAGTATGTATCATGTTGGCAGGTGTTCACGAAAAGTACCTCTTAGCACACTTTCCTTTTTTATGGATTCGGGGGTCCTTAACGTCCGATTTGTTTCAATTGTCAGTAATATCCATTTATACATATATACTCACCTGCACAGCTACTCCAGGGAGATAGGAACCCTTTTCTCATGCTGGCTACTTAGCTCTTTGTCCTTCCCAATACTATCTCAGAAATCTGGGGGGTTTTATAATTAGGGATGGAAGGGTCCCTGTAGCTGAGCAAGTCATATCATCAGGGTTTCCAGGTGGTTTCTGAAAACTCTCACAAAGAATGTGTTGACATAGAGAAAGATATATATGATCTGGAAAGTTAATTAACATCAATCAAAATTATAACATATATTTTACTTCATGTGGCTTTTATTTAGATTTTATTTATTTTTTTTTTTTTCAGCTGCTCCGCGACATGTGGGATCTTCCCGGACCGGGGCACGAACCCGTGTCCCCTGCATCGGCAGGCAGACTCTCAACCACTGCGCCACCAGGGAAGCCCCTAGATTTTACTTTTTAAACTTATAACACGTGTCTTTTGCTTCTAAGAATTATTTTTAGAAAATACACCACTCAATTACTGACTCAATACTCAAATTGTCAGTGTCATTGGTCATCCAGGACAAGAAAAGCTCTTTCCACACTGACATTTAGTTTAGAGACTGAAATGGAATCATGGGCAAGTTTGAAATCTAATTATCTTTTAAAAATTGGTTCCTCAAAGGATGAGGCCATTACGTACATGTCAACAACATTCTCGTAACGATTTTGAAAAGAACTCTTTTCCTCCATGAAAAATTTGTATAAAGGAATTTTCTCATTATTAGCCAAACAAAAAAATTCTGAACATGACTTGAAATTTTCCAAGGGAAATCAATTCCAAATACTTGATATTTCTTGCACTACGTGCATGGGTAAATAGTTCTATTTCATTGCAATGGTACCTTTCATATTAAAAAGCTTAATTTTTATTCCTCAGGGAACTTCAGAATGAAATTCGGTATTTCAAGACCTTAGTTTAACAACATAGATGGTCTGAAAAAGGAAAAAAATCACAAACTAACCTCTTTAACGAACACAGATACAAAAACCCTCACTCAAAATGTCAGCAAACTGAATTCACTAACATATAAAATATCAAGTTGATTTTATCCCAGATACTAAGTTGGTTTAACACAATGAAATCAGGAATCTAGTTTCTCACATTAGCAGTCTAAAGCAGAAATATCATATATCTTCTCAACAAATGCAGAAAATATATTTAGTAAAATTCAATATTCATGATTCAAAATCCTTAGAAAAGTAGGAATAGAATATCACATCTTTCCTCTTTATTAAATTACCTATGCGCCTCCCCCAAAATGCTATAGCAAACATCATACTGAATGGTTAACTGCAGAAAATTTCCCTTTTAAATTAAAAGGACAAAGATGTCCACCTTCCTAGTCAATAGTAAATGGACCCCAGCCAGCATAATGGGAGTAAGTAAATAAATGGTATAAGCCTTGGAAAGAAAGCCTTATGTATCTGGATTCTTCACAAATGATATAATTATGTTTGTTGAATATCCAAAGGTATTTACACATAAGCTGTTAGGAGAGTTTCACAATGCAGAAAAATCAATTAGCAATGCAGAAAAACCAATTAAATTTCTATATAAACAGCAAACAGAAAATTAAATCCTAAAAACAATAACATTTGCAAGAGTATAAAAAAATCTATGAAGTGCCTAGCAATAAATCTAACAAAAGATACATAAGATTTCTAAGGAAAAAACTACAGAACTTTATTAAAAGGCATTTTAAAAGACTTAGAGAAAGATTCAGTATTATAAAATATCAATTTTCTTCAAATTAATTCATAGATTCAATGCAATCCCACTCGAAATCCCAAAACTTTATTTGGGGGGTGTTGAACTTCACTAAGTCGATTCTAAAATTTTAAATGGATATGTAAATGGCCAGGACAAGTCAAGACTCTCTTGAAGAAGCATGCCCTCTCACATATCAACATTTTAAAAAAAAATAAACCAGTGTGGGCACTTCCCTGGTCGTCCAGAGGGTAAGACTCCCCGCTCCCAATTCAGGGGGCCGGGTTCAATCCCTGGTCAGTGAACTAGATCCCGCATGCCACAACAAAGATCCCAGGTGCCGCAATGAAGACCCGGCACAGTCAAAATAAATAAATAAATAGATATTTTTAAAAATAATAAACCAGTGTGGTATAGGCATAGAATAGACCAACAGAACAGACTAACATTCTTACTGATATGTGATACACATCACAGAAGTAGAAAGGATAGTCTTTTCAACCAAACTGGGACTATTACATATCCATAGAGAAGAAATAAATCTGGATTTTTAACCTCACATCACACATCAAAATTAATTTCAGGTGAACTTCAGACCTACATGAAAGGCTACATAAAGAAAATAATTTAATATAGAAAATTCATTAAATCACAAATAACTGCTGAACAATCACTGACAGGAAGACAATGGAACTCACCAAAACAGATACCCCACATCCAAAGACAAAGGAGAAGCCACAGTGAGACAGTAGAAGGGGTGCAATCACAATAAAATCAAATCCCATAACTGCTGGGTGGGTGACTCACACACTGGAAAACACCTATACCACAGAAGTCCACCCACTGGAGTGAAGGTTCTGAGGCCCACGTCAGGCTTCCCAACCTGGGGTAATTCTCTTCCTCCTAGAGAATCAGACTTTGAAGGCCAGCAGGATTTCATTGCAGGACTTCGACAGGACTGGGGGAAACAGAGACTCCACTCATGGAGGACACACACAAAGTAGTGTGTGCATCAGGACCCAGGGGAAGGAGCAGTGACCCCAGGGGAGACTGAACCAGACCTACCTGCTAGTGTTGGAGGGTCTCCTGCAGAGGCAGGGGGTGGCTGTGGCTCACTGTGGGGACAAGGACACTGGCAGCAGAAGTTCTGGGAAGTACTACTTGACGTAAGCCCTACCAGAGTCC
>NC_041233.1:86163704-86194439 GCF_002837175.3 Physeter macrocephalus
AACAAACAAACAGAGATGAATAATACAATAACTGAAATGAAAAATACACCAGAAGGAATCAATAGCAGAATAACTGAGGCAGAAGAACAGATAAGTGACCTGGAGACAGAATGGTGGAATTCACTGCCGCAAAACAGAATAAAGAAAAAAGAATGAAAAGAAATGAAGACAGCCTAAGAGACTTCTGGGACAACATTAAACACAACAACATTCGCATTATAGGGGTCCCAGAAGGAGAAGAGAGAGAGAAAGGACCCGAGAAAATATCTGAAGAGATTACAGTTGAAAACTTCCCTAACATGTGAAAGGAAATAGCCACCCAAGTCCAGGAAGTGCAGGGAGTCCAAGGCAGGATAAACCCAAGGAGAAACAGACCGAGACACACAGTAATCAAATTGACAAAAATTAAAGACACAGAAAAATTAATGAAAGCAGAAAGGGAAAAATGACAAATAACATACAAGGGAAAAACGACAAATAACATATAAGGGAACTCCCATAAGGTTAACAGCTGATTTCTCAGCAGAAACTCTATAAGTAAGAAGGGAGTGGCATGATATATTTAAAGTGATGAAAGGGAAGAACCCACAACCAAGATTACTCTACCCGGCAAGGATCTCTTTCAGATTTGACGGAGAAATCAAAAGCTTTATAGACAAGCAAAAGCTAAGCGAATTCAGCACCACCAAACCAGCTCTACAACAAATGCTAAAGGAACTTCTCTAGGAAATACAAGAGAAGAAAAGGACCTACAAAAACAAACCCAGAACAATTAAGAAAATGGTCATAGGAACATACATATCGATAATTACCTTAAACGTGAATGGATTAAATGCTCCAACCAAAAGACACAGGCTCGCTGAATGGATACAAAAACAAGACCCATATATATGCTGTCTACAAGAGACCCATTTCAAACCTAGGGACACATACAGACTGAAAGTGAGGGGATGGAAAAAGATATTCCATGCAAATGGAAATAAAAAAAAACTGGAGTAGCAATACTCATATCAGATAAAATAGACTTTAAAATAAAGAATGTTACAAGAGACAAGGAAGGACACCACATAATGATCAACGGATCAATCCAAGAAGAAGATAGAACAATTATAAATACATATGCACCCCAATAGACCAGATAGATTTAATTGATATTTATAGTACATTCCATCCAAAACAGCAGATTACATTTTCTTCTCAAGTGCGCATGAAACATTCTCCAGAACAGATCATATCTTGTGTCACAAATCAAGCCTCAGTAAATTTAAGAAAATTGAAATCATATCAAGCATCTTTTCTGACCATAACACTATGAGATTAGAAATCAATTAAAGGGAAAAAACCGTAAGAACCAGAAACACATGGAGGCCAAACAATACGTTACTAAATAACCAAGAGATCACTGAAGAAATCAGAGGAATTCAAAAAATACCTAGAAAATGACAACGAAAACACAACAATCCAAAACCTATGGGATGCAGCAAAAACAGTTCTAAGAGAGAAGTTTATAGCAATACAAGCCTACCTCAAGAAACAAGAAAAATCTCAAGTGAGATTAGAAATAAATTACAGGAAAAAAACTGTAAAAAACACAAATGCATGGAGGCTAAACAGTGCACTACTAAATAACCAAGAGATCACGGCAAGAAATCAAAGAAGAAATAAAAAAATACATAGACACAAATGACAATGAAAAAACAATAACCCAAAACCTGTGGGGCAGAGCAAAAGCAGTTCTAAGAGGGAAGTTTATAAGCAATTCAATCTCACCTCAAGTAACAAGAAAAATCTCAAATAAACAATCTAACCCTACACCTAAAGCAATTAGAGAAAGAAGAACAAAGAAAACCCAAAGTCAGTAGAAGGAAAGAAATCATAAAGATCAGAGCAGAAATAAATGAAATAGAAACAAAGAAAACAATAGCAAAGATCAATAAAACTAAAAGCTGGTTCTTGAGAAGATAAACAAAATTGATAAACACTTAGCCGGACTCATCAAGAAAAAAAGGGAGAGGACCCAAATCAATAAAATTAGAAATGAAAAAGAGGAAATCACAACTGACACCACAGAAATATAAAGGATTATAAGAGACTACTACAAACAACTATATGTCAATAGAGTGGACAACCAGGAAGTAATGGACAAATTCTTGGAAAGTTACAATTTTCCAAGACTGAACCAAGAAGAATTAGAAAATATAAACAGATGAATCACAAGTAATGAAATTGAAACTGTGATTAAAAATCTTCCAACAAACAAAAGTCCAGGACCAGATGGCTTCACAGGTGAATTCTATCAAACATTTAGAGAAGAGCTAACACCCATCCTTCGCAAACTCTTACAAAACATTGCAGCAGAAGGAACACACCCAAACTCATTCAATGAGGCCACCATCACCCTGATACCAAAACCAAGCAAAGATACTACAAAAAGAGAAAATTACAGGCCAATATCACTGATGAATATAGGTGCAAAAATCCTCAACAAAATACTAGCAAACAGAATCCAACAACACATTAAAAGGATCATACACCATGATCAAGTAGGATTTCTCCCAGGGATGCAAGGATTCTTCAATATATGCAAATCAATCAACATGATACACCATATTAACAAATTGAAGAATAAAAGCCATAAGATCATGTCAATAGATGCAGAAAAAGCTTTTGACAAAATTCAACACACATTTATTTATGATAAAAACTCTCCAGAAAGTGGGCACAGAGGAAACCTACCTCAACATAATAAAAGCCATATATGACAAACCCACAGCAAACATCATTCTCAATGGTGAAAAACTGAAAGCATTTCCTGTAAGATCAGCAACAAGACAAGGATGTCCACTGTTGCCACTATGATTCAACATAGTTTTGGAAGTCCTAGCCACAGCAATCAGAGAAGAAAAAGAAATAAAAGGAATACAAATTGGAAAAGAAGAAGTAAAATTGTCACTGTTTGCAGATGACATGATACCATATATGGAGAATCCTAAAGATGCCACCAGAAAACTACTAGAGCTAATCAATGAATTTGGTAAAGTTGCAGGATACAAAATGAATGCACAGAAATCTCTTGCATTCCTATACAATAATGATGAAAAATCAAAAGAGAAATTAAGGAAACACTCCCATTTACCACTGCAACAAAAAGAATAAAATACCTAGGAATAAGAGGAAAACATAGGAAGAACACTCTTTGACATAAATCACAGCAAGATCTTTTTTGATCCACCTCCTAGGGAAATGGAAATAAAAACAAAAATAAACAAATGGGACCTAATGAAAATTAAAAGCTTTTGCAAAGCAAAGGAAACTACAAACAAGATGAAAAGACAACCCTCAGAATGGGAGAAAATATTTGCAAGTGAATCAAGGGACAAAGGATTAATCTCCAAAATATATAAACAGCTCATGCAGCTCAATGTTAAAAAAACAAACAACCCAATCAAAAAATGGGCAGAAGACCTAAATAGACATTTCTCCAAAGAAAACACACAGATGACCAAGAAGCACATGAAAAGCTGTTCAACATCACTAATTATTAGATAAATGCAAATCAAAACTACAGTGAGGTATCACCTCACACCAGTTAGAATGGGCATCATCAGAAAATCTACAAACAGCAAATGCTGGAGAGGGTGGGGAGGAAAGGGAACCCTTTTGCACTGTTGGTGGGAATGTAAAATGATACAGCCACTATGGAGAACAGTATGGAGGCTCCTTAAAAAACTAAAAATAGAATTACCATATGACACAGCAATCCCACTACTGGGCATATACCCAGAGGAAACCATAGTTCAAAAAGACACATGCACCCCAATGTTCATTGCAGCACTATGTATAATAGCCACATCACGGAAGCAACCTAAATTCCCATCGACAGACGAATGGATAGAGAAGGTGTGGTACATATATACAATGGTATATTACTCAGCCATAAAAAGGAACAAAACTGAGTTATTTGTAGAGACATGGATGGATCTAAAGACTGTCATACAGAGTGAAGTAAGTCAGAAAGAGAAAAGCAAATATCGTATATTAATGCATATATGTGGAACCTAGAAAAATGGTACAGATGAACCAGTTTGCAGTTTGCAGAAATAGAGACACAGATGTACAGAACAAACATATGGACACAAAGCGGGGGAAGTGGCGGGGGTGGGTGGTGGTGGGATGAATTGGGAGATTGCGATTGACATATATACACTAATATGTATAAAATGGATAACTAATGAGAACCTGCTGTATAAAAAAATAAAATAAAATTCAAAAGAAAGAATACATTAAATATACTTAAGTTTCTCATAGAAAATACATTAAATATAGAATTTAATATAGAAAATACTTCCTTACCTTGGTGTAGGAAAGGATGTCTTAAACAAGGTCCAAAAAGCACAACCCATAAAGGAAATAATTTATAAATTTGACTACATCAAAATTAAAATTTTGTTTACCAAGAAACACCATAGGAATGTCATCAGGGAGCAGGAGAAGAGATAAGGCATATGTAGAACCAAGAGAAGACTAGGATCCAGAATGTGTAAAGAATTCTGGAACAATACAAAAGAGACAGATGACACAACAGAAAACTAACCTGCTTCACAAAAGAAGAAATCCATATGGCCATAAACATGAAAAAGCGATCAACCTCACAGTAAACAGAGAAAAGCAAAGAAAAACCCCGAGAGATACGAATACACACTCTCTTTTAGCAAAAAACAAGGTTTGCCAACACTAAGTGTTGGCAAAGTCAGATGACCTTCTGGAACAGAGCAGAGGTGAAGACAGCCAGAAACTCCCCTTCTCGGCTGAGAGAGAACATCAAGCTGTGCACGGGACACAGGCACAGAATAGTCATAGCTGCTTCATCTGTGTTCCCCAGACTGTTAGCAAAAGCAAGAGGTGGAGAAGCACATGTCATATTTTCAGTCAATGAAACACTCTATGGCAGCAGAATTTAACAAACTATAGCTACACACAACAAAACAAATGCATCTTACAAACCTAATGCAGAACAAAGAAGACACAAAAGAAGTACAGTCTGACTCCACTTACCTATGATCCCAAAACAAGAAAAACCAAATGATATTATTTAAAGAGTGGTGAGATTATTTTTTAAAGCAAGAAAATTATTATCATAAAGATGAGAATGGTTACCTGAGTGAGGAGGAAGGGGTACGATCAGGAAAAGACCGGCAGGCTGTCCATGCTCTGGGTTACACAGGTGTTTACTTTCTAATTATTCATTAACCTATATATTTATGGTCTATGGGGTTTTCGTACATCTGTTATACTTTATAATGAAAATTACTGAAAAATATGTAAATTCTAGAGTTTGATTTGGAGCTATTAAAGTTTCCTTGTCATAAGCAAGTACAGGAAGATAGGAGAATGATAAGAAATAGATTACAAATAAGAGTGGAAGCTATTCCCTGCTTACTTGTCCCTCTTCTTAGCCCCCTGGGCTTCTCATTTGTGTTCCCTCCACTGAACCACAGAAAAAATTCACGTCCAAGTGCTGCATCCATCTCTGCTACAGCTGACCTCAGCCTGTTGTGCTGTGGTCCATGGGTCAGGACATACGTGTCAGCCTGGTCTTCCTTCACATGGGCAAACAGAGAAGTGGGGGATTGGGCAGGGGGCACAAAAGAGAAGACACCTTGACCCCATCTGCCTGGACGCCAGAAACTATCACAGGCCAAGAGCAGGAAGAACACGCGCTGAAACTGGTTCTACCTGCAAGGAACCAACAGGGTGAGGACGGCCAGGGGAAGCCACAGGGCCCGCCGGCTGAGAAGTTAGGGGGACCTGAGCCACCACGGGGCCACACAGGCAGGGGACAGGTCGCTACTCCAGCTCAAAGCCGGCCCCCCCACTCCTCACTCCTGGTCCCCCACCTCCACCTACAGCAAAGGACCTCAGGCTTTAAGACACTTCCCTCAGTTTTCAACCCTGAAAAGGCCACTTGTGGTCATTTACAGCAGAGGTCCCCACCCCCGGACCACGGCCCGTTAGGAACCGGGCCCCACAGCGGGAGGTGAGCTGCAGGTGAGCAAGCAAAGCTTCGTCTGCCGCTCCCCATCGCTCCAATCACCGCCTGAACCGTCCCCCATCCGTGGAAAAACTGTCTTCCACGAAACCGGTCCCTGGTGCCAAAACAGTTGCGGGCCGCTGATTTAACGTATTTTTTCCAGTTAGGATGACTTGCTCATTTAGTACAAATTCTTTAGGCTCACACCCAAAGATCAGTTTGAAGTTCCCTTGCACAGAGTAGTAAGAACTTAGAAAGAAAAGTCATTTTCAGCCACAGCAGCAACTGGCGAGTCCCTGATGACCCGGACTCACCTCTGCTGGCCCCCACTGGGTGACAGCCCGCCTCCACCGTCCACGCCGCCGTACCGCCCTCAGGCCCACCTGCTCCCCGCATGCAGAGCTCAGCCCAGCTCCACCACCGCTCCCGCAGCAGCCCCGTGCCGCGCGGCCTCACTCTCGCTCCAGGCTCACCCCCAAGGCCTCCCACCCCGAGCCTGCTCAGACCCTCGCGGCCTCAGCGCTGTGCGAGGGCTCCCAGCAGCCTCCTTGCGTACCACTCAGGGGCCTCGGCCTGCCCCCTCGCCTCTTCCCCCACGCTGCCCCCCTCTTCCTGCCTCTCCCTGCCCCTCCACCCCGCACTGCCTTGCACCCCATGACGCCCCCACTCATCTTGCCTCCACCCTATCGTGTGCCCTGCCGTCCTGCCCCGTGATGCCCCCACACTGCCCCCCTCATCCTGCCCTACGATGCCCCATGCCGCCCCTCCACCCCACACTGCTCCGGCACCCCATGCTGCCCTACTCCCGATGACCCCACCTTGGCTCTCCCTGAAACCTGTGTCTTCACGGCCCTACTCACCAAACACCTCCTCCTTCAAATCTCGGGCCTTCTGCTGGGAACTTCCCCATCCTGCTTTGACCCCTCTGTGTTCTGTGCACCCACAAGACTTCTCTTAAGCTTCAGCTGAGGTATTTGTTTCACTTACCATGTCTACAGCCAAACTCTTAACTTTCCTCACCAAACCTGCTCCTCCTTTGGGCTTCCCGTCCAGTGCCCGGAGCTATGGTCCACCTGGTCACTCAGACTGGAAAGGCATCTGGGATGCCTTTCTCTCCCCACCACATGCGATCCATCAGCAGCCCCACTTGCACTGCCTGCGGTCCCCCATGTCTGCCACAGCCTCCCTGTGGCCCCCGTCTCTTCTGCGACCTACAATCCCTTCTCCACAAAGGAGACAGAGAGACCTTCTAAAAATATAAAGCCCATGATGTCATTCCCTCTGTTAAAGGACTCCATGACCTTCCACTGATTTTAAAATAAAATTCCTTACCTTTTCAGAATCCCGAATTACCACGTTGGCTTTAGATTAGATGAGGATTTTTTTTTTTGCAATTATAAATCAGCATTTATTAAAAATAAACCAAAACTTGTAAAGGAAATAAATCAAGAGAAACTAAACTGTTGATCATGCATTAATCACATTTAGCTTAGAACTTAGTTGTACTTTCTTAGAAACAGAAACAAAATAATCTTGGCAATGTGTGAAACCCATAGGCACCACTGGAGAGTTGCCACACCCACAGGTACGCCCCCCAGAGAGCAGTGCGGCCTCGTGGGCTATTCCCCAACGTTAGCCGATGAGAGAACAGGTAATAAGTCAAAGATCCTTTGCTTTGGGCTGGAATTACAGCAATTCAAATTGGTACTAAGGACCATTTCATTTATATCAGATGTTCTAATTGGCTATTGATCATAAAGTAATTTCTGAGGGCCATCTTAGAACAAAGGATCCCAGACAGTAAAAAAGTGGGGGAATTACTGTTTAAAATTCACCGATAGGGCTTCCCTGGTGGCGCAGTGCTTGAGGGTCCGCCTGCCGATGCAGGGGACACAGGTTCGTGCCCCGGTCCGGGAAGATCCCACATGCCGCGGAGCGGCTGGGCCCGTGAGCCATGGCTGCCGAGCCTGCGCGTCCGGAGCCTGTGCTCCGCAATGGGAGAGGCCACGACAGTGAGAGGCCCACGTACCGCAAAAAAAAAAAAAAAAAAAAAAAAAAAATTCACCAATAACACCTTGGGAACAAAACAAAACAAAACAAAACCAGCCACAAGAATGGATGCCGGTTCCACCCTCATGGATTCACATTTCGTTTCTCTAGGGCGAGGTCCAGGTAAGGTTTCAGGCCCCTGCAGACGTCTCTATGGGCTGAGAACCGCAGAACCAGGTGTCCAGCTCTAAGCCCTTCTCCAGCTTCATTCCCTCCCATAAACCCCTCGCTAACTCCGCTCATTTTTTGGTTGCTCCAAGACATCAAGTTCATTCTTGCCCTCGGGACCTTTGCAAGAGCTGTTGCCACTGCCCTGTATGTTTCTGCACCCTCTCTAACCCACCCACAGGCTCACTCCTTCATGTGCCATCGTAGATATCACCTCCTGAGAGAGGCCTTCTTGGCTGGATCCCCGAGTCAAGAAGCCACTGGTCACTCTGTAGCACTTCTTACTTCAGTTATCTGCAGAGCACTTATCATTCTCTAAATTTCTCTTGGCTGTTTTCTGTCTATTCTCCACCAAAGTGAAATCCTTATCTGTGCTGTTCATCACGGCTTCCCAAGCTTCTAGGACAGTGCCTGGCACACAGAAGCAATTCGGTAAATGTCTGTTGAATAAATGAGTGATAAACAAAAAAAACAAAATAATAATCTAGGTCACCTCTATCTACCATGCCTCATGAAAATCACCATTGTGTTACAAACGTAGCCAAACTTTAAACATTACAAGTCAGCCTTCCTGAAAAATATCTTTTTCCCGTATCTATAGAATGAAATATTAAAGACTAAAATCCATCTTTCAGAAAAACTGTAAAATTGATAAGCATCATGGCAAGCAATTACCAGTCTGTGTGACTCCCAGAGTGAATACATTTAAAATAAAGCATCCCTTCAATTTCCTTTGTCATAAACTGTCACCTCCCTAGGCAGTGCAGCATGACTGTTTACTTACATTCTTCGACATTTAATTTTTTGAATTAAATCTTTTACTCTGTATTTTTGACATTCATTCATATAATTGGGTTGTTAGAGAATCTTTCAAACTCAATTTCCCCTAATAATCAATTTTAGTGGAAATAAACAGGAAGTCCAAAGGAAAAATGAGAGATATATTCAAATATTATTTCCTCCAGCTCCACTTCTTGGGTACTAAAAGTAGAGGCACCTCTATTCATACATTAAAGAAATTCAAGGCTGATCTAGTCTTTAAGTGTCCATTTCTAGTTACACCAAGAAAAACACCACCAAAAAATAGCTTTACTTTTAGGGGACTGAATGGTGGTCTCCAAAAAGATATATCCACACCCTAGGACCTGTGAATATTATCTCACATGGCAAAAGAGTGAATATCACCTTACATGGTAAAGATGTGATATGTTAATGATCTTGAGAGGAGGTGCTTTCCTGAATTATCTGGTTGGACCCTAAATGCAAACCCATGTACCCTTAGATGAGAGAAGTATAGGGATGCTGACAGAAGCAGGGGAGGCAATGTGGTCATGGAAGCAGGGGCCGGAATGAAGTGGCCGACAACCAGCAGATGCTACAAGAGGCAAAGACCAGACCCCTCCGGAGTCTTCAGAGGGAGCACAGCCCTGCCAGCACCTTTCTTTTAGACTTCCAGCCTCCAGAACTGTGAGACAATACATTTCTATTGTTTTAAGCTTTCACTTTGTGGTCATTTCACAACATTTGTTACAGTGGTCACTTAATTGACCATAAAGATGAGCTAGACACTAGGAAAAGCGTGGCACAAGAAGTTTGATAGCTATCCAAAAGAAGTTTTTGTTTTCAAGTAAATAAATTTTGACATTTACATTTTAAATAAGTAAAATTTAAATATATTCAATTTCCATTTGCAGGACAGATCTAGAATATGGTGCTCTGTTTCTTCTCAGGATTTGAAGCCAAACGCTTGATCTCTGTAAGGCAGTTTTCCACCTGAAAATACAAGATTAAAATTCCTGACCCCCTCACGGTCATAAGGATAATGAGAAAAAAGATGATGACAGACAACCCCTCAAAGATTCACAGAGTCTCAGAGCTACAGTAGCCCTAGAGGAGAATTTAGCGCCAACCTTGATCCAGGGAGGGGAACACAACAACTCACGGGGTGAGGCCCTTGCCCCGCGAGAGCCAGGAGACCCCAGGTACCTTGACTCTGCCAAGAGCCCTTTGCACAGGGATGTGCTGCCTATAGGAGGATAAGGACGATATTCCCAATTCACCCATGCATGGGACTGCGACACAGACTGTTTCCACTGAAAAGACTCTAGCCTAGGCCTGATGGAGGGAAAAGTAACAAAACAAAAACCCAAAATGTATTCTGAGGATAATGAGCCAGGCCCTGTGCAGAACCTGCACAAAAAGGAGGTGTCAGGCGATTGTAAACATCAATTCTTCCAGCGTCAGTTAGCCAAGAAAGAGATCGAAAGGATCTGCCTGGAACCCATCCCAGGTAATAAACAATCCAAAAGGTCACATCTTAATGAGTGTCAGTCAGCATTGCCATCTTCCCATTAAAGAGACAGTGTGATAGAGATAAAGTGTGTGATAAAACGCACACCCAAACAGGTTAAAAATTCTTAACAACTGAGAATAGGAGGCAGCTTCTTTAATTTGATGAAGGGTATTTACAAAAACCCTCCAACAGGCATCAGACCTATCAGTGAAATGATAAAAGTTTTCCCTTCAGGATCAGGAATAAGATAAGGATGCCCACCACCACTACTTCCGTTCAACACTGTACTCAAGATCTCAGCCTATGCAGTAAGGCAAGAAAAAGAAATAAAAATGATAAGGGATGGAAATGAAGAAATAAAAGTGTCATTATTTACTGATGTGTGATTATATATGTCAAAAATCCAAAAGAAGGCACAGATGAAATATTAGAATTAATAAGCGTGTTTAACAATGTTGCTAGATACAAAATTCAGTATGTAAAAATAAATTGTATTTCAATATATCAGCACAAAGAGTCAGAAAACAAAATATTTAAAAGACACCACTGACTACATAATCAGAAATAAAAAGTATCTAGAAAGGGGTTTAACAAAAGATGTGCAAAACCTATACAAGGAAAATTATCAAGTTTACTGAGTTTTCTAAAAGTAACTCAGGTGTGTGCATAGGTTTTAGTCATAACAAATGAAAGAAAAATAAATTGGATATGATTATCACCATATCTTCTTATTCAAAATTGGTTTTTGAAATCTAGAGGTATCTTGATGCATTAAATAAGAATTCTGATCAGACAGGTACAATGTAGGTTCTGATTGTGGACCAGAAAGACTTCTTATCATTATCCCATGTTTTAAGTAAACATTGAAGAAACATTTGAATTACCATACTTTTCCACACTAAGTACTATATTAACTGTGAAAAACAAAAGGACTTTAAGTCCTTTAATTTTACAATGAATATACAGAAAAGTCTATTGGAATATAAGATCTAAAGTGACTTTAACACATATCTAAAGATATGTATAAAATTTTAACACGTCTGAGATTCTACTCCATCTACTCTATTCCAATCCATTTAGAATAAGTGGTCCAAACCAGTGGATATATAATGGGACCAATTCATCCTTTAATGGGAATTATTTGAAATTTCTGCCTTAATTTTTAGTTATTCCTCTCTTAGAGCTACATTTAAATGTAGGTGGAATGGATAGCTTCCCTTAATGTGATATTTATAAAGCAGACTTCTCAAAATTCTCCATTAGCCTGAAAACATCAAAAATCGAAGCATCAATGGTAATTCCTTTGAGCTAAGACACTATGCCTCCTGGGATCCATTTTTAAAAGAAAAATACTTCTTGGAGGAGGTAATATATGTGAGTCATTATCCAATTTTAATACAAAACTTAATTTACCTGACTCATAAGCAAGATTTTGGGGAATCAAATCTGACAATGCACAGGAGAAAGGCACAGTACTTTTAGGGAGTACATAGTGCTACCATTAGCCAGATGGGCTGGCACAGTGAGGTATGCTGGAAAGTACAAAGCTGACAACATCACAGTGCTAAAGGAAAAGTGAAAAGATGCCAGAGACGAGCATAATGCACTTGACAATGTAACTGGGGACATAGTCCTGCTGTCAAGATGTGTTTGAGTGACTTGAATATGGCACTTATTCACATCCTGACTTGCAGTGCTGATGGCCTGCTCTCTACAGCACCCCAGTGGAATATGGTAAACCCATGAAAGCAGGGGTTATGTTTTATTCTCTTACAGACCCTAAGGCACAATAAAGCCCTCAATAATACTCAGTAATAGCATTTGGTGAATTGAAAATTCATTTAAAAGCAAGTAACTTAGCTCTGGGGATATAAAAATTATATGTTTAAATTAGAGATAGCATTTTTTTAAATGTTAAAAGTTGGCTGCTGACAAAACCAAGTGTCGACAAAGATGTAGAGCAACTGGAACTCACAAACAATGCTGGTGGGAGTCTACACTGACACCACCAATTTGGAAAATTGTTTATTAGTGAGTTCTAAAGGTACACATAGGCTCTGTGATCCAGTAATTCAAGAATAGATGTGTCCACCAGAGCTTTATGGACACAAATTGTCCATCAACAGTAAAATGATAAATAAATTGCTGTATATTCCTACAATCGAACACTACACAGCAACAAACAAGAAGAAACCACTGCATCAATCTCACACAGTGAAAGAAGCCAGACGCAAAGGAACACAGACCTTATGATGCCACTTACCTGAAGCTCAAAAACAGGCAAAACTAATCCAAGATGTTGGATTAGATCAGAGGTCAGAATGGCAGTTATCTTTGAGTGCAGGGGTATTAAGTGTGAGAGAGGGGTGGACAGGGAGCCTCTCTGGTGCTAGACATGTCCTAAATCTTGATCTGTGTGGTGATCTGTGTGGGTATATTTGTATGTAAAACTTCACTGAGCTGCACACTTAAGATTTGTGTACTTTATGTAAATTATACCTCATCAAAATGGTAAATAAGAAAAAATGGTGGTTGTTTATCAATGTTTAATATTTGTTTTAATCACTTTAATTATGAGAAGCCAATTTTCTTTAAACATATTTTTGCTGTTGGCAATAATTTGAACATCTAAACACTTGGAAGGAACTTTTAGCCAATAAAATAAAGAACAGGACTCTCTCCCAACTCAGATATTTAAGCAGTTCTAACTATCTCAATAGTTTGGTCCTCATTAACATCTCAAAGAAGCCCTAATCAAAATCCAGACATCAACGGAGAGCAGGAGGTAATGCGGACAGGCACCAAGGAGCGGAGTCTCCAGCTTTGCAACTGGGAGGCCCCAGGGGCCCAGGGCACTGCTCTTGCTACCCCTGAGGACTCTCCTAATGTAATAAGACATGTACAGAGATGCCTCTGATCCCTGAAACTCTACATCTGAGATGCATAGAACGCTCACTGGCCAGACCCTCTGTCTTATATGAGCCAGTCGCCAGCTAAAGACCTGTTAGTCAGGAAGTTACAGAAACTAGAGCAGGAGAATTACTGCTGACATGAGCCTGGTGTGTCTATGGTGGAAAGACAAAAGCAGCGGAAAGCAGACAGAAATCAGAACCAGGGAAAGTGTCGCTGTTAGCTGCCACCTCTTTCTCACTGACTGATGTGGCTACAATGGCATTTGCATGAAAAAGGTGCTAAACATATTTTAAGTTAATGATTAAACATAAAGGAGTTGTTATTGTTGTTTAAGAAACTCCAGATGAAAATACCCAACATTTGCGAAAAAAATAATATTGAAAAGCCACAGAGAAAGGCATTAACTTCAGCTTCCACAGCCAAAGCCCATGGAAAATGGCCTCGGCTATTTCAGCCACTGACTTTCAGATCTTTCGAGCAAACCTACAGTCCATCAGCAAAATGGAAAGGAGACCTCTGCCCTTTTTGCTACTAGAACTGGCTACCTGAAAAGCTAAGGTATGATACCTCTGAATTCTATGAAGATGCTGTTAAGTTTTCAGAAGGGTCTAGATAGATAAGTTGGATTCATTTCAAAATATTTCGATTAAAACTGCCAGCCTCATTTTCATCAACGAAAAAATCATTACATCATTTTTTCCCTTTAGCCGACCTCCCACTTGAATGGGAAACACACTCATCATGTATCAACTCATAATTGCGTATTTTAAATGGCTACAGAAAATCATCCACCATCAAGTGTTTTCTTCATACTGAAAACAGGAAAATCTGCCAATCAACTGGAAAAATGTCAGCAACAACAACAAAAATGTAAATATTTCCCCTTAAAATATTAACGAGTCACTTCGCCAAAAGACCTAAATGTTTATCCATCTATAAAATTTCATCTCCCCTGATGAAAGGGATGAAAACTTTAAAATTCATACCATTAATTTTCTCCTTTTCTTGTCATTCTTCATGGCTATGAGGCAGTGAGAGAAGAGTAGTATTTTAGGCTTAACACTGATTCTAAGAAAAAAAATCACAGTAATTTTCAGAACAGGTTAACACAGGAAGTCAAGAAAGCAAAAAGCAACAAGATTCAAGAGTCCCTTCTGGGAAACTAGCCTTAAGAATGGTTCAGTCTCAAATATCAAATGTTTCTTTGACCAGCAAAAGAATCACTTTCTGTGTGCACACTCACAAAGTAAAAGTTTAAATTCAGCAAAAATAATAAATTATTTCAACAGTTCAAATTAATTCTATTTACCCAACTACAAATAAATAAATTTACCCTTTGGGTGGGTAATTTGCAAGGCACACTTCTTATGCAAAAGGGAGGAAACTGGATAGCAAATGCTAAAAATGGCATTTCATAAGGACTATTACATGTTTACACACTTAATGTTTTATTAATTGGGCCACTTGTGACAATTCAAGCTTTTCATGGATGTCCATGAAAGACGAAAGACACTACTTTTCATTTTGTTCCAGTTAAGATAAATAACCTGGAATGAAATATAATTGTGCACTTTCTCTAGAAAACTGCCATGGCCCTGAAAATCATATTTAGAAAAGAAGACAATACAAGGGAATCCATGTCAAAACTGTATGCATAAAAAATAAAAATAAAAAACAAACAAACAACAACAAAAAAAACTGTATGCTTTTCAACCCGTGGAAATGACATCAAGTGAGAACTACACAGAGGACAGAGGATGAAATTAACAGACAGCAGGTTGGCGCTCCCACCAGCAGATCATTTAAAAGGATACACTCCCTCGGCTGCTCTTCAGAGGTTTTACTTTGATTCAAGACATGACAAAGATGAAGTCAGCTTGGTTCATACTCTCCTCACCCAGCCCAACCCAGCAAATTAGTTCCCACCCACTCCACCCAAATACACACTGTCTGAGCAACCAGCATGCTGAACAAGCACAACCAGAGAACGTGATCAAGACACAACGGACATAGAGAACAGGCTGGTGGTTGCCAAGGGGGAGGGGGCTGGGGGAGGGATGGAGTGGGAGGCTGGGGTGACCAGATGTAAGCTTTTATGTAGGGAATGGATAAACAACAAGGTCCTACTGTGTAGCCCAGGGAACTATATTCAATATCCTACGGTAAACCATAATGGAAAAGAATGTTAAAAAAAAGAATGTATATATGTGTATAACTGAATCACTTTCCTGTACAGCAGCAGAAATTAACTTTAATAGGCTCAACTGATTAACAACTGATGGCTTTATTTTTTCCAGTAACTGTGAGCTGCACACTGTGCCCCCTTCCCCTTGGGAAGTGAGTGACTTTTATTCTCAGTCCATTCCCAAACGTTTTAGTCTCCTCTGCTTATTAAAAGATTAATAACATTAATAATAATATTTAATATTGATATATTAAAATAACCACCTATGAAGTATCTTGTCTAAAAATAACTGAACCTGAATCTAGTCAAGTTTCTAAATCTACCTACCAGCTTACAGGTAATACCAGGGATAGAGAAACAAGTTAATTGTCACCAAGAGGAATCAGTCAAGAGGGTGAAATGTTCTACAGGACAAATGAACCTGCTTCTCCATCAGTCAATGTCAGGAAGAAAAAAGAGAGAGTTCACTAGGGGAACAACAACATAATAAAAGAGACATAAACACAGTAACCAAAGCAAAATGTGGGCCTTGTTTATATACAAATTTGAAAAGCAACTGTGAAATGATCCCGTTGAAATAACTGGGGAAATCTGAATGTGAGTTGGGTGTTATATAATATTAAGTAAGGAATTAATATTAATTTTGTTATAAACAATAATAGCATAATGGTTTTGCAAAAAAAAGCCCTCGTATGTTAGAAATATACACAAGAGCATTTACACGTGAAATGACATAATGGCTAGGATTTGCTTTAAAATATTCTCACAAAAAAATTTTTAATAAAGTAAAAGTTGGGGAAGGAGAGAAGAAACAAGATGGGCAAAATGCTGATACCTGCTGAGACTGGGAAATGGGTTCATGAAAGTTCATTATATTCTACTTTTGTGTATATTTCAGTATGTTCACAATAAAAGGTGTTTTTTTTAAAGTCCATGCAGCCTTTCAATGTCATGTTCAATTCTAAGATTTCCCTCCTCTCTGTAAAGCAGGCCAAGCTGTTGGTCCTAATGGCTGAGGAGGGAAGAGGTGGGTAGGCAGAGGTAGAGGAAGGGGTACTCTGCTCCCCACGTCCCTCCCTCTTTCCTGCACCTGCTCCTCTGGCCGCACAGCAGAGAGGCTGGGGGGGAGCGTCTCCCTTCATGGTTAGTTGCTTCTGTGTTGGTGTCCTATTCTTTTACACAATGGACACAGAAGGATGGGTGGAGGCCCCAGCAAGGCTTGCTGGCAGGAGGCTCAATCCCGAGCAGTACCTGGGCATCAATGGTGTTAGATCCGACTGCACCTTCCAGTTGAACCCCCGCCAGCAGCATCATGCCACCATGCGATGATACGAGAGCCTTCTCTCCACGCCTGTGACAGCCCAAGCTAGTCTTCCCTCTGTGGGCCAGGACGTGGGCCTGCTCATGGTGGGAGCCTGCCTGCATATTTCTCAGGGACCCTGAACTCGAGGGGGCTGTCTTGTGTCCTCTGCATGTTACCCCGCCACACCCTCTGTCATCAATGCTCTTCTCTGTGCTCCATCAGCCCCGGGGCAGGTCAGCAGGTCCGGTAGCTCAGCAGACATCCAGTAAGATAGCGCACACACAGCCTTCGCTTCTTGAAGACCCCAGGAATTTGATGAGCAACCCTCTTGCCCCTCCTCTGCCTCAGCTCAGAAGCGTGGTACCCTCCCAGCCCCCTTAGCCTCTCTGCTCTCCTTTGGCAGACTCACAAAGGTTGTCCCCAGAAGTCCCTCTTCTTATCTGTCACTGGTAGAAGTTTGACAAACTAGTGTCCCTTTTTTGAAAAAAAATTATTTTATTATTTATTTATTTTATTTTTGGCTGCATTGGGTTGGGTCTTCATTGCTGCGCGCGGGCTTTCTCTAGTTGCGGCAAGTGGGGGCTACTCTTTGTTGAGGTGCGCAGGCTTCTCATTGCGGTGGCATTGCTTCTCTTGTTGCGGAACACGGGTTCTAGGCTCACAGGTTTCAGCAGTTGTGGCTCGCGGGCTCAGTAGTTGTGGCTCATAGGCTCTAGGACACGGGCTCAGTAGCTGTGGCCCACGGGCTCTAGAGCGCCGGCTCAGTGGCTGTGGCTCACGGGCTCTAGAGCACAGGATCAGTAGTTGTGGCTTGCGGGCTTAGCTGCTCCGCGGCATGTGGGATCTTCCCGGACCAGGGCTCAAACCCATGTACCCTGCACTGGCAGGCGGATTCTTAACCACTGCACCACCAGGGAAGTCCCCAGTGTCCCTTCTTGCACATGGAAATCAACTGGGGGTGTACTGGGCCTTGGAGAACTTAGAACTTGTTCTCAACAGGACACTAGCTCTACTGTTGGGGCTGGGGGGTGCGGCACAAAAGATCTCAGCCAGCACCTCCCACTGCCCTGCTGCATCTATTAGACATCAGGCAACGAGAATATGAAGGCAGATGAGACCCACCACACTGGCCTTGACATCACAGGGAGTGAATGTGGGCACAGGACCTGACACTTCCCGGGGTTCTGCCTTGAGTAAGATTCTGGAGCCTTGTGAAGACTTTGCCACTGTCACCAGGAAAGGAGAGGTGGCCAAGATGACTCCCTGACCCGGAGCCCTGGAGGCCAGTGAACGAAACTCCTGGCATCCTGTGAGCCCAGCCCTCTGCCACAGCTGATTCAAAAGTGAAGAGCCCATTGGCGTGGGCCCTGTAGGTGTGGTTCCCTGAATGGAGTGGTGGAAAACACTGTGCCACAGCCGACAGGCCGGTGCAGGGTCCAGATCAGGTGGACCTGATCAGGTGGTGTGCACAGCCCATGCCCAACTCACAATGTAGCAGGTGGGCTGTAGACGCTGCCCTGAGATTCTACTCTCCCTAGCTGTTCACCCTGCCACTGGCATTCAGGATGACAATTTATCACAATTTTTAATATTATCTCTCCCAAAAGCCCAGTCCTATTATGAGAGCTAGTCCAGCCCCTGGCCACCGAGAGACCTAGGATAAGCCAATGCAGTGGACACCTGCCATGCCCTGGGCTTTGTGTACACCCCTCCTATACTTAGGAATCAACCCTATGGTCCTGCTGCCTCAAAGACAACATTTATTTTTCCAGGATCTCTTGCATTTAGGGCGAACCATCACCCTGGATTTTAAGTTAAAAAATTAACTGTTACTTAAGTCACTGTATTTGGGGATAGCTTAGCCCAGTCTCTAATACTCACACAAAATGAAAAGAGTCTGTTCTACAGGACTGCAGACTCTACCACCTCTGTGCCGTCCATAAATTTACATTTGAGTGTGCGTGTGAATACTGACGCACAGCCAGGTTTCTCAGAACAGCATCGGCCCTGGTGTCTCTGTCATCTCACCTCTCAGCCCCTCAGTCTGGCTGCTGCATCCACCACTCCACTCACACTGACCCTCCTGAGGTCGCAGCTCCTTTACAAAGCCCTGATTGCCAAATGCCTTAGGAGTCAGGTCAACAGAAACACACCCGCCTGAACTCCAGCCCAATCATCGTGATCACTGACTGTACCTAGATGAATAGATTTACTCCACTGCCCGGCAGAAAGAAATTAAGTCTTCTCTGGAGGCAGGTAACAGCATCCAGAGACCCTACGATTTTCATATACAATGTCAGGTCCTTAATGAAAAATTACAAAGCACAACAAGAGACAAGAACAAATGACCAAAAACTGAAGAGAAAGGACGGATAATATATACACTCTAGGTATACTATCTAGGGGATATACTATCAATATCAAAAAGGAATTTTGATATAATTATAATTGCTGTGTGCTAGAAAACATAGATTAAAGATGATGAATTTTATCAGATACCTGGAATCTATGTAAAATAATTAGATAGAAATATAATAATTGAAATTTAAAATGCAATAGGTGGGTTCAAGAGCAGATTAGACAAAGCAAAAGAGGGATTTCCTAAAGTAAAAGAGATGTAAGGAGAAAATATCCACATACAAAGCACAGAGTGAACAAAAGAATGAAAATACAGAAAAGAGCTGAAGTGGCACCTGAGACATGGACAAAAGAACTAACATGCCTGTAACTTGAATCCCAAAAGGAGGAAAGAGGAGAAAGAAGCAATAGTTGCAGAAATACTCACCCAGAGTTTTCCAAAACCAATTAAGGATATTGAGCTGCAAATCCAAGATGCTCCATGAACCACAACTGGGGGAAATATATTTGGGAGGGGGCTAGTAATGGCAGATATAAATCGCATATTTAGGCCTGGCTCATAATTTTATCTCAATTATGGAATTTTGATACTCTCTCTCACCCACTTTGCTATTAAGGATAAAAGGTCAGATAACACCCCCTTTAAAGTCCCAAGGTTAAAATTTTTAATTAATTTGGGGTAGAATTCTGCAAGATATCAACTGTGACATATAAATTCTTTTCTTTTTTTCTTTCTTTTTTACCTTTAAAACCTGTCACTTGTTCTATAAAGAGAAAAGATTTTTATTGAAGTCTGATGCTTCTTTAACTCCTAAAATGAATATAAAAATACAGCAGCTACTGGGTATCAACGGTATACTTATACTCATGATTTCACTTTCTAGGAACCCAAGGCCCATAAAAGAGAGAATAAAATTGAGTTATTATTCTGGTGTGCTGAAACTGATCTCTTAACATGAAGACAGAAAGCTGCTATTGTAGATATTTAAGAGTGCTGAGTACACCTGTAATTTATATAATATTGTACATCAAGTATACTTCAATAAATTTTTTTTTAAATAAAGAGTTCAGGGCTTCCCTGGTGGCACAGTGGTTGAGAGTCCACCTTCCGATGCAGGGGACACGGGTCCGTGTCCCGGTCCGGGAAGATCCCGCATGCCGTGGAGCGGCTGGGCCCGTGAGCCACGGCCGCTGAGCCTGCGCGTCCGGAGCCTGTGCTCCGCAACGGGAGAGGCCACGACAGTGAGAGGCCCGCGTAATGCAAAAATAAAAAAAAATAAAGAGTTCAAAAGGGATTTACACTTTAAAAAAGGAGTGGTGAGCTCATCATAATTTCAAAGGCTTCAGAAATGTATTCTGATTTTTCCAACAACCTAGAAAGTTATTCATCTTAGTTAACAGGAAAAGAAAGCAGAGGCAAAAGCTTAAAGATAATTTTGTGAGGGAAGGGGGTTTGAAGGTGGGTGAAGGGGTCACCTGTATGGTGATGTATGGTAACTAGACTTAAGGTGGTGACCACCTGTAGTGTATACAGATGCTGAACTATCATGCTGTATACCTGAAACTTATACAATGAGAAAAAACTTTTTAAGATAATTTTGTGATAATATCTTACCCACCCAGGCTCTGTTTGAGTATCTGTCTCACCCAAATGAGTCCTGGAAAAGCTGGGACAGAAAAACAAGGCTTGAAAACACAAAGCTCCCGTCACTCTGCCCTCCCTCAAGAAGGCCAAGGCTGTTACTGGGCACGACAGCTGACTGTAGGTCCTCATTTACTGGGATTTCAGATACTGTCCTGGTAAGTAATAGCATAATGGAAGAATATGATTAAAGTCTTCACAGATAACTCAGAGAAACCAACACAAGAACCTTATGGGGGAAAAAATCAACACTGACCGCTTAGACCATGGGCAACACTGCGGCATCCAGGTCGAGGAAAAAGACCCCGACGCCCGTATGGCCTCAAAGTCCCGACAGCTTAATTTGAAGAGCCTGAGCTCATCTACTAAACCATCATTTTCTCCAGCTCCTGTGTGAAGGAAATCACCGGCTTCAAGAGTAGTACACATGACCAAGACCTCATCAATGAGTAATTCAACCCCGAGACACGAGGATTGGTTCAGATAGACATGCTCCCCCGTCAAGGTGAGCGAGAGTCCATCCTGGGATCTGCTGGGATGACCAAGAAAGAAGCACCTCCCTCTTCAGCTGGAATTAAATCTACAGACTGGAACTAAATCTTTCCCACTACCTGAATGAAGCCAACATAAAGAGCAGAGCCGAGAGATCTGAGTCCCTGGACCAAGGAACCCGAGAAGCCAGCTGCCCTTGTGTATTGATATAAGCCAATATGTTTCCTTTTTTGCTTGAGCTGGTATGAGCTGGGGTTTCTAGCTCTTGTGGTAGTTAAGAGTCTCAACTAGTATACATGCTCTGCAGAAATGCAGCCATTCTAACAGGTACTGCTGTGTGATGCCTCAAAAGATTTCTCAGCTGGGATCCCTGGGGACTGGATTAGACCATGGAGGGCAGGCACCGACATGGACACACACTTTGGAAAAAAAAAATCCTAAGCTGCACTGAACCCAGTGCGAAACCATGGAGTAAATAAGGTATCTGACCAGCCTCTAAAGTTAAAACAAAGGTAAGGTCATTTGATTCCATGCTAAGCGACCTTTTCCCAGAAAGTATCGGGCTACCAAGCATCTCAGTCCTTTCAGATAATGATAAGCAAGTATAATTCAGAACAGCATAACAGAGAGAAATACATTTAATTTTCACTAAAATTACCAATCACTATAAATCCAATTACTTTGACTGTAGGCCTTGTTTGGAAAGATGCTCACTTGCAGGTACAGCTTCAGCTTATTTCAACTCCCCCGTCACCTTCCCTGCCACCCTGCACCACGCTTCCAGATTCTGTGGGCCACCTGCTCTTCCTCCGGGTCTGAGAGCGCTGACACTGACATCTATCACTGCACACAGCCCGCAGCTCTGGGGAATGTGTGCGTTACTCGGTTAGCATTAAACAACACGTGAGAAGCACACACTGGGCCAAGCCTAACAGTTGGCTACTTAGGCGTGGCTAAAGTGTTTCTTAAAAATACTGCAGCTAAAGGCAACACTACCTATGGGTACAAAATAAGAAGCAGTGTCTGCCACCTACCAACCTTGCAACTTTCAAAAGACCCTTCACCTCTGCACCTTTTTCATCTGTAGAAGGCTTATGTTCTTATGACTTAAGTTTAGTCAAACTAAATGATCACCCTCCAGAGCTAACATTTGAGAAATCTGTGTTCCCTAAGCCTGAAAGCTTACAGCCATGTGCCTCCCGGGCAGTGGTATTTGGCTTCTGGAATTAAGTTATGGAGACAGTTAACATTACTCACACTGAGCTTTTGAAAGTCTATGGTGATTTTCACGTTACAATTTCAAACTGAGCTGAAATAAAGGTGTTTTTCTCTTTTTTTTTTTGTTTTAACACAGTAAGCTTTAGCTTGGATTCTGAATTAAGAGAACGTTTAGGCTAACAGTTAACCTTGGATTAATATTTATTTTACTAATGCCGGCTTTATATCACATGGTGATATTCTATTTCCTCCAGGAAATTTTTTATGCCATTATAAAATTCTAGCTAATGCCACAAATTCTAGATGTAGGGCCCACTGCCAGAGAGCACTATTGACTGCTTATTCGAAAACCAATCATCTATTTATACAATCAAAAGAAGCATAATCTAAATATACTCAGAGGAGAAAAAGGCTGGATCCTGTGCCACCATGTTCTTTTCTTTCAGAGTCTGTCCCAGAATGACTGGTGACAAAAAGTGCTCTGTCCCATAGCTGCAGTGGTATCTGATAAGCAATAAAGCATTACAAGGCATCTCTTTATGCTTTTAAGAGCTTGTTATCCAGCTCAACGACAGAAAAGATATTCAGAAGCAAGAGTGATGGCAACCTTGACATGCGGACCAGCAAAAGACAGCAGGACAGGCTGGGGAACATCCAAGCGGACTTTGGAATCAAATAGATTTAAGTTTGAATTCTAGGCCCATCACTCTCAAGCCATCCGTGTACCCTTGGACAAGATATTTTTTATCTCTGAGCTTCCGTGTCTCTCATCTTCACCTAGAGAATTAATAAGAAGTACTGTCCATAGCTGTGGCGGGGAATAAATGGGGGGATTATACAGTATATGTGAAGTTGACTACATAGTGCTTGGAACCCCATGCAGAAAGTGGTCCCTTTTTCTCACCTTCTGGCCCACCCCTGGGTGGGTCACTTCCCAGCACCACAGAGAGAGACCAGTGAGGGCTCTTTCCTCCACCCATAAATTCACAGGACAGGGATTGCTTTCTGTCTGAGTTTACACTCTCTGGTGACAACTGGAATCATCTCTGTGGTGAGGCCAGCGACCCCACGTTGACCATGTGAAGACAAGCTTGATTCGCCTGCCTCTGATCCAAGATTTAGCCGCTGGGGCCTGTTCCACACCCCGCGCAGCGTGGGTCGACTTGGCGGACGCTGACTTGGATTTAAACCCGAGCAGGACCCTGTGGGGCCTTCCCAGGACAGACCCCTAACCCACCACGTCCTATTCCTGCCTTTCGTCTGTAGAAAACCTTTAGCCAATGAATAAACTCAATCAGAGAAGTGAGAAAATGCAGAAGCAAAGAAAAGCAGTCAAACAGGACAAAATAATAATAATTTAGTCATTAAACAAAGTCAAGGACCTTTAGTTCCTCCTCAAGGGCTATGGATAATATTCTGAGCCATGTCCTGTGAGCAGTCTTGTAGATACTGAAACTCCCACCAGGTGGAAGAAGTTAACTAACGACGATGACCAGGCTGTAGCCATGACATAAGCTGCCACAATTCAGAGACCTGGCCTCAAGGAAATGGGAACTAACCGACCCCGGAACTGAAGATTAACTGTACTTAAAACAATCAAGCCGACGCTGATCAGACCACTGCATGACCAATTTCAAGACGACTGTCAGAGCTGACTGTGCTGTTTCTACACGTAGCCCCTTCCCCCCGCCTGTACATCCCTGAAGCTCCCCCTTCAAAGCTCTTGCTCCCTGGTCCGCAGGAGGGGAATCGGCCTTTGGACATGAGTCTGCCTTCGCCCCTGGTTTCCAGCCTCCAAAATAAAGCAACCTTTCCTTTCTACCAACACTTGCCTCTCCAGTATTGGCTCGTGAGCGGTGAGAAGCTGGACTTGAGTTTAGTGACAGCTTCTGTGTCCTATGTTCTCACCTGGGCCCTTTCCTGGAAAAGCCCCCAGGGGACACAGCCTGTGTGGCAGGACCCCCCTTACTCTCCCTGCGTTAATTCCCTGAGGAGCTACTGAAAACACCCACCCACCTCACTGAGCCATTTCCCACCTGGCTTCTCATGGTACGAGGCAGAGGAACAGAGATTGGAGAGGATGTCAGATCCTGAGGGGAAGGAACAGAGAACCTAACAGGACATGCCTCCAAGAGGACCTGAGACCCACCTCCACGTCACCAAGTCACCAGCTGACTGATGGGCAGAGAGATCCAGGTCTAAGCAGCACCTGAGGGCTCAGAAGCAGGACCCTCGACGCACCCTCCTCTTCACCACTTCCCTCCACCCTCCAGCAACCTCAGAACCACACCTGCAAGAGACCAGGGCCAAACCCCCGGCACACAACAGAGGGAGGCCCAGGGGCTGAGGACCTCTGAGCCGCACGTCACAGCAGATTTTTTTCAACACGAAACCAGTTCCCTCGAGGAAACATCCCAGCGTCAAAGAGCGTGAAGGGGGCTTCCCTGGTGGCGCAGCGGTTGCGCGTCCGCCTGCCGATGCAGGGGAACCGGGTTCGCGCCCCGGTCTGGGAGGATCCCACATGCCGCGGAGCGGCTGGGCCCGTGAGCCATGGCCGCTGAGCCTGCGCGTCCGGAGCCTGTCCTCTGCAACGGGAGAGGCCATAGCAGAGGGAGGCCAGCATACCACAAAAAAAAAAAAAAAAAAAAAAAAAAAAAAAAGAGCGTGAAGGGGAGACAACTACTACAGCCTTAGAGAAAAAAAACAGAATTAGAAACCTCTTCCAAGCAGAGTGACTCTCAACGTCTAGCACATCTGAGACCACCTGCAGGGCATCTTAAAAATGTACGTCGCTGGCACCAGCCCAGACACTCAGGATCAGAAACTCTGGGATGAGCTTGGGCATCGGTATTTTTTCAAACCTCCAAGACAAAGGCTGAGAAACACTGGCTGAATCTGTGACCGTTAGTGAGGAGCAAATCAAACTCGGAATCAGGTTTTCCCATCATGGGCAACGTTTCTCCAAGGCTGGTGGGTGGAACACTGTTCTTAAAAAGTTAAGAATTGTCATGCTGGAATAGGATTCTGTGGAGAAGAAAGCTGGGACCCACGAGGTTAAGCCAAACTTAAGTCTTCCCTTTAGAATTTCCAGAACCTTTAACAGGCCCAGGTTCGTCGTACACTACAAGAGAGGAATACGCTATATGGTATTTTCCAAACTTAGTTGATCAGAAAACTCTCCCTTGGAAAAACGTCTGGTAGCTCTAGTAATCTCTGGGAAACACTCTGGGTCTGACAAACTGTCCTCCGTTAATTGTCTCTAGAGGTTTCCTGAAAGAACAGTACAGTGAAAAGGCTGGAACGCAAGGAGGGGCAATGACGACTCCACTAGGAGATTAGTTGAGAATCCGGTGACGAGGACCTCTTTTCCCATGTCTCCCCGCCTGGGATGCTGCTCTACACAGCCCAACACTCTTCTAACTTGGTCCCAACAGAAACACACATAGGTGATAATGACTCCCAAGCAGTGAATGAAAGTGAGCCTCTGCACATAGCACCGAATTTCTTGGAATAAAGTTGCCAGGTATATCCACGTTCTCAACGATACTGCAAACTTGTATGGACCTCCTTCCAAAAAGATGACACTGTACAAGCCCTGTAAGCTGTTATTCTAGGAGCTAGTGCCAAGGGCACAAACACCCCTGCATCACAAGAGGGATCCTTAAAAGGGAGGTACCTTCCAACCTCAGGTCACATAGGGGCATAGCTTTCCTCTGTTTCCCCTCTTGGGGGGTCAGAATTTTAAACTCAACATAAGCAACAGACGCCGGCTATGATCGGATCACACTTGCACTTCCTTTGTGACCAGCACTGCAAATATGCAACAGAATAAAGTCATAGGCAGGGTATTCAGTTGGTGATGACAAAAATACTAATGTCATAATACTACCTTCAATATCACATTCTAGCCAGTGAGAACTCAGCACAGACATTATTATTATTTCTGCAGATTATTATTTGATTGTGAGTAACATGAAATAAAGCTCATCTAAGCAAACTTAAAAGAACCCAGTAACTTATATCCTACCAGAGTACTGACTACCTTAGTATTACCCACAAACTTTACCTATAAGTTAGAGCGTGCCCTTGCTCCCAATCTACACATCTCTGGAGTGTCTCCTCTTCGCCAGGCAGTATCCTAGGAGGTGGAAATGCAGCAGTGAAAGAGACAAAAATCCCCGCCCTCCTGAAGCTTTTATTCTAGATCCAGGAATCTAAATATTTAGCAAGTTAACTGGTTTTTTGTCATTTCCATTTTCTTCTAAGGTTTCTTCACTATTACACTCCTATTTCATGTGCACCCCAATGTTCACACCAGCACTAAGACATGGAAGCAAACTAAATGTCCATTGACTGATGAATGGATAAAGAAGATGTGGTACATATCGACAATGGAATACTACTCAGTCATAAAAAAGAATGAAATAATGCCATTTGTAGCAACATGGATGCACCTAGAGATTATCCTACTAAGTGAAGTAAGGCAGACTGAGAAAGACAAATACCATATGATATCACTTATATGTGGAATCTAAAAAACAATACAAATGAACTTATTAACAAAACAGAAACAGACTCACAGACATATCAAAGGGAAAGGAGACGGGGACAAATTAGGAGGTTGGGATTAACATATACACACTACTATGTATAAAATAATCAACAAGGACCTACTGTATAGCACAGGGTACTATATTCAATATCTTGTCATAACCTATAATGAAATATAATCTGCAAAAAAAAAATCACTTTGCTGTTCATCTGAAACTAGCACAACACTGTAGATAAAAACCATAGTTCAATAAAAGAAAAAAAAAAAAACTCCCATCTCTCTTTGATCACAAGAATCTTGGATTATCAGAGCTGAAGGAAATGACCGGGGCCACTCTGTCCCTGGCATGGACTGCAGGCAGGCAGGCAGGGAGGGGACCAGATCCTGGCTGTACTCGTACCTGTGACCTCAGATGAGCCCTTTCCTGCTCTGAGCCTCAGTTTCCTCATCTGTTAAACAAGGACTGGGTTCGAGTTTGACCCAAGCACGGTAGTGGAGGGTGTTTGGAAATGTTGGAGGGGCAGATTCTGGCTGACACAACAGCTGAGTGAGCCCAGGAACGCCGAACACCCTGCAGGTCCCCGGACAAGCCTCGCCCGGGCCACGGAGCTTGTGAGCACAGAGCTGGCACAGGGCCGAGATCGCTACACATAGCTGGGGGCTCCTTCTGGACACCGGGCCGTTCCTCTCTTTAAGGACAGTCTCGGCCTTCGATGGGGAGGCCTCCTGCCTGCTCCTCTACTCTGAAGTCCTGACACTGGGTAGAGCAGGTGCCCCTCGTCACTGTTCTAAAGCTACCCTGATTCTCAAAACATCCGCTTTCCTCTCACAAAAGCCCTTTCATAGCTGAAGCTCAAATATATAAAATTGCAATTATTGTGTCAACTAGATCTAATTTAATCCGCATCTTGTTACCAATGATATAAACCTTATGACAACTTTGGTTTTGAGATGATTTTCAGCATTCTTCCAAAGCCTGAAGACAAGCTAATCATTAATCCATAGAAAATAAGCAGCTTGTGGGGAGAATAACATGTGAACCAAGCCAAAAAGGTTAAGTAAGAAAATCTCATCAAATAAACAATGTAGTTAAACAGCTATCTGCTTATCCATGGTAAACAGGGTATAAAGCAGTACTGACCAAAAGGCAGAGATCAGGCCTCCTACCTGAGCCATACCATAAAAAAAAGAAGGAATTTTCACCTTTTGTCAATTAGCTTGAAATGCCATCTCTGTCTCCTGGCCGTGTGCTGTGAAGTTATAATCTTGCTCCTTGCAGATATTCAACCCCTAACTTGCCCTGGAGGCACATATTTGGGAGGCTAAAGGCTACGGAAGGATTATAAAGCATCCCCAGAAAGATTCTTACACCTAACTTGATGGTTCTCAACTGTGTCCCGAGGCACCCTGGGGCACCAAAGGGAGCTCAGAGCTGTGCTTCAGAATATTTTAAACTTTCAAGCAAAGCACTGGACACTAGACATCTGTTGGACATTATGCAAACTGCTGGCTCCAGGTAATTCACACTTTCAACGTTAGACAGACTACATTCCTTTTGAAGATATCGCATCTCTGTGAAACTACATTTTGAGCAGTTCCTGTGATGAAAGGCAACGGCTACATAAGATGAAGCGTCTAATCTGACCCCAAGGTTTGGGGAGCT
Source organism: Physeter macrocephalus (assembly GCF_002837175.3). Classification (NCBI taxonomy): domain Eukaryota; kingdom Metazoa; phylum Chordata; class Mammalia; order Artiodactyla; family Physeteridae; genus Physeter; species Physeter macrocephalus. The sequence continues at coordinate 86,192,572 of NC_041233.1, forward strand.
GTGCAGCACCCCAGAGAGAGACACATCTCATTATTAAGTAACTGCGGTTAAGAATGAGATAAAGCAAGTATTTTTCTTTCAATTTATTGTATTATTTTTTCAAACAGCTACTAAGTTGTTAGGACATAAATACTCACAAGCTAATGAACGTTACTACTCAGTGGGAAAAAAAAAAAATGTTAGCCATTTTCTTAGCCAAGGGGGTGTTGGGAAAATGAATGGGACACTAACAACACCGTTAAACCTCTGACCTAAACATCTCGGTCAATCTCCAAAACAGGGCAGGGAACAGGAAAGTTTCTTTTGCAAAGGGCAGATCTTTGGAAAAAGGGGTCCACTCCTGGGCGGCCTCCTCAAGCGTCACGGTGACGGCATCGCTGCTGCGGCCCCCGTGGGACGGCCAGGACCACCAACTCCCCACGTTGTACGGCCACTGCCACCTTTGTTTCTGGGGCTCAAACACAGAAGGATAGAATGACTGAGCATGTACAGTAAACACAGCCTACAAGCTAAAGATGGATTTCCACATTGTCACTGCAATTTTTTTATCACGAATTGAGGAGTGTGAGCTCTTCCAAATAATTCACCATATGAGCATCTGTAAAAAATCAGTGACGGTTACTTCAGTTCCTTTTCAGGCCTCCTATTCATCAATCTCCAATCCATCCAACTCCTGCCATAAAATTAAGATCAGTTGGGAGCCTCAGCATAGGCCAAGCATGTGAATTGTACAAAGTAGGCTTTGAGAATGCTAACTTCATTACGGGCAAAGAGTTGACGGATAGGTAGCAAAACAAAAGGGGGTACAAGTAAGGTATTTCTCATTAGTCACAAGGAGAAAAACAGCAACCATACAGTGAAGAAATTAATCATTACCTTGCCTGGGTCATCAAAATTAGCATCACCAGTGAGGGGCAGATGGGGACCTGGTAAGAACACAGCCTTAAGCAGAATCCCTGCTAGGAAGGCACAGCATGAATCCAACCACAAGATCACTCATCTAATCCCAAATGAATACTCTTTAAAAGAAAAATGATTGTATTCTTCAAAAACATCATTTCACAAAAGAAAGACTATGAAAACATTTCAGATTTAAGGAGGATACAGACATAACGCCTAAATGGAATGCCTGGTCCTAGTACTAGAGGGAAATGCTATAAAAGACATTATAAGTGAACTTACAGAGTCAGAGTACAGACAGTCTGTTATCGAATAAGATAAACTGAAATAAATGTTAAACTGACTGAACGATGCCTGCACCATTGTTATATTAGAAAACATGCTTATTCTTGGGAAATACACACTGAACTATTTAGGAATAAGGGCTATGATGTATGAACTTAAATGGTTCAGAAAAAGAACCAATGTACAGTAATCTTTATGTGTATATATACTATATAGATAGAGAGAAGGAGAGAGAGGGGAAGAGAACGCACAAATGAAAAACAGTGCAAAATATTAACAACAGGTGGATCTGGGTAAAGGCCTTATGTACTTTTGGTTCTGCTGGGTTTTTTTTAACATCTTTATTGGAGTATAATTGCTTTACGATGGTGTGTTAATTTCTGCTTTATAACAAAGTGAATCAGCTATACATATACATATATCCCCACATCTCCTCCCTCTTGTGTCTCCCTCCCACCCTCCCCATCCCATCCCTCTAGGTGGTCACAAAACCCCAAGCTGATCTCCCTGTGCTATGCGGCTGCTTCCCACTAGCTATCTATTTTACGTTTGGTAGTGTATATATGTCCATGCCACTCTCTCACTTTGTCCCAGCTTACCCTTCCCCCTCCCCTTATCCTCAGGTCCATTCGCTAGTAGGTCTGTGTCTTTATTCCCGTCTTGCCCCTAGGTTCTTCATGACC
>NC_041233.1:86194528-86258843 GCF_002837175.3 Physeter macrocephalus
TTTCTCTTTCTGACTTACTTCACTCTGTATGACAGACTCTAGGTCCATCCACCTCACTACAAATAACTCAATTTCATTTCTTTTTATGGCTGAGTAATATTCCATTGTATACACATGCCACATCTTCTTTATCCAGTCATCTGTCGATGGACACTACATGAAAGGATGCTCAACATCATTAATCATTAGAGAAATCAAAACTACAATGAGGTATCACCTCACACCAGTCAGAATGACCATCGTTAAAAAATCTACAAATAATAAATGCTGGAGAGGGTGTGGAGAAAAGGGAACCCTCTTGCACTGTTGGTGGGAATGTAAAATCAAAACTACAATGAGGTATCACCTCACACCAGTCAGAATGACCATCGTCAAAAAATCTACAAATAATAAATGCTGGAGAGGGTGTGGAGAAAAGGGAACCCTCTTGCACTGTTGGTGGGAATGTAAATGGATACAGCCAGTATGGAGGTTCCTTTAAAAACTAAAAATAGAACTACCATACGACCCAGCAATCCCACTACTGGGCATATATCCTGAGAAAACCATAATTCAAAAGGTGTCATGTTCATGGTTCTATTCTAATGTTTACAACTTTTTGATAATTTGAAATTATTTCCAAATAACATATTTTCAAACAGTAAAGTGCTGAACCACATTTGGGCACAAGAAAACAACTGCTTAAGTAACTAAACATGACACATGCACCACAGCTAAAGAATGTGCATATCAGAAGTGTGTGGTCTTGGTGGCAGGACGTTCACCATGACCCAAGTGTGATGACAGCAGAGCACGTCAAAAGTGGCTCTCCAGTCCAGTCATCAGCCTGTTGGAGGCTCTGGAGTGAGGTGCAGGGACAGTGAAAAAACTGGAGACGGCCAGCCTGGAGCAAAAGTCACGCCTCCTTCGGGGGCCCCTGGTTGAGAGGTTCTCCACGAGGAGGTGAAGTCGGCGTTATTCTGAGGCTCCTGCGGGCAGAGCCAGAACACCCGAGCTCCCCAAAGATTCTGATTCCAAGTGAAGCCTGGGATTCTGGGTGGGTCCCCAGCATCCCAGATGACTCAGTGCAGTGGCTCAAGGACCCCGCCATGGGCTCCTGGAGGGCAAGGACCGTCCATCCCACCAAATCTCCAGCGTCTAGCAGTGGAGGACTCATGGCTGACACCCAAGCCAACGTTTGCTTAATTAATTAATTAACCAACAAACAAGTGAATTCTTTCAATTATGGAAGCTGGGAAAGGAAAAGGGAGGAAGCAGGGACCAGAGATTTTTTTTTTCCATTTTAGAATAATGTAAACATTTACATCCTGTTAGTTAATATATTGATAATTTCTTGCATCCCTACTATGTGCCAGGAACTTCTCAGTCCTCACAACAACTCCAAAAGGTACCATTTGTTTCATTTTCCAGAAGAGGAGAAGGGTAGAGGGGTTCCGTAACCTGTCCAGCTCACGGGATTAATAAGGGATGGAGCTGAGGCTCCAATCCCAGTTCTAGGGTCTTTGTGAAGCCAACTGCCTTGCCTCTAGAAACAGGGAAATGTAGACCTCAACGCCAATCGGCCGAACAACCAGAAGGGCCAGGGTGAGAGCCACCTGTGCCCTGAGTTGAAGAAGAAGAAATTCAGAAGAAAGGGGATGCCTAGATACATCTTTAGCCTGCTTCTAACGGGAAGAAACGCACGTCAGGACAAAGACATCTTAGGGAGACATGCAGCCTGCAAGTCGCCACGCTGATGGCCAGGTACTTATGTTCCCCAAACCAAAGTAAAACACCTGGAAACAGGAGTGAGAAGGGCAGTGGGTAGGGTAAACAAGAAGTTATTTTTCTGATGCACTTTTGACTCTTTAAGTTAATTATCTTCTTTCATTCATATCGTCCTTTGTCTTAAGCTTCTCCCATGATTTTACTCAGGAAGAATGAGAGCCCTTCTTAGAGGGGAAGGCACAGAGCAGGAGAAGAGGGGAGAAGAAAGACGCTGGTTTGAATCCCTCGACAGCTCGGGTCCCCTGCATCCACGCATCCACCGTCCTCGTCAGAAGAGCGGGCGGGCCCGCTCCCGCGGGCCGGTTCACGCTCACCCCCTAACCCAACCGCTTGTGCCGCTGAGCATTTGCTCTATGCCGGGCACCGAAGGTGTCAAGTGGTCCCAATGGGGCTCAGGACCCTCCAGACTTCTCAGGTTAGTTAACAGGAAAGAAAGGCAAGGAAATCAAATGGAATAACCCTATTTAGTAAGTGCCAAAGATCGGGAGGTTAACCCGCAAGTCAGCCCGGGGGAGACGCCTGAGCCAGGTCATGGAGAACGAGTAGGAAGCGGGCCGGCCAATGAGCCCGGAAGGGCGTCCCGGGGAGAGGACCCAGCAAAGGCCCAGGTCAAGCCAGAGAGCCCTCAGGGTTGGCGCACCAGAGCGCAGGCCACCTGGAGGTGCTGGGAGGCCACTGGGAGATTCTGAACAGGAGCAACGTGAGCCAAGATGACGTACCTCCGAAGGGCCGCTGTGGCCACCGGGGGCGGGTGGGGGTGAAGGCGAGGAGGTGAGGTAAGGACAGCCTGGGGGGTACAAGTGCAGACTGACGCACGAGGAAGAGGGGAAGGTGAGATGCAGGCACTGGGCGATGGACCGCATGGGCACCCTCAGTGACAGGAAGGAAGTCAGGAAGCCTCGGGGGGCTCTGGCTGGTGACTGAGGGGGAGCCCGAGGGGACGTAACGGGTGCAGGGTGCTGGCGGGACACGTGGCAGAGGTGGCCGAGAGTCCGCGGTGCCAGACGGCAGCGTGACCCGGGGAAACAAATGTGAAGTCAGCAGAAGTTCACCATTTAGCGCAGAGGAAACTGCGTGGATAATACAGAATGAGAGGGCAGAGAGGATGGAAGGCTGGGAACAAGAGATGGGAAAGGGGGCCACATGGATCAGCCACAGAAAGAGGGAGAAGACCGGGGAGAGTTCACTGTCACCGGACATGAGCCAAGGGAGCGAGAGTTTCGAGGGCAGTGGTCAGAGCGTCGGATGCTGGAGAGACCCGTGTCGGGTCACACGCATCTCCATAACCTGACTTCCTAGGTACTAAACTAAGAGTTAAGATGCCTTATCAAACTACAGTGAGAGCAGCGATAACGCTGAGACCAAAACTCACAACCGGAAATTTCATCCCAACATTTGTTTGTGAATATGAACAAACACGCTAGAGGCTGCGAATGTAGAGACGGTGTTCCCTTGGAGGACAATGGCAGCCAAAGGACAGACACCTAGCAGGTAAACAACTGTAGGCAGTGGAGAAATACGGTGGGAGGTGGCAGGGGGGCACAGAGGCCCAGCCCCAGGCCAGGCAAAGGCTCAGGAAAGGCTTTCCGGGGCTGAGTCCAGAGAAGGAACGCAGTCCGGAAGGCAGAGGACAGAGGAGGCAGGGAGGGGAGGGTCCGCCAGGACAAGACGCAGGCGTTAAGAGGCTGAAGCAAGAAACCAACGGGATGGAAGAGGCGTCTCAAAGAGCAGAGCCCCGGAGCAGGGCAGAAAAGACAAAAGCCAGGCCTGAGGAAGTGTCGATCAACAGGGAGAGATGGCGGCCCACTGGCAGGCGTGCACCAGCGGACACCCACGCGGGTGCCAGCGTGACCCTCCTGGTGTGGCCCGGAGAAGCCTCACCTGCGGAAAGCAAACTGTGCTCAGGAGGATAAATTAAAATTGCAGCAGCAAACACACTCGTGAAAAGCCTACAGACTTTACGTCTCATTACATTAAATGGAAAGATCTTGAGAGTCTAAAACAGGTCCCGAGAAGGCTACTTTATAAAACACAAACTGCTCTACTGAATTCTCTAGTTTTGCAAAAATGCGCAACTTGCCAAGTGTCTCCATTATAGCTTTATATTAGTATTTACTTATAATACCCACTTCGTTCCAACATAAAACGGAATCAGCTACCATTTTACTTGAGCTGGTAGACGCATGTCACGGGCTTGTAGAGCTGCAAAGAACGACGGGGTTATCCGTCCACAGACAGAGTTTGTATCCCTCAGACACCAGGTGAGGAATTAAGCGGTGAGAACAGATGGGTCTTCGGCCTGCTGGGGGGGTGGTGGGGGGGAGCAGGGCGCCCGGGAGGCCGTCGTGGAACAGGGATGACGGGGCAGTGACGGGCGCCAGTCCGGGAGGGTGTGAGGGCCAGGGGCCGGTGGCTCCTGAAGGGCCGGGACTTCCCAGGCACCCACTCACCCATTCATTGCTTCCTTCGGTGCCTCCAGGTGCCAGGCCCTGCTTCTGAGCGCTGGCAGCCCCACAGGCGGGTTGATGCTGAAGGACCAGTAGACTTCCCCTGGGGGGTAGCTGCTGGTGGGAGGGAGAGTGTGGAGACACGGGGCACGGAGTGGGGCACAAACTCGGAGGGCAGCCCTTCACTGAGAAGGACTGGCAGCAGCACAGGCTCCGGGCAGGACTTGGGGGACACCAGGAGATGCCCCGGTAAAGCCTTTCAAGGCCTAGTGCTGGTGAGCACCTGAATCAGTCACCTCTCCTGGCTGGGACTCCATGAGCACCGTGCACGGGGGTGGCATACCTGCCGACCAACACCCCAGACACTCTCTCCCCAGTTGACACCGCTGTTCCCCGCGGGTCTGGTGAAGCTCCGCTACCGAGGGACGTTCAAGTCCCTGCGTCTCTAAAGGACTCAGTCTATAAGGAGCAGTTCCTGGAAAACCGAAGGCTTTCCCAAGCTCGTACTGCCCCGCTGGAGCCCGACTCCCTGGCAATATCCAGTCTCTGCAGCGGGATGCACAGCCCCCAGGCCGCCGCCAAAACCCAGCTCCGCCGCCCTCATCACTGCGTCCTGAAGGATAAACATCTTAACCGGCTTCTGATTACTTCTCTATTTTGTACAGTTGACTTTGGCTCTTTTCTACTATTACCTCAAGGCATTAATATCATGGAGTTCTAATGAACTGCTCTCTTCTACATCATCCAAGTAATTCTCAAAAACATTAAACATCGCAAGACCTCAGATTAGAAGAATTCCATTATGACCCTTAAGCTGGCCTTGAGTCACTTAGGCCTCTTAGCCACTCGACTTGCTACTCAGAAAAGAACTTGTGAAGAATTATTCTTTAGTTATTTTTGTTTGATTATTAACTTTGGCCAAGGTTGGTTTTATTTTTCGTTACTGGTGACTCTGATACAGTGCCTTTAACTCCCCATTCTCTACTGTTTGAGTACAAAGTGGCTCATTAACCCAAAATCACATCCTGTGTTTTGACTTTCACTCTTTTATCTTAATCAGTGTAACAAAAGTAAAAACAAAAAACACAAAATCATGAACAAAACCTCTATAGAAGTTTGTTAAATGAAGAAGGGTGAAGGGGTTTTCTTGAAGATATGCAAAGGCTGAGCGCATCTTACCTATTTTCATTTTTATGGCTCCAGAATCATGTCCAGAGAAAACTAAAAAAGGGTTTTTGCTCTGCTGAAGGTAAGAACCACATATACGACTTCCCATCTCATGCTGTTCCATTTCAACTACTGAGGTTCTTGTTTTTTCAAAGTTTAGTATTGCCAGATGTAATAAAATAACTTATTGCCAAGAAATTCAAAATTACTGGTTACAACAGCTGAACTAAAACAACGTTCCCGAGATTTACATGTGTCCCCAGTCTGAAACCAACCGTACAATCCATCAGGGTACTATTATTCTCCAAGAATTCTAGAAAGTTTTCCACTAAGATGTTATAAGTTAGAAAGGAAGATCATCCTTCAATTTCCTAAACATCTTATTTAAATAATTATTTTGCAGCATGGTGAAAATTACGATGTCCTTTTGATTACGAGTTAAATATTTGAGAAAGCTTAACATTTTGTCACAACTTCCAAAAGGAGAACAAATGTTCCTATTTAAGTGAACTTTTTAAAAAAAGAATTATGCAGTTCTTCTAACTGTTTACATTACTGGTTTCAGGCATTTGCCACTCTGAGAAGAGACAAATTCTGAGGAAGTTGGCAAAGTTAAATGTCGATTACAGACTTTACAAGTGAAGAAAAGGCTTTTCCAAAGCAGCCAAGTAATTGTATTACGTTGAAAAAGTACTCATATCTTAAAATAGTAATTTGTTATTAATGGAAAGTAAAATGAAATTTAGCACATTTCAAACATAGCCACAATACTGAATAAACTCAGATCATACAGGGGTTCATTTCTTAAGTAATTCATGATTAACAGACTCACTTACCTGGAAGTTTAGGAAAAGAAGGTTACGATGAAACTACACCATTTTTTCACTGGATAATAATATCTTGACTTCTCTCCTTGAAATGGAAAGGAATCTAAAATACAAAAAATAAAATAAAATAAAAATAGGAGTCAGTCGCCCTTGTGCATTTCCATGTCTTAAATTACGAAATTTTAAATCATTTAGGAGATAAAATACAAATCATCCAAAGTCCTGCCCCAAAAAGGATGGTATTTTCCCCTTTCTATCTTAATGGGTAAAATGCAAAATATTTGTTAAAACACACACACACACACACACACACACAGATAATCAAGGTTTAAAACAAATGCTGAGAGCCATGTAGAAGTGTGTGTAAAAGCAAAGCAGAGTCACATGCTCGGAAAAGACCCCAAAAAGCAAACCTCGCAGCGAAGCAGGGTGCCCGCCGCCCGCTGGGGCCTGGGCGCTGCGTCCGCACGGAAGCCGCAGCTCAGGTGGGGTCAGGGGACTGCGCACGGCGCCGGCACTTTTTTTTTTAATGGTCGTAGGGACTGAAATGTTACGAAACAGCAAATCCCCGGGAAGTTGGAGAGCCCAGCTCCCCGGGACGCGCGCCCCCGCGGACGCCCCCGCGCCCCGACCCGGGGGCGCGCACCGCCCGTGGGACCTGCCCTCCGGCCCCACGCCCCGCGCCCCGCGCCCCCGCGCCCCGCCTTGCAGGAGCCCACCGAGCCGCCCCTGGGTCCACGGAGATCAACGCAGATGGGGAAGAGGTACGAGCAAAACACCAGGGAAGCGAAGGCAAGGAAAATACTCTGGAGAGGACCGAGCCTCCCTGTTAAGTAGATGTTAATAATGCTACCTTCAACTCATTCACGCAGAGTCGTCTTTATAATTCAAGTCATAGCAAAAAATTAAAAATACTATATGGTTCCCTTTTCACACGCAGGAATTTAAAAAGGCCCAGGGTGGTTATACGAGGACAAAGGAAAGACTGATAAGCTGCTCAGGTCTGCGACCACTAACTAATACCCCTCCTCCGCGCGTTGGCCTCCTGGTGCTAGAGCGGGGCTGTCACATGTTTGTTCCTCCCCTGCGGCATTGACACTAAGTCAGTACAGGTGTGAGGTGCGTCGCTGTAGAAGTTGGGAGGCCATCCGTGTCCACACACTCTCACCACTTTCCCGCAAGTGGGCCAGCCGGGGCCCCGTGGCAATGCCTCTCCTAAAAGCCACTTCTGTCCCTGCCTGGCGAATTAATCTGTGTCGAAATGGAATTGCAGTTGGCAGAATGGCAGCAATGCCCAGATCGAATAATCACTTGGACCCGAATCTGAGTTGTTTCCATCCTTGACAACAAATAATGTTACCCTCCAGAGCCTGCGGGCCAGGAGTTGAAATAAGTTTATAATTTGGCTTCCAGGCTCTCTTCTCGTTCTCAACCACTTAAATGTCCTTTTCTGCCTTTTAGCATACAGGGGGCAGCTTTGGAGGCTAAATCACCGACGTGGTCTTTATTGATATCCGTAATGAATATTCTTTGCCAAATAAATAAAAAGAGGAAAAGCCCACATCATTCAAAACCACATTTGTTTTAACACTGAAACTAAATAGACTGTCGGCTCATACTACCACATGATTATTAATAATCTAATTTGTTCTTCTCACTCCAGCAACTTGAAGAGAAATGCTCAGTGTTTTCATCTACACACAGAGGCCCCATTCATCTGGCCCCTCAGTGCCTGGTCCTGGCGATGCCAAACTGCAGGTTAAGAGCCACAGGACAACCCAGCGCCTCCTCTTTTCCTGGTAAAGAACTCATTAACACTCGGATCCTTGGGTCTGGGAAGTACATTGTCTCCTTAGCAGTTCCAAACATCATGTGCCCTGAGAAGGTAGTCATCTCTAGCCGGTGATGGAAAAGGAAAGAGGAAGGCAGAACCACTGGCAAGACTCCCTAGAGATCAGGGTGGGACGGAATTAGCATCATGGAAAATTACTGGAGGTGAACCACAAGTATGCAAAGGACAGGTGGGTGTGTCCAGCTAACATACCCTGTTAGGAGGAAGGGAAGTGTCATCACCCACACGCCTCCCACACGCCTCCCACTGAGCAAGCGGCTCTGCGTGTGAGCTCCTCCCATCCCCACAGCGATGCCATGGATGTCTGCATTAACATCCCCATTTTACAAATGGGGAAAATGAGGCTCAAAGGTGTTAAGAAACCTCTCCGACTGGTACATGGTAAAGCCAGGATTTTTCTGACGTCAAAACCAAAGCTCGGGGCTTCCCTGGTGGCGCAGTGGTTGAGAGTCCACCTGCCGATGCAGGGGACACGGGTTCGTGCCCCGGTCCGGGAAGATCCCACATGCCGCGGAGCGGCTGGGCCTGCGAGCCATGGCCGCTGAGCCTGCGCGTCCGGAGCCTGTGCTCCGCAACGGGAGAGGCCGCAACAGTGAAAGGCCCGCGTACCGAAAAACAAACAAACAAACCAAAAAAAAAAAAAACAAAGCTCGAAAATGAGAAAGAAACACAAGCCTTTACTTCTTCTAGGATGCAACGTGGCCTTGTCTGCAAGCGCTGGTCCTCACGGGTGGTTCTCCAACAGGTGGGTGGCTGCCGCCAGTGGTAACCTGGCAGAAATGCCGCCAGCATCCAAAGGCTGCCAGTGAGGTATTGGGAACACAGACCCTCCCCAGACTCCTGAGTCCCTCATCCTTCATAAGAAATCACAGTGACAAAGCCACTCTTGGACAAGCCTTCCTGAGTATCAAAGAAATAGACAATAACAATGTGCTAAAAATAAACGCTAAATCCAGGGAGGCAACTGCAGGTACAGAGTAGAGATAGTACCTTGCTTTGTCCAATTCAGAAAATAGTTCTCGTCGACATCCCTCAGGCTAAATCCAGGTCTGAGGGCTCCTCTCCTGTCATCTGATGCCCTGCTGTTCTCGATAGTTTGGCCTAGAGAGTGAGGATTACAGAGGGGCTTCTGTGGATTACAGAGGGGCTTCTAGGGCTTCCCGAGTTCTAGTTATGGTAAAGAGTGAGCAGGAGAAGGCAGGATGTGCCTGAGAGTGGCTGGGAGAGCGTCCATGGGAAAATCACACACTCGGTTTTGGAAATGTCCCATTTGGGATTCTAAAGGTTGGGAAGCCTGCCTCACCCCACTGCCACAGTAAGAGTTTGACATCCGTCAATTAGCAGCGCTCCATAAATAAGTCAGCTTTTAATCATGCCAAAGAAGCCCGCCAAAAATCAACTATGGAAAAGAGCAGTTGAAAATGAACACACTGAGATCAATACTATTTTAACAATCTAGGAAGCCGTGCTATTCAACATACAATGAATAAGCAAAGAACTTCAAAGGCACAATTGGTCCAATGGTGTGACTATAGCCATCTGTGTAGGTTAAGTTCCAAGGCTTCCTCATATTCATAAATGTAAATCTAAATCTTTAATCCATCTAAAACACGTCTGTGTCAGACACATTGATTCCTGAAATGTGAAAAGTAAGACGGGAAGACGAAAAAGCCCTTTCATCAGCAGCGTGCCTAAAATAACAAACAAAAGCACCAAAAGACTAGAAACGTGTCAGCCAACTCAGGCTGCCTGGTGGGATTTTCTATGTGCAAATGTGGACAGTAATATACATGTTTTAAAATCTTGATGGTAGTGTTTTCATTTGTATAAATCAATGGAGTCCCCTGGGTAGCAGCACTGGGAGACATAGCAGGCTTAGGGTCGGGAACTGTGCAGCCAACTTCTAAAATTATCTTTCTCAAGAGTATGTTTCAGAAAAGAAAGTGCCCTTGCATGCTACATGTTACAAGCGGCATGTGATTATAGGCTTGACAAGATTCCTTCCACATGAAATAATTTTACTGAAAACAATATGTTTTAGGACTCAACTGACTTTAAAAAGTCATGGGTTCTTCCCCCCAAATGTTGTCTTCTATTCTTCTGTGAAATGAAAAACAGGGTCTCTGTGTTCTGGTCTTGTGTGTACAGACGTGGACTGAATGAGAAGATGCCCCTTTCTTATTCCTAATCCTGCCCGTGAAGTCGGCCACCCTCACTTTCTTCACTTCAATTTCTCACTCTGATAAGTGAGGATAAGCACAGATACTATGACCAGAACTATGAAGATGATGAACAGAATTATAATGCTAGATTATTTGAGGTCTCTTTTAAAATGCATTGGTCTAATATTACCTTAAAGGTATCAAGTAGATTTCCTTATGCTCCAAGGATTTACGAAGTGCCTCCTACCCTAGGCCGTGGGGTGCCTGTGAGGCCCCTGTGTGAGCCGTCTCCACACAATCAACATGTAAACCACCAATACGAGAGAGAATGAAATGACTCACATGCTAAATAGAGACGCAAATAATATGCTGTTAAAGCATCAGAAAAGATGGGCTAGGACTGGAGAGAATCGGGGTTACATCTAATCTCTCGGAAAGAAACTAAAGCTCTCTGTTTGCCGTTGATCGTAAGACCAATAACACAATCCTTCTCCTAAATCAGCTGGGATACAGACAGACAGTTGATGCTCCTTCATAAAAGAGAGCTCTTTCGCAGCACAGTCTGCAGTGACACTCAACGCCCTCTCCCAGGAAACTCCTCCAAGGCCAGCCCTGCCCCTATGAGATGCTGCAGCTGCCAGCACATGCTAGACAACATCACAGATGCTAATGAGGAAGACCTGCTGCACTTAAACCCTGAGCAGAGCAAGAGATTCAGGTTTTCATCTGTTATGGACTGAGTATTTCTGCCCCCCCAAAATTCATATTTGAATTTTTAATGCCAGTATGTTGGTATTTGGATGTGGGGTCTTTGGGAGGTAATTAGGTCATGAGGGTGCAGCCCTCTTGAGTGGGATTAGTGCCCTCATGAGATGCTGCAAGAGAGCTAGCTCACTCTTTTTTTGCCATGTGAGGACACAGAAGTCAGCTGTCTGCAGCCTGGAAGAGGGCCCTTACCAAAACCAGACCATGCTGACACCATGATCTTGGACTTCCAGCCTCCAGAACCATGAGGAACAAGTGGCTGTTGCTCATAAGACTCCCAGCCTGTGGTGTTTTGTTACAGTGGCCTGAGCTAAACCATCATCTTAAATCTGTTGCTGTGAGATTGCATACGAGTTCATAACTTCTTAGCCTGTGTTTCCAGATCTGTAAGTAAGGGGTCGGACCAGGCCATGGTTCTCAGTGAAGGAGGATGGTCTTTATCGGCTGCCTCCCCTCCCCACTAGGATTCCATCTGTGGAAAAGATACATTGCAGAGAGGAACAAGCGACACAGACAGAGGAAGATGAGGCAGGACAGCATCTAGACTTTGATGTGAAGGGGAGGGAAGGCTACTTTAAAAAGCATAAGCTCTTGCAAGACTTAAAGTTATGGCCTTCCTGAGTATAAAGATTCTACCAGACTAGTTGATAATGGGTAATTTGACGATCAAAATCATGGGTTTGTCCATTAACCAAACGTCACATCTCACATAACTGATAGAGCCGGAAGCACAACCCCCCATTCACCAAAGTACACCCACCCCCCAAAGACAGGATGCTCAGGAAGAAAAGCCCGTCAGGTTGAGGTGCCCCAGGGAATAGGGACCCCTACACAGAGCAGCTCAGAGAGAACAAATCACACATTCCAGCCGCGTACACACCAACAAACCAGCCCCAACACAGCAGAAGCAGCAACACAGAGAGGGCATGAGTGTGTGGTTCAGAAATCCCAGATCTAGTCCCAGTTCTGCCATTAGGTTATTGTGTGACCTTGGGCTGGTCACCAGCAAAATAAAAGTATGGACCAGATCATCTCCAAGTTAACCTTCCAGCACAGAAAGTAACTGACTTACTTTTTACCGTGTTACATAAAAATTTATCTGATCCTAGAATCCTTTCAGCATCTTTAAGGCCAGTATATATAACTCCATTTATGTGCTCAGTTTTTTAATTAGTGCATTCCCAGGCTTCCTAGGACAACCGCCCAGAACACGAGTCTGAGGTGCAGAATGGGTGAAGTTTCTTTTCTCTGGCTTTCTTTATGATTCTCTATGGCTAAACTCTGCCCTCCCCGCTGCCAAGTCTCTGCACTCCTGGCACTGAGGTTTGACCTGTAGTGTTCATAGGGCTCGTAACACTGTGATACATGAAGAAATTAAACCTTTCGCCAAACTTGAACGGGCGTTTTGAATGGTAATTTTTATCTTCTCCCTTCCCAGATGCAGAAATGTCAACAGTTGAGAGATACCATGATGTTGGTAAAAAGTCATTACAAAAATGGACTTGCTGCCCAAATGATCTCTTATTATCTTGCAAATGTATTACTTTTGCTGTATCAATTTTTTTTAGTTTATTTCATGTTATGCTCCAGCTGCAAGGGAATTGAGAACATACTGTCCACATTTTCAAAAAAAAAAACTATAATATTAACAGAAGAAATATTTCACCATAAAAATGAAAACTGTGTAACTATTCATATGATTGAATTTATTCAATCAATTTATTGAGTCAAGCCAATGGAAGGATGCTTTTTTTGTAGTGAGAGCCAACAAGACAGGAGAAAATTTTCATCTCAGTGTTCAAATAAATAAATAGTAACATTGCTTATGGATATCAATTTTTTAAAATATGCATACAGAATATAATGGGTGTTGCTCTCAGGGAACATACAATTCCTATATACTATTTACTAAATATACTGGATAACAACAAAATGAAAACTAAGAAAGAGAAACACAGATATTTAATCAAGGAATATTTAAAAATCATTAAAATATGTTTTCATTCCATACCATGGCCAGTTAAGCAAGACAGGGGTAAAGAGTAAACAAAGAAAATATTATTGGAGTAATCAGCAGTAACAAGGAATGAACTATTGGTACACATATCAACAGGATGATAATTATGCTGAGTAAAAGAGCCAAACAAATAGTAAACATACTGCATGATTGCATAATATAAAATTGTAGCAGATCAGCATTTGCCTGGGGATGGGTGTGGAGGGTTGGGAGAGGTAGGAGGGAGCAGGAGGGGTAGGATGGTGGGATTACCAAGGGGCAGAAGAAAACTGTCCTGATGATGTACATATGTTCATTATCTTGATTTGGGAGGTGGTTTCACATGTATATCAAAACTAATCAAATTGTATACTTTAAATATGTGAGTTTATTATATATCAATTATACCTCAATAAAGCTATAAAATTTATTGAGTAGAGAGACAAAAATAGGGAAAAAATTTTAAAGATTAGGAGTAGTTATATTTTGAGGCAATTAAGATACCTCTTGGATGAAAAGCTACAGAAAAACATAGGCTACACTAGACCCATAAAAGACTACCAAAGAAAGATTTCTGATTGTTACTATATTATATAGAGAGAATTTTTTTATTTCCTTAGGATTTTTCACAGAAATAGTTCTAACTACCCTCAGAGTCTCAATAACAATGGCTAACATTGAGCCATTTATCCTCACCTAAGAAACCTAAGAGTTGGGTTCTACCTACTATGATGAGGATACCAAAGTTCAGAGAAGTTCACGTCCTTCACCAGCCCAGTGGTGGAGCTGGGATATGAACCCAGGTTGAGCTCCTGAAATTAAACTTCTCTCCCTCTGCTAGACAAACAGGATCCTGGACCAGGGCTGTGGGTCACAATTTGCTGATTCACACCTCTGATGGCTTAAAGAAACTGTGCATTAAACAGCTACATTTCTAAGTCTGAAGTCTAATCGTGGTAGCACAGAAATGGTCAGTAATGAAGTGGTGGCGGAAGGCAGGGGAACCGCAGCAGGGGGAGCAGGAAAAATAATACCCGGAAATCAACAGATTTGGTTTTGGCCATGTCCTCAGTGGTGAGTAGAAACTTGGGCAAAAGCCACTTCTCTTCCTGGAGTCTGTCTCCTCTTTAGTAAAATCAAGGGTTTGGACTAATCAATTTCTAAGACTCCTTCCAGCTTGGTGATTTTGCCAGTCCTCTTTGGGGTAATACACCTTGCATTTTGTAACCTGGGTCAAAACTTTTCCATGACACCAAACACATTTCCGGTACAAAGCTTCCTCCATCTCTTTGAGCACCCGCACCTAGCAAATCCCTTCACTATTTCCCAGAGGCATTCTGCTCCCAAAGGACAGCGCTAAGGGAAGGCCCAAGGAAAAGGAGGACGGTCCCCCGATCAGAGCCCACCATGTTCCCCTGTACACACAAACAATCTTTTTCACTTCAGAAACACTAAAACATTGACTTGGGAGGTGTGGCCAAGATGGCGGCGTAGGAAGGCCCTGAGCTCACCTCTTCCCATGGACACACCAAAATTACAGCTATTTACAGAGCAAGGATTGATGAGAACAACCTAAAGACCAACAGAAAAGATTTTCCACTGCTAAAGACATAAAGAAGGAACCACGAGATGCGTGGGGGACGGAGACATGGTATAGTCAAGACCCAGACCCCCAGGTGGGCCCCCCACAAACTGGACGATAACCACAGTCTCCCCAAGGAGTGAGGGGTCTGAGCCCCACGTTGGGCTCCTCAGCCCAGGGGTCCTGCACTGGCAAGATGAGCTCCCAGAATGTCCGGCTTTGAAGGCCAGCAGGGCTTGTATATGGGAGAACGAGAAGGCTGTGGGAAATAGAGTTCCACTCTTAAAAGGCACACAGGATCTCACATGCTCTGGGAACCAGGGCAGAAGCAGTAATTTGAAAGAAGCCTGAGTGAGACCCTCTTGCTGATCTTGGAAAGCCTCTGAGAAAGACAGGAGGCAACTGGGACCCCCTCCCCCACCAACCCGGGGACACAGACACTGGCGGCAGCCATTTTGAGGGCTCTTTCTGCTACCTGGGCACTGGTGCTGGAGAGCACCATTCTGGAGCCCTCCCTCTAGCCTATTACTGCCAGGGGCTTGCCTGCCCACCAGTGGGCTGGCACCACTTCCAGCCCCACCACCCAGGCCATGCAGCCAGGGAGACCCGGCCCCACACACCAGCGAGCAACCAGCCAGTGCACGAGGCAGGGCCTGGCAGCCAACCAGGCCAGAGGCATCCTTGCTCAGCAGCCACACCCAGAGAAGCTGGCCTCACCACAACAGAAGGGCCCACACAGCGAACACAGGGGCACCCCAGAGCACACAGCTCTGGTGAGGGCACTGTGCTGCTGGGCCCCACAGGACATCTCCTACATAAGGCCACTTCTCCAATGGGGAAATGTGACCAACCTAAATAATACATAGAAATAAATACAGAGAATTAGGGAAAATAAGGAAACAGAGGAATATGTTCCAAACAAAGGAACAAGACAAAACCTCAGAAAAAGAACTAAATGAAGTGGAGATAAACAATCCACCCAATAAAGAGTTCAAGGTATTAACCATAGAAATGCTCAATGAACTTTGGAAAAGAATGGATGAACATAGTGAGAAACTTAACACAGTTAAAAAATATAAAGAAGAACCAAACAGAGACAATGAATAAAGTAACTGAAATTTAAAATACATTAGAAGGACTCAACAGTAGATTAGGTGATACAAAGAAACAGATAAGTGATCTGGAAGACAAAGTAGTGGAAATCATCTAGCTGAACAGAAAAAATGAATTTTTAAAAATGACGACAGTTTGGAATAAATTAGGAGTTTGGGATTAAAATATACACACTACTATATGTAAAACAGATAACCAACAAGGACCTACTGTATAGAACAGGGAACTATACTCAATATCTTGTAATAACCTATAATGGAAGAGGATGTAAAAAAAGCATATATATATTTACATATATATGAATAACTGAATCACTTTGCTGCACACCTGAAACTAACACAACATTGTAAATCAACAATATTTCAATAAAATAACTTTTAAAAAGAATCTAAATAAGTAAATAAATAAATAAATATGAGGACAGTTTAAGAGACCTCTGAGACAACTCAAGCATACTAACATTCACATTATACGGATCCCAGAAGAAGAGAGAGCAAGGGATGGATAATTTATTTGAAGAAATAATAGATGAAAAATTCACTAACTGGGAAAGGAAACAGACATCCAGGTCCAGGAAGCACAGAGAGTCCCAAACAAGATGAACCCAAAGAGGTCCACACCAAGACATATTGTAATTAAAACAGCAAAAATTAAAGATAAAGAGAGAATCCTAAAAGCAGCAAAAGAAAAGCAACTCATTATATAGAAGGGAACTCCCCTAAGACTATCTGACTTTTCAGCAGAAACTTTGCAGGCCAGAAGGGAGAGGCACAATATATTCAAAATGATGACAAGAAAAAACAAACAAAACAAAAAAACCAAGCATAGTCTACCTGGCAAGGCTATCATTCAGTTTTGAGGGAGAGATAGAGAGTTTTATGTAAAAACAAAAACTTAAAATGTTCAGCACCACTAAACTGGCTTTACAGGAAATACTAAACTTCTCTAAGCAGAAAAGAAAAGACCACAATTAGAAATTAGAAGAATGAAAAGATCACAATTAGACAAATGAAAATAGAAAACACACATCCAAAATCAGTGGGATGCAGCAGTTCTGAAAGGGAATATGAGCCTACCTCAGGGAACAAAAAAAAAAAATCTCCAATACACAACTCTACCTTACACCTAGAGGAACTAGAAAAAGAAGAAAAACCAAAACCCAAAGTTAGCAGAAGGAAAGAAATCATAAAGATCAGAGCAGAAATAAATGAAATAGAGACTAAAAACAAAACACAATAAAAAAGATCAATGAAATTAAGAGCTGGTTCCTTGAAAAGATAAACAAAATCGATAAGCCTTTAGCCAGATTCATCAAGAAAAATAGGGAGAGAGCCCAAATCAATAAAAACAAATGAAAAAGGAGAAATTACAACTGACACCACAGCAATACAAAGGATCATAAAAGATTACTACAACAACCATACAGCAATAAAATGGACAACCTGGAAGAAATGGACAAATTCTTAGAAAGTTACACTCTCCCAAGACTGAATCAAAAAGAAAGAGAAAACATGAATAGACCAATTACCAGTAAGGAAATTAAATTAGTAATTTAAAAGACTCCCAATAAGCAAAAGTTTAGGACCAGATGGGTTCACAGATGAATTCTACCTTCTCAAACTGTTCCAAAAAAACTGAATAGAAAGAGTGCTTCCGAACTCATTCTACCAGGCCTGTATCACCCTGATACCAAAACCAGACAACAAAAGAGAAAATTACAGGCCAATATCACTGATGAAAACAGATGCAAAAATTCTCAACAAAATATTAGTAAATCAAATTCACAATACATTAAAAGAATCATACACCATGATCAAGTAGAATTTATCTGAGGATATAAGGATGGCTGAATATCTGCAAATTAATTAATGTGATACACTACATTAACAAATTGAAGAATCAAAATCATATGATCATCTCAATAGATAAAGAAAAAACTTTTGAAAAAATTCAAATCCATTTATGATAAAAATGCTCAACAAAGTGGGTATAGAGGGAACATAACAACATAATAAAGGCCATATATAAGCCCACAGCTAGCATCATATGCAATGGTGAAAAGCTGAAAGCACTTCCTCTAAGATCAGGAACAAGGATGCCAATTTTATTCAACACAGTGTTAGAAGTCCTAGTTACAGCAATCAGACAAGAAAAAGAAAGAAAATGCATCCAAATTGGAAAGGAATGAGGAAAACTGTCACTGTTTGCAGATGGCATGATGCTATATATAAAAAATCCTAGAGATGTCACCAAAAAACTGTTAAAACTAATAAATGAGTTCAGTAAAGTTGCAGGATATAAAATTAATATACAGAAACCTGTTGTGTTTCTACACACTAACAACAAACTATCAGAAAGAGAAATTAAGAAAACAATCCCATTTACAATTGCATCAAAAAGAATAAAATACCTAGGAATAAGTCTAACCAAGGAGGTGAAAGACACAGAAAACTATAAGACACTGATGAAAGAAATTGAAGATGACAGAAACAGATGGAAAGATGTACCATGCTCGTGGATCGGAAGAATTGTTAAAATGACCATACTACTCAAAGCAATCTACAGATTCAATGCAATTCCTATCAAAATCCCAATGTCATTTTTCGCAAACTAGAATATTTTTCACAGAAATGACTTCAGACTATACTGCAAAGCTACAGCAATCAAAACAGTATGGTATGACACAAACAGACATATATATCAATGGAACAGAATAGAGAGCCTAGACATAAACCCATACTTATATGCTCGATTAACCTATGACAAGGGAGGGAAGACTATACAATGGGGAAAAGACAGCCTCTTCATTGAATGGTAGAGGGAAAACTGGACAGCTACATGCGAAAGAATCAAACTGGACTATTTTCTCATGCAATGCACAAAAATAAATTCAAAGTGAATTAAAGACTTAAATGGAGGACCTGAAACAATAAAACTCCTAGAAGAAAACATAAGCAGTATGCTCTTTGACATCAGTCTTAGCAATATTTTTGATATGTCTTCTCAGGCAAGGGAAACAAAAGCAAAAATAAGTGTGACTACAGCAAACTAAAAAGCTTCTGCACAGCAAAGAAAACAATCAACAAAATGAAAAGGCAGCCTTCTTAATGGGAGAAGATATTTGCAAAAGATATATCTGATAAGGGGTTAATATCCAAAATATACAAAGTATATACAACTTAACATCAAAACAAACAAACACCCGATTGAAATATGAGCAGAAGACCTGAATGGCCATTTTTCGAAGAAGATGTACAGATGGCCAACAGACACATGAAAAGATGCTCAACATCACTAATGATCAGGGAAATGCAAATCAAAACTGCAATGAGATACCACCTCATGCCTGTCAGAACAGCTATCATCAAAAAAGACCAGAAATAACAAGAAGATGTGGAGAAAAGGGAACCCTCCTACACTGTTGGAGGGAATGTAAATTGGTGCAGCCACTGTGGAAATCAGTATGGAGGTTCCTTGAAAAAGTAAAAACAGAACTGCCGTATAATCCAGCAATTTCACTTGTAGGTTTTTACACAAAGAAAATAAAAACAGTAATTCAAAAAGATGTATGCATCTTTATGTTCATTGCAGCATTATTTACAATAGCCAAAGCATGGAAGCAACATAAGTGCCCATCAGTAGATGAATGGATAAAGAAGATGTGGTTTTATATATCTATATATATGTGTATTTATATATATACACACATATATATAAAACACAGAATACTACTCGACCACTAAAAAATGAAATCTTGCCATGTGCGACAACATGGATGGATAGAGGGTATTATGCTGAATGAAATAAGTCAGAAAGACAAATACTACACAATTTCACTTATATGTGGAACCTAAAAAACAAAATAAACAAAACAAAATGAAAACAGACTCTTAGATACACAGAACAAATGGGTGGTTGCCAGAGAGGAGGAGAGTGGGGGCCAGGTGAAATAAGTGAAGGGGATTAAGTGGTACAAACTTTCAGTTTTATCAGTTATATAATAAATAAGTCAGAGGATGTCATACACAGCATAAGGAAGACCATTTCATAATGTACGCAAATGTCGAATCATTATGTGGTACACCTCACCTGAAACTAACATCATGTTGTATGTCAACTATATTTCAATTAAAAAAATTAAAAATACATTTTTTTAAAAGTTGGTTTGTGAGGGGCTTCCCTGGTGGCGCAGTGGTTGAGAGTCCACCTGCCGATGCAGGGGACACGGGTTCATGCCCCGGTCTGGGAAGATACCACATGCCATGGAGCGGCTGGGCCCGTGAGCCATGGCCGCTGAGCCTGCGCATCTGGAGTGTGTGCTCCACAACGGGAGAGGCCACAACAGTGAGAGGCCCGCGTACCACACACACACACACAAAAAAAAGTTGGTTTGGGCTTTCAGGTAGTTGAAAAGGAGGCACCCCATTGCCCGCAGCTCATTCCATTTTCCCTGTAAGGCTTCCAATATCTGAGATGATCCAAAGTACTCAGCATGTTGTGGCCATGGGGCCAGGCTCCCTTTATCTCCATTCCTGTTGGTTCTCTAAAGTGACTATTCTCTCTTTACACTAAAAACTGATCATTTTCTCTTTTTAAATGATGAATTTTTATTACTCTTTGGAGAGACATAAAAACTAAGGGCAACTAAATAAGGCGATTGTAAACCATTTCAGCATCTATAAAACTGCCTCCTTTGTCACAAAAGAAAAGAAGGAAAAGCCACTGGAAAAAAAAATGCAACTGACAGGGAACCAGATGTCCTAAAAACAACTTCTCTATGAGTTTTCGTCTCCAAATTTGAGGGTTTCAGTTGCCTTGAAAATTATTTCTGGGAAAAGCATGTGTGGTATCAGTTATCAAGTGTGATAACTACTTTCATGATGCACTGGTGAGGCAAATGCTTAAAAATTAAGGGAAGCATAATATCTATTTTTCTACAATTCGACCTGTACTTCTGCTCTACAATTTTTTTTTTTTTTTTTTTTGCAGTACGCGGGCCTCTCTGTTGTGGCCTCTCCCGTTGTGGAGCACACACTCCAGATGCGCAGGCTCAGCGGCCATGGCTCACGGGCCCAGCCGCTCCGCGGCATGTGGGATCTTCCCAGACCAGGGCACGAACCCGTGTCCCCTGCATCGGCAGGCGGACTCTCAACCACTGCGCCACCAAGGAAGCCCTGCTCTACATTTTTATTCTGTAGTTCATACACTCTCTTTTCATAGATACCCTGTTCTATCTCAGAACATATAATTTATATTTTTATTTTTATTGACTGACTTATCAATCATTGTACTATCAATGAACCAAAAATTAAAGTATAGATCACCTCTTTCCCACATAAAACTGGAGATTCACAAAGTTTGCTTCCAACCTTTATCATTGCACAGGCATGGGTTTTACATGGTTGTGTTCAGATGTGCACACTATTTTCTAACTTTTTTGCTTGAATTCTCCATGCATCTCCTCATATCTGTCATTTTAAATGGAGAAATATTCCACTCTATTGCTAAAATGGTTTAATTAAGCTATCTTTCATCTAATTGTTTCCACCCATTATAATTCAGTCAAGCATTTTTAAATAAATAAATTTTCTTTTTCCTTTTTGAGCTGTTTCCTCAGGCTGTAATCTGAAAAGTGGGATTACCAGCTTAAAGACCATAATCAGCTGGGTGACTTTTATTATAAGTTGCCAGGAGCTCTCCACAAGAAGCATTACCAATTTGCAATGTCACCAGAAAAATATGAGTCTAGCTTTTTCTTCATAGTCTCTTTAACACTGGGCTTTCTGGGTTTTATTTATTTTGAGGTGATTTCAAAAGATTAATGTAAAGTATTTTAGTTCTTTGAATCTGTCATATGTTTGTTTAATACTCTTATTGCCTCTTCTTAAAAATAGGTATTGATCATCTACTTCATGCCAGGTGCTTTTATGTGCCTTGTAACTCACTTAATACCCCTGACTGCCTCATAAAGTAGACACTGTATTTCATTTTCACTTAAGAAACTGAGTCTCAAAAACTTAAATAATGTGATCTGAAGGCTAATAGTTGATGTTGTCAGGATTCAAACTCACTATCTACTTCCTGTGAATTCTCCATACACCATCCTGCCTTATAACCACAACCTTTAAACATCTTGCCAATTTTTTTTCTTTTTTTTTGGTTTATTTATCCTGTTTATCGAGGTATAAAACACACAAGTAAAGTGATTAAGTTGCCTTCATCTTAAAGGTACAGCCAATGCGTTTTTACATACTTATACACAATGTAACCACCACACAGATCAAGACACAGAGTCTTTTATCAACTTAGGATCTTTTCTCTACTTTTTAAACACAGACAGGTTTAGTGCTTCTCATTCTCCATAGGGCCTGGTACTGAAGCTATGCAAATTAGTGTTTAATACTCTCTTTAATCATAGAAGGTTGAAACCTAGAAGTGACCTCAGAGATTATGTGTCCCAACCTCCTAAACTTCCAGTGTGGAAACTGAAGCCCAGAAGTAAAGGACCTAATATTCAGAGCTATTTCTGCCTCACCACGCTGCCCATGCAGGCCTGGATGGCTGCTTGCCACTCCTTACACAGGAGACACATTGAGGCTGACAGAAAAGGCAGGGTGCACAGCAGAGACAGGGCATGGACAAAGATTTTGTTTTGCTATCTTTATTTTAAATGAGTCTTTAAGTAACCAAAGGGTCAAATTACAGTAAGCTCACCTTACTGTAAAACACTATTTTTTTTTTTTACACAAAAGTATCAACACTTGAAATCAAATGAGTTTGCCTGTCAGAGCAGCCTCCTTGGTTGGATAGACACTTACTCCAATAATTCTCCATTGCTCATGACTTCTTTCGAACGCCCTCTTTTACAAGAACTTTCAGAGCTAATGAGTCAATTTTACTTTTAAAGCTATAAAATTGGCAACAACAGAATAAAAACTGGATGTTGCCTTTCAAATCACTAGAAAGAGAACAAAAATATAATCCATATAACAAAAGCACAGAGAACAAGAAGCATGTAAAGTAAAAAAAAAATTTTTAATGACAAAACATCAAATTTATCAAATATGACAATAAATGTGAATGGGTTAAACAGACCCCAACAAAGACAAGGATTCCCAGCATCCAATTATATGCTGTTTATAAGACAGACCTAAAACCAAATGACTCAGAAATCTAACATAAAAAGAAGGGCAAGATGTTTCTAGAAAACACAAATGGAAGGAAGGTTTAGATAGCAATATTTATACCAAACAAGGCAGAATTTGAGGCAAAAGAACATTTAACAAAACAGACTATGTGAAAAATTTCAACTGTACTAATAATAAAAATTTTGATTTTAAGACGCAGTTTAGTTTATCAAATTAGTAAATATATTTTAATTATAATAGTTTTATCATTGAGTGTACAGGTAAAGAGACACATCCAGGAGCTACTATTAATAAGACAACAGGAAAATGGTCAATACAGTATGGATACATATGATGGAATAAAACGTAACCACTAAAAATCACCTTTTAAAAATTTAATGAATGGCAATGTACTCATCATACAATACTAAATAAAAGAGGCAAGATACAGGCAGTAGGATCTCTATTTGTCTTAAATAAAATATACATGAAAAAATAATAATAAAATAAAATAAAATATACGTGAGATATTTTTTAAATTAGGAAAAGTATACCAAAATAATACTCTGGTTAAATTACGGTAGATTTTTAGTTACTTTTTACACTATTTTTCCCTATTAAAAAAAAAAGAAAGAGGGCCTGAAGTCCAAGATAAATGAAAAGATAGCATGAGGGGACTTTGCTTCCTTAAATGAATTCAGGTGTCCAGACTTCCTGACAGACAAACCCCATCCCAGGGCATTGGCAAGCAAGTTAAAGAAAAGACTATTTGTATAGGATGAGAATTCTGAACCTCACAGCACCTTCAAGATCTAAAACCATGATGTTTAGTGTTTTCTTCCAAGTACTGACTAGTTTTTAACTGGAATATAAACTATGTTAATTTTCTTTTCTATTCTAGGTTCTCCAAATGAACACAGAACAAGTAAACAAATAAGTAAACAAAGCAGTAACACAGTGCGATCACCCACTTTGTTCACAAATCTACCCTGCAAAGACAGATTTGCCTGCATTAGAAACAAGAATGTGCAAGTTCTCAAGGATGATTCTGAACAGAAGTTCCAAACGTATTTTAAGCAAAGGCAGTCTCCTGGGAACAGCATCCTGGGTATCTTCACTGAATTACTTTGCATTCATTTTGATGTACATATTTTACATGTTAGGGTATCTTAAAATAAAATTGTACTGATTTATGTTACCATGTCATTTATTTAACAGTTTGAAGGAAGAATAGATAAGCTTTTACAAGACGGACTCAATAAAATTCATTATACTCCTATATGCTTAAAATGAGATTTGTACTCACTATCATGATTAGGAAATAATCAGATTCCAGATCTTTTGAGAAGTTCTGTATCTTTGCACAATATACGCCCCCCCCAAATTATAATACATTGGCTATCAGGTGTGACAGTAAGGGCCACAGACCTGAAAGAATCCCGGCAATCACGGAGCCCAGTGTACCCTTCTCCTGGAAACCACAGCCCAGGGAGGGGGACGACTCATCCAAGATCTTAGCTGGAGCTCTTTCCTAGTGTAGCTGCATCTGTCATGCCTTCAGAATTTTTCCTCCCTGCTGGATCTACATAATGTAATTATCACCACCACCCATTTTCGTCCACATTGAACTCTTTACCTCAAAAGGAGAAGAGAAATGTTTAATGGGGTGGAGAGCAGGTGCTTGAACAGGTAAACCTCCTATTTCTCACTCATGCAACAGAAATGTCCCGAGGGCCCTCAAGGGTCCAGTTCTATGGTGGGGCTACAGCCCCTGTGCTCAGGGAGCTCACAGACCCTCTGCCCCACCACCATCCAAAATTCAGAAGGCTGTGGGGTCTGGGGGTGCACTGCAGGTGCTGGGGGAGCATCTAATCAGAGTAGGGGGCTCAGACTCACACCTGAGCCGCGACAGGCAGGTGGGAAGGAAGAGGAGAGAGGAAAACAGCATTAAACACGGCCGGACGTGCAGATGCCTGGCCCTGGAAGCAGGCAAGGGGGCAGAGAAGGCTGGGAGCCTCCCTACAGGAAGGAACCGTGTCCAAAAGGCCATGCAGCCACTAACAGAACTTAATTGAGAGATGGAAATGGTCAAACTAGTGTTTTAAAATGCTCACTGTAGGGCCGTGATGCAGCTGGGCTGGGGAGGTGAGGACCCCAGGTGTGGAACATTCCAGAAGGCTCCAGCATTCACCCAGCCGAAAGGACTGGGGGCTAGGTGAGGGGGGCAGGTGCCATGGGGCAGATAGAGGGGACATCCAGGCAGGCACTCGGGACAGATGATGGTTCTCCCATAGGGTGAGGGAAAGGAGGAAGCTATTCAAACTTAACTTTCTTCTTTTTCAAAACACGTT
The DNA here is from genome assembly GCF_002837175.3 of Physeter macrocephalus. NCBI lineage: Eukaryota > Metazoa > Chordata > Mammalia > Artiodactyla > Physeteridae > Physeter > Physeter macrocephalus. Next base: position 86,219,685 of record NC_041233.1, read on the forward strand.
TGAATCATTTACACATTCATGTGTAACCACAACAAAATGGCCCTGTCCTCAGACTCTAAATTTCAAGGAATCCTGACTAAATTCTGGCAATAAAAAGGGAAGCAGGGGCCAATGAGGTTACTTGAGAGACAAAGGAGAAACAGCACAGGCCGCTGACCAGTCAGAGGACAACATAGCGGTTAGAGTGGCAGGTGAACTTGAGTTCAAATCCCAGGCTGGCCACTTGAAACCTCGGGCAAGTTTTCCTTATTAAATCTCAGTTTTCTCATTTTTAAAATGAGGGTAAGGATGGGGCCTACCTGAGGAGGTTAATCAGCAGGTTGATATAAGGAGAACGTGCAAAATGCAGGATCTGACCCCAGTGAGCGCTCCTCAAGTGACTGCTATCATTATATAGTACAGAGGATTTCCTAGGGCTGGAAAAGAATAACTTTTTAATTTATAATATTAGCTTTTACTGTTAAGATATCCTGAGTTCTGGGCATTGGGCAAGAAAGAGAGCGTCAACACCCAGTAGGTAGCAATGACTTCACGGCCACGGTCAGATTCTCCTTCTCGGTTTCAAGCAGGGGCATCAGAGGAAGCAAAGGTCCTCACGGGGGACGGTGAGCTGTTCCCATCCAACATCTGCCAGCAGGACTCAGGGAAGTGCACCTTTAGAAGGCGCCGGCAGAGTAACAGAAAAATCTTTTAAGCAAAAGGAGAGGGATTATCTACTTTGTATTCTGAATAGACAAGCAGAGAAACCCACTACTATAAAACATATTGTAAATACTGTGAAAACCTTGAGTGAGGCCTCGGTAGTTTTGACAGAGGTGATAAGAGGACAACTTGTCCAAGTTCTGGGGAAACTCTAGTAAAGAAATGTACAAAGAAGCAATTGCCATATTTAAGTCAGTAACTTCTGTCACCTTTCATTGGAGGATTCCTAAGCCAGCAGATACAATAACAACACTTTTAACTAGTTTTAGAGGAAGGATTCAGTGGTGTGCTGGCAAATGTTAACAACCAGCTCTCTGGAAAAAGAGGAATTGCCTGTGTATACCTATGTACATATGTAAATTATGAATTTTACTGATGTAGAGTATTAGTACACAATTTACAAATAACAATAAAATATACAATGTTCTTTATTATAAATTCCATATAGCCAATTGATTCATTAATTTTTGCTAAATTCTTGTATCTGTAGAAAACCTATGATGGTTGCAGCTGACAAATGAGTGTATTAGTTCCAAGATGAATGCTTGTCCATACTTTATTTTACATCAAGAGCAAGACAACACATCACTCGCTTATCAATAGCAAGAATGGGGCTTCCCTGGTGGCGCAGTGGTTGAGAGTCCGCCTGCCGATGCAGGGGACACGGGTTCGCGCCCCGGTCCGGGAAGATCCCACATGCCGCGGAGCGGCTGGGCCCGTGAGCCATGGCTGCTGAGCCTGCACGTCCAGAGCCTGTGCTCCGCAACGGGAGAGACCACGACAGTGAGAGGCCCGCGTACCGCAAAAAAAAAAGAATGATTTTTTGCTGAGTCAGATAACTGTTTTTTAATATTAGAAGAATATTTCCACAATTTTTTGTGCTTTTCATGATGTAATGCTACAGACAGGAGACATTATTAAAGTTAATCTGAAATTTTCTTAAGTCTAAGAAACAAAACAAATCACGCTCTGATGTAGAGCGTATACTCCCAAGAAGTAAATATTCCACTGAGGCCAGTTTCAATCCACAGCACACCCACCACTCAACAGGGCTTGGAAGGAAGGCAGTAGCACACGGTTATATGGTGTTTCCACCATGCAGGTACCTCATTGTGGCACGTTTACAAACTCCTTCTCAATCCTTCATCCAGGTCATCAGTAAAAATGTGCCCCATCTGTTGAACTTGACAAAACATGGTGTTTGTTCCATTGTTTAGGGATCATCTATACCCATGTTTAGATGCTGAGATGTTTGGAATTCCAAGGATTACTTTTATTAAACTTGGCTATCAGTCTAAGAAATGACCTCACTAGGGACTTCCCTGGCGGTCCAGCGGTTGAGACTTTGCCTTCCAGTGCAGGGGGTGCAGGTTCGATCCCAGGGTCGGGGAACTGGGGTCCTGCATGCCTCTCAGCCAATGGGCCAAAGCATGGAACAGAAGAAATATTGTAACAAATTCAATAAAGACTCTAGGGATGGTCCACAACAACAACAACACAATATTAAAAAAAAAAAAAAAAGAAATGACCTCACTCAGTGGTACTTGAGCCAGCTCATACTGGCTCAAAAAAGATAATTATTCAATTTTCAAGGATTTTGCAAGCTGGTTGTTAAATACAACCATTACTTAAAAATAAATTATACAGACGTATAATTAAATAAGTTATATTTTAAAATTTTACACAAAGATATTAAATAATCAAGAACCGTTACTTCCTATCAATTTTACCACACTGCACCATTATCATTGCTCATGGAGTTATTCAAAATACATGAATATAGTAGCATATAAGAAGAGGTGGGACAAATAGAAAGCAAATAGTCAGACGGTAGCTTGAAATCAAAATAGATATGTAACTTCAAAGGCAAACAGACTAGTCCAATTAAAAGACAAAGACTGACAAACTAGATGCACAATAAAATTTAATTATGCTGCTTGTGAGAGACATACTTTGAACATAAGGATGCAAATGTTTGACAGTAATAGGATTTTTTTAAAAGATAGAGCATGCCAGCCCTAACCAAAAGAAAGCTGGAAGAGCTATGTTAATCACAGAAGACCTATGTTAATCCCAGAAGACTTTTTTTTTTTTTTTTTTTTTGTGGTATGCGGGCCTTCCTCTGCTGTGGCCTCTCCCGTTGCGAAGCACGGGCTCCGGACGCGCAGGCTCAGTGGCCATGGCTCACGGGCCCAGCCGCTCCGCGGCATGTGGGATCCTCCCGGACCGGGGCGCAAACCCGGTTCCCCTGCATCGGCAGGCGGACTCGCAACCACTGCGCCACCAGGGAAGCCCAATCACAGAAGACTTTAAGGGAAAAATCATTGTCATCAGACTAGTAAAACAATTCTATATTTTGTATAAAGGTAGTAACAGGCCTTGAACCATATAAAGCAAAAAGTAAAAGAAATGAGGGAGAAATAATCACAAGCACTAATCCATAATCATAGCGAGATATTTCAACATACCTCTCTCAGGAGCTAATAGAATAAACCTGAAAAATTCAATTTTTCTACCCTTTTACCTTTAACTTCTCTATGTCCTTAATTCAAGAAGTATCTCTTATAAGCAGTATAAAGTTGGTCTGACACATTTTTTAAATTAAACAATGCTATTAACACTCTTGAACACTCAACAACTGTAGAATACGCATGATTTTCAGGAATAAATAGAATGTTTACAACAACTGACCGCATGCTGGGCCAGAAAGCATGTCTCAGCAAATCTCTAAAAATGGAAATTACACTGAGTGCATTCACTGATCACAGTAAAATGAAGCCAGAAATCAAGAACAGAGCTGAAAAATCCCCCAGTGTCTGGATATTAACCAATAAACTTTTAAATAATTCATCACCAAAAACTATTTAGCACTGAATGATAATGAGAATATAAATCCTTCCAGACGGAAAAACCTCTAAGTCAAGAGGGCAACTTTTTTTTTTTGGCCTCTCCCGTTGCGGAGCACAGGCTCCGGACGCGCAGGCTCAGCGGCCATGGCTCACGGGCCCAGCCGCTCCACGGCACGTGGGATCCTCCCGGACCGAGGCACGAACCCGTGTCCCCTGCATCGGCAGGCGGACTCTCAACCACTGCGCCACCAGGGAAGCCCAAGAGGGCATCTTTTGATCCATCCACTGAAAGCGGCGAAGAGGTCTGCTCCCCTCAAGACGTGCTGTCCTGAGATCTCGGTCACTTTTATTAACGAAGCATACACTGAGCCTCCGCCTGAGAAGAGGCCTCCCTCCTGCTTGCGTCTGGGAGGTCACTGGAAGCAGATGGTTAAATACGTTGGATATAGACCCTGGGCAGCCACCCCAATGGAACACACTGTTTTACAGTGAGAAAGGGTACAGCCTTTCCTTCTGGTGCCCAGCATTACTCTCCCAGGAGAAGAATGCCCACCCCCATCAGACCAACCGGACGACCTCCTCAGCAAAGGAGGTCCTCTGAGACTCTGGCTCCTGATGGCCCTTATCCTTAAGGGACTACTGCCTTGACTTTCACTTGGATAAAGGACCTGCCTTCTGATGCTTGAAAATCACATAACACACACATAAAACCACAAACACATAAAACTCAAAAATATTTTAGTTTGGGGCTTCCCTGGTGGCACAGTGGTTAAGAGTCCGCCTGCCAATGCAGGGGACACAGGTTCGAGCCCTGGTCTGGGAAGATCCCACATGCCGCGGAGCAACGAAGCCCGTGAGCCACAACTACTGAGCCTGCGCGTCTGGAGCCTGTGCTCCACAGCAAGAGAAGCCACAACAATGAGAAGCCCGTGCACCGCGATGAAGAGTAGCCCCCGCTCGCCGCAACTAGAGAAAGCCTGCACACAGAAACGAAGACCCAACACAGCCAAAAGTAAATAAATAAATAAATAAATTTATTTTTTTTAATATATATATATTTTAGTTTGAAATTTTATATTCATCACAAATGAAAATCTTGTGTTACAGCCTCCTACTAAATTGCCTGCAGGCTTCCTAATGTATTTCGTGCAGCTCATTAAAATCATGAAGTATTTAGAGTATTATAACAAATATTCAAAAGATAATTTTGTTTTAAGTTTTTAAACATTCATCAGTACATTAATTGGAGTGATTACCACTAAGTGCTGTAACCCATCCCCCCAAATCTCAGTGGTTTAAAACAACAAAGGTTTAGTTCTCTTTCAAACCACTACAGTGACTCGGGGACTCAGGCCACCGCCACCTTGCTGCTGCAGTGTCATCCAGGTACCGTGCAGCAGAAGCAGAGGCATACAAGGGACGTCAGACCAGACAGGGTCAGACTTAGCCTCTCAGCCCTGGAGTGATACACACTGGCCATGCTCACATTCCATTGGCCAGAACTAGTCACATGACCCTACCCCGATGTCAAGGGGCAGGCAGGTGTGGTCTCCCGTGATCAGGAGGAAAGTGAAATGGTCTGCTAAACCCATAACACTGTCCCGGCCTCAAGTCGACATCAAACCTCCCAGGCCATTAAGGAGGAAGGAGGAAGGAAGTGGCCTTCACTGATGTAAGTACCAACTTCACACACATTGTCTTTAAACAGAAAGAAGATTTGTGAGCCAGATGCCGTTATCCCCATTTTATAGATGAAGAAACCAAAGCACAGTTAGTAAACAGGAAAGTGAGGAGTTGATCCAGTTTGATGACTCCAAGGCCATGTGCTTTCTCGATCATCTCAGGTTGGGCCCACCTGCATCAGAGTCCTTGAGGTGTCTCTTCAAATTGTGGGTGCCTGAGCCCCGCACCACACTTACTGAATAAGAACCACTGGGTACATGAACCTGTACTCTTAACAAGTTTCCAAGGGACTCCATCCTGTTACCCCTGGAATTCAACAGCAAACTCTAAATAATCCCTTCCAAGAAAGTAGAACAACGCATGGGCAAAAGAAAAGATTCAGTAGGTTTAAGAGGGGAGGCCTTGTGGTTGAAATTCCTGCAGACGAGGGCTTCCCTGGTGGCGCAGTGGTTGCGCGTCCGCCTGCCGGTGCAGGGGAACCGGGTTCGCGCCCCGGTCTGGGATGATCCCACATGCCGCGGAGCTGCTGGGCCCATGAGCCATGGCCGCTGGGCCTGCGCTCCGGAGCCTGTACTCCGCAACGGGAGAGGCCGCAGCAGAGGGAGGCCCGCATACCACAAAAAAAAAAAAAAAAAAAAAAAGAAAATCCTGCAGACGAAAGAGTCAGAAGCCGTGGACACTGGTCCTTGACCAATTAACCTCCTGAGTGACCTTAGGAGCCACACTGAATCTGTTCCCAAGAAAGATGACATTTTTTCCACCAGAAAACATTGGAATCAGGCTAAATGATCTTTTCTTTTAAATTTATTTATTTATTTATGTATTTATTTATTTTTGGTTGCGTTGGGTCTTCGTTGCTGTGCGCAGGCTTTCTCTAGTTGCAGCGAGTGGGGCTACTCTTCATTGCGGTGCATGGGCTCCTCGTTGCGGTGGCTTCTCTTGTTGCTGAGCACAGGCTTTAGGCGCACAGGCTTCAGGAGTTGTGGCACTCGGGCTCAGTAGTTGTGGCACGGGGGCTTAGCTGCTCCGCGGCATGTGGGATCTTCCCGGGCTCCCCTGCATTGGCAGGTGGATTCTTAACCACTGCGCCACCAGGGAAGTCCCAGGCTAAATGATCTTTAAAGGCCACTTTGGTTCTATGATAATGTGAAAACTGTAAAGTGAGGCAATGAAACAAATACAGAATGAAAAAAGTAATAGTAACATTTAAAATAACAGCTTACCCCAGCAAGGCTTTTTTTTTTTAAACAAAGATGAGCTGCTTCTAAAATTTATAGGGGAAGGCAAAAGAACTAAATTAACTAAAAACAACTTTGGAAAAGAAGAATACAGAGAGAGGAATCACAATACCCAATTTTGAGACTGACTCTATAACTTCAGTAATCAAGACAGTGTGGGATTTATTGGCAGAGGAACAAACAGGTAGATCAATACAACAGATTTTGGAACCCAGAAATAGATCTGCGTCAGTATGGCCGATGAATCTGTTTACAAAGACACGAAAGCAACTGAATGGAGGGAGTATAGTGCTTTTAACAAATGGTGTTTGAATAATTGTTTATCCATATGCAAAAAGAAGGAAAGAATTTCAATCTAAACCTCATACCTTAAACAAAAATTAAATCAAAATAGATCCTTGATCTCAATGTAAAATGTAAAAATATAAAGCTTTTAGGAAAAAACATAGGAGAAAACCTTTATAATTTAGGGTTAGGCAAAGAAATCTCAGACATAACAAAGGCATGATCAATAAAAGAAAAAAATCAATAAATTAAAAACTTTCACTCTGCAAAACATCCTGTGAACTGGATGCCACAAAAAAGAAGAAAATATCTGCAAATCACGTATCTGACAAAGGACTTGTATGCTGAATATATGAACTTTCTAAACTTAATAGTAAGAACATAAAGAATCCAATTTCTTAAATAAGCAAAAGACTTGAAAACAGACCATCACCAAAGAGAATATACAGATGACAAATAAGTACATGAAGAGATGTCCAACGTCACTAGCCTTTAGGGAAATGCAAATTAAAGCACAGTGAGATACCACTTCACAGCTATTAGAATGGCAAAAATAAAAAACAGCAATGCAGAGAAACTGGATGTCTCCATTGCTGGTGGAAATGTAAAATGGTACAGCCACTATAGAAAATAGCTTGACTTTTTTTTTTTTTAAGTTAAACATACACTTCACATATGACTCAGCAATCACAATTTTAGGTATTTATCCTTTGAGAAATGAAAACACGCTCACACAAAATGGACATGAATTTTAATAGCAGCTTTGCTTGTAATAGCCAAAGAATTGCCAACAACCTGAACGTCTTTCCAGCAGTCAATGGATGAACAAACTTGGGGCATCCATACAATGGGCTGCTACTCAGCAGTGAAAAGTCAGGCACTGCCACCTCTCGAACAACCTGGATGGCCCTCAGGGTCGTTATGTTGAGTGAAAAAGACCCATCTCAAAAGGTATGATCTCCCCTTGTACGACGTTCTCCAAGAGCGATGGAGAACAGACGCTTGGTTGCCAGGGGATGGTCGGGGGGAAGGTGTGACGGTGTCGGGACAGCCACTATGGAAACGGATCAATTCTGCATCCTGACCGGGGTGGTGGTTACACGAAGGCGTGTCATGAACTTTCATAGAATTGTACACACATACACATGAGCACACAAAAGAAAGCATGGGAAACAGGTGAAATCCGAGTAAGATCTGTAGTGTTATATAGCAATGTCAGTTTCCTGGGTTTGATAAAGCATTATCATTATGGAAGACATTATCATTAGATGAAGCTGGGGTGGATTCAGAACTTTCTATAATATTTCTTCAACTTCTTGTGAGTCTCAATGATTTCAAAACAAAAAGTAAAAACACAGATAGCTAATATTTGTTGGGTACTCTCTGTGTAGCCGTACTGTTCTGAGAACTTTATATTTATCCACACATTAACTAGTTGAATTACAGTAGACACTGTGTTCATCACATTTGACAGATGAGTCTCAGAAAAGTTAAGTACTTTGGGTAAGGATGCAGTTGGTAAGTAAGAGAGGTGGGACTCAGACCCAGGAAGGGGTCTGAGCCCCAGAACCCAGAACCTTAGCTAATAAGCAGTATTCAAAAAAAAAAAAAAAAAAAAAAGCAAGTCAAAGAAAAGGTCAGCACAGGAGTTAATAATATGGAAGGAAAGAAAAAGGACACAAAGAGAGTACAATGGACACATCAGGAAAGGCCCCGGAGTGGCCATTCCTCGCTGCTCTGTGTGTGTCCAGGAGGACACATGGTCCCTTTTGACCCACGTGTCTCTAAGGACTGAGGAGGCTCCATTTCCCCTGATGCCTACCAGGCTGATCTTTCCGGAGCTCGATTCATCCAGAAAGTTAACCCATGTTTCTGATTATCATTCTCTTTACAACATCCCTGTGGGTGTCAAGTCGAATTAGAAGAAACTCGAGAGAAAAAGGAAGAACAATGACTCCCGCCTTCCAGATGAGAACCTGGGCTGCCCGCTCGGGTGGGCGTGGGAAGCGACTCGGGGCTGCAGAGAGACCCACGGCAAGATTTCAAAACAGAACTAGTGCAGCCCAGGGGCGGCCACCTCAGAACAAACGCCCCTGGGAGGACTCCTCCCATCCAGCCTATGCAGACGGTGATGCAGACGGTCTTCTTCAGCCTGATTATGTGTGTGTGCTCCAATAAAATTTCATTTATGGACACCGAAATTTGAATTTCACTTTTTGCTGATTTTTTAAATTAATAGACGGTGATGCAGCCATGGTTACCATGTCAGAAGAGGCATCCACCAAAGTGCCACAGGTGTGTATTTGTGTGTGTGTGCTCCAATTAAATTTCATTTATGGACACCGAAATTTGAATTTCAGTTCCCTTTTTGCTGATTTAGGTTTACAGAAAAATTGAGCAGAGAGTACAGAGTTTCCATATATCCCAACCACCCCACGGAGTTTCCCCTATGACTCACATCTTGCATTCCTATGAAACACTCGTTACAACTGCTGAACCAATACGCATACATTATTATTAATACACTTTGCCTTAAGGCTCACTCTTGCTTACAGAGTCTATGGGCTCCGCCAACTGCATTATGACACACATCCACCATCACAAAACCACACAGAGTAGTTTCACTGCCCTAAAAATCCTGTGTGCTCTGCCTGTTCATCCTTCCCCACCCCAAGCCCTGGCAACCACTGATCTCTTTACTGCCTCCAGAGTTTTGCTTTTTCCAGAATGTCAGAGTTGGAATCACACAGTCTGCAGCCCTTTCAGACTGGCTTCTTCCACTTAGCTATGTGCATTTAAGATTCCTCCATGTCTTTTCATGACCTGAGAGATTTTTCTAATAGACTTTTTTCTTAAGAGCAGTGTTAGGATTACAGAAAAATAGATCAGAAAGTACAGAGAGTTCCCACAAACCCCCTCTCCCCACACACTCACAGTTTACAACTTGTTTGAGTGTGCTGTGTTTGTTGTAATTGACGAACCAATACTGATACATTATTATTAACTGAAGTCCACACTTTGACATTAGGGCTTACCAGGTTATGACAGCTGTATATGGACGTGTGTCCATCATTAGCTCGTTTCTTTTTATCACTGAGTAATTAATACTCCATGGTATGTATGTACCATAGTTTATCTATTCGCTGATGAAGGACTTTTTGGTTTGTTCCAATTTGGGGCAATTATGAATAAAAGTGCTAGAAATGTTTGTGTGCATGTTTTTGTGTGGACCTAGTTTTCAAGTCATTAGGAAAACACTTAGGAGCATGACTGCTGGATCATGTGGTGAAAATATGTTTTGCTTTGTAGAAATTGCAAACTGTCTCCAAAGCAGCTGTACCATTTTGCATCCCCACCAGCAACAAACGAGAGCTCCTGTTGGTCTACATCCTCGCCAGCACTTGGTGTTGTCAGTGTTTTAGATTCATCCATTCTAATGGTCTGGAGTGGTATCTCAGTGTTGTTTTAACCCAAGTATGTAGTTTTAAAAGCACAACGTTCCCCTGAGAAAACCATAATTCAAAAAGAGTCATGTACCACAATGTTCATTGCAGCTCTATTTACAATAGCCAGGACATGGAAGCAACCTAAGTGTCCATCAACAGATGAATGGATAAAGAAGATGTGGCACATATATACAATGGAATATTACTCAGCCATAAAAAGAAATGAAACTGAGTTATTTGTAATGAGGTGGATAGACCTGGAGTCTGTCATACAGAGTGAAGTAAGTCAGAAGGAGAAAAACAAATACCGTATGCTAACACATATATATGGAATCTAAGAAAAAAAAAATAGATAGCTAGTGGGAAGCAGCCGCATGGCACAGGGAGATCAGCTCGGTGCTTTGTGACCACCTAGAGGGGTGGGATAGGGAGGGTGGGAGGGAGACGCAAGAGGGAAGAGATATGGGAACATATGTATATCTATAACTGATTCACTTTGTTGTAAAGTAGAAACTAACACACCATTGTAAAGCAATTATACTCCAATAAAGATGTTAAAAAAAAAAGCACAATGTTCAACTCCCTAAAGTAAAAAGCAAGTTCTAATAAACTGCATAATAAACTGCCAGGATTTAGCCCATCACGGTCATTCTCAGAAATTCCAATCACACAAAAAGGCTACCTTGAGAGAGAGAAAAAAAATCTTTAAGACAATTAATTCTTATTGCTAAAGGCAAGGTTGGTATGACTTGGAATATGAAATACACTGAGCTTGAAAAAGCCAAAGCAAAATTTGTCTGTTCATCACTAATATACTAAGATGAACTTTCAAAGGCAGGAGGACACCTGAAGTTTAAAGATTTAAAAAAAAAATGTCTTCTAGTGACCACGTGCCACATACAGGCATTTCCTCTGACATTTTTGGATTTGCCTTAACACAGTTCTCAGATTTAAGCACTGTGCAGTCCTAAATTGCTTTGTACTATTTCTAAGACACTATAATCTGTGGAGAGGGGAGGGGAGGGAGGGCTGGATTTTTCCTTCTTCTATAGCTTGTCCAGATGTTCTCTAACACTTTTTATGGAAACTAGAGCACCAGAATAATGGGAAGAAAGATTTTCCTGTATATTATTACACCTGCTATGGCTTGAATTTTCACAGTTAAAGATATTCTCTTACTATATTTATGTCAAAGCAGCATTTCACACCTGCATGTTGATATAATGGTTTTGATGTTCATTAACTCAACAAAGATTCAGGCAATAAAGTGCAAAAATATTATTGAAGAAAGAAGTCATTCAATTTCACATTTTTTTGCATCCACGTGAACTTGCCATATGAAACTCACCATAATCAAAAGTCACATAACACATCTACCTTGAAAAATTATTGGCATCTTAAATTTTTAAACAGCCCATTTTATGTTCCCATTCTTAGTAAGCATGATATAACCCATATAAAACAAGTGCTTTATCCCCAACTCTGGATCTGCTATTTATGGCAGCTCCTCAAAAGCCTTGGAAATAGTCCATGATGAGGTGGCAAAGATGGCTGAAAACTTTTCCAAACCAAATGGCAAAACATTTAAGAGAAGCATCAAAAAAGAATTTGCCAGGAATAAACCTAATATGTGGAATACCTTTTCTTTGCATTTTGAGGATGCATTTTTGGAGGATACGTTCAAACACTTCTGTTTTTAACCACTGGCTACCTACAAGAACTGATGCTAGGCGTCCCCATATTTTATATGGCAACACCTCTAGTGTAAGAACCTTCAAGTAAGAGCTGAAACACCCACACTTCGGTAATGCTAAGAAAATTCTCCCCGTTATTTTGCTGTCAACCTAAGCAGAGTGACTATGCATTCTGCTGAAAGCTTTTTTAAGGGGAGTTTTGGGGCTAGTAAAAGTAAAATATAATCTAACTTATTTTAAATTTCCAGAGAGGGAATTTTGACCCAGAGCATACTTGATTATCATGCTGAATTGAGGTGTCTTTGCCAGGTCAACCACATACCCTCACTAATCATGTTATGAAGTCTCCAGGACAGAAGAGGTACAGATGTTTAATGTAGTACAAGTAACTGGAAGATTTTTATAATTCACTTCTTTCCTTTTACACCCACAGCTTAATAAACATACTACTCCCATCCACACCAAAGATGGAAAATTTTCTACCATATAGTTACGGGTTAAATTGTGTCCCTTCTCCCCAACAAAAACAAGAAAAGATATATTGAAGTCCTAACACCCAGTACCTCAGAATGTGACTTATTTGGAACCAGAGTCTTTTCAGATGCAATAAGGTCACCTCACTGGAATCAACTGGTCAATGGAATAGGACAGGTCCCTAATCGAATACGGCTGGAGTCCTCCTAAGAGGACAATGTGCAGACACAGGTAGAGAACATGACAACAGAGACAGATATTGGAGAGATTGAAAGATGCAGCTGCAAGCCAAGAAAGGCCAAGAATCAACACCACTACATCAACACCACTACAAGAAGCTCGGAAAAGAGAAGAAAGAACTGTCCCCTACAGGCTTCAAAGGGAGCATGGCCCTGCCCACACCTTTCAGACTTACAGATTTCAGATGTCTGCCCTCCAGATTCGTGAGACAATACATTTCTGTTGTTTTAAGCCACTCAGCTTGTGGTAATTTGTGTGGCATCCTTACAAAACTAATACACAGCATGATCAAGTGGGATTTCAGCATACACAAGACAACCGATGTGATACACCACATTAACAGAATCAAAGATAAAAATTATATATTCGTCTCAATAGATGCAGAAAAAGCATTTGACAAAAACACAACAGGCTTTCATGGTAAAACTCCTAACAAACTGAGTACAGAAAGAACGTACCTCAACACAATAAAGGTCATATACGACAAACTCACAGCCAACATTATACTCAATGGTGAAAGACTGAAAGCTTTTCCTGTAAGAACAGAAGCAAGAAAAGGGTGCCCACTGACACCACTACTATTCAACCTAGTACTGGAAGTCCTAGACAGAGCAATCAGGTAAGAAAAAGAAATAAAAGGTATCCAAGTAGGAAAGGAAGAAGTAAAAGTGTCTTTGTTTGCAGATAACATGATCTTACATTTTAAGAATCTAAAGACTCCACCAAAAAAATTGCTAGAAGTAATCAGCTAATTCAGTAAAGTTGCAGGTTACAAAATCAACACGTAGAAAACAGTTGCGAGGGACTTCCCTGGTGGCGCAGTGGTTAAGAATCCACCTGCCAATGCAGGGGACACAGGTTTGAGCCCTGGTCTGGGGAGATCCCACATGCCGCAGAACAGAGCAAGCCCGTGCACCACAACTATTGAGCCTGCATTCTAGAGCCCGTGAGCCACAACTACTGAGCCCATGTGCCACAACTACAGAAGCCCACGCACCTAGAGCCCGTGCTCTGCAACAAGAGAAGCCACTGAAATAAGAAGCCCGCGCACCGCAACGAAGAGTAGCTCCCGCTCGCCACAACTAGAGAAAGTCCATGCGCAGCAATGAAGACCCAATGTAGCCAAAAATAAATAAATATATAAATTTATTTTTTTAAAAAAGAAAACAGTTGTGATTCTACATACTAACAACAAAACACCTAAAAAAGAAATAAAGAAAACAATCCCATTCACAGTAGTATTAAAAACAATAAAATACTTACTAATAAATTTAACCAAGGAAGTGAAAGATCTGTACACTGAAAACTACAAGACTTTGATAAAAGAATTTGAAAAAGACACAAACAAATGGAAAGATATTCCATGTTCATGGTTTAGAATTAATATTGTTAAAATGTTCCTACTACCCAAAGCCATCTACAGATTCAAAGCAATTCCTCTCAAAATTCCAATGATATTTTTCATGCATATATAAAAACTATCCTAAAATCTGTATGGAGCCACAAAAGACCCCCAAATGGCCAAAACAATTCTGGTAAAGCAGAACAAAGCTAGAGGCATCACACTTTCTGATTTCAAACTGTACTACAAAGCTGTAGTAATCAAAACAGCATGGTACTGGCATAAAAGCAGACACATAGCCCAATGGAACAGAATTGAGAGCCCAGAAATAAACCCATGCATATACAGTCAACTAATACTTAACAAGACAGCCAGTATACACAATGTGGAAAGGACAGTCTCGTCAATAAATGGTATTGGTAAAATGGATAACCACACACAGAAGAATGTGCACCACTCACAAAAATGAACTTGGAATGGATTAAAGACTTAAATTTAAGATATAAACCCACAAAACTTCTAGAAGAAAACAAAGAGGAAAAAGCTGTTTGTCATTGGTCTTGGCAGCAATTTTGGACATGACACCAAAAGCACAAGCAACAAAAGCAAAAATAAATAAGTGGGACTATATCAAACTAAAAAGCTTCTGCATATCAACAAAATGAAAAAGCAACCTACCGAATGGGAGAAAATATTTGCAAATCATAGATCTGATAAGGGCTTAATATCCAAAATATACAAAGAAGTCATATAAATTGATAGCAAAAAAACAAACAACTCAATTAAAAAATCAGTGGAGGGCTTCCCTGGTGGTGCAGTTAAAGTGGTTAAGAATCCACCTGCCAATGCAGGGGACACTGGTTCAAGTCCTGGTCCAGGAAGATCCCACATGCCGCGGAGCGACTAAACCCGTGCGCCACAACTACTGAGCCTGCGCTCTAGAGCCCACAAGCCACAACTGCTGAAGCCCACCCGCCTAGAGCCCGTGCTCCACAACAAGAGAAGTTGCCGCAATGAGGACGCCATGCACCACAATGAAGAGTAGTCCCCGCTTGCCATAACTAGAGAAAGTCCACACGCAGCAATGAAGACCCAACGCAGTCAAAAATAAACAAATAAATTAATTAATTTTTTAAAAAATCAGTGGAGTAACTGATTTTCCAGAGAAGACATCCAAATGGCCAACAGTTATATGAAAAGGTGCTTGACATCACTAATTATTAGGGTAATGCAAAACCACAATGAGGTATTACCTCACACCAGTTAGAATCAAAAAGAACACAAATTACAAATGTTGGCAACAATGTGGAGAAAAGGGAACCCTAGTGCACTGTTGGTGGGAATGCAAGTTGGTACAGCCATTATGGAAACCAGTATGGTGGTTCCTCAAAAAAGTAAAACTACAACTACCATATGATCCAGCAATCCTACTTCCGGGTATTTATCCAAAGGAGTTAAAAATCAGGATCTTATAGACCTATCTGCAATCCCATGTGCATTGCAGCTTTACTCACAATAGTCAAGATATGAAAACAACCTAAGTGTCCATTAACAGATGAAAGGATAAAGAAGATGTGGTATATATAAGACTAACAAGTTATAAATTACAAGATGAACAAGTTCTGGGAATCTAATGCACAGCCTGATGATTACAGCTAAAAATACTGTATCATATATTTGAATGTTGTGAAGAGAATAGATATTAAATATTCTCATCACAAAAAAGAGATAGTAATTATGTAACAAGATGGAGTTATTAGCTAATGCCATGGTAGTAATCATTTTGCCATATATAAATACATCAAATCAACATGTTGTACACCTTAAACTTTCACAATGTTGTATGTCAATTACATCTGAATATAGCTGGGGGGGAATTAAAAATAAAATTAACCATCAAAAAAAAAAAAAAGGAAAGCTAGTACACATACCTTGAGAAAAATGGGTTCTGGAGTCAGATAATGGTTCAAACCCTGCTGCCTGGACAAACTTTCATGGCCTTCAAAGCTCCTCTGGGTTAGCCTTGCTGTAGTTACCCCTCCCCAAGGGCCAGAATCCTGTCCAGACCCAGAGTCAGTGCCTTGCTTCTTGTCCCCGCAATTCCCTTAGCAGGGAAATAGCCTCCAGGGACACTACCTTAATGAAGGTCTGTGGTCAGAATGCACGGTGGGCCTCCAGGGACGTGTGAGTTTGTGTTTTGTTTCTTTGATATTTAATAAACCCAAAGTAAACTGGGAAACTCATTTTACCTTAAAATTAAAATATACCTAGGATATTTTATGTCATATTCATTAATCCTAAAAATATATTTTATTACTTTTACACATATAAAATAGCTTTGGCTTAAAAGTTGTTGGTATAGATTGACTTGTGTTCACCCAAAATTAATATGTTGAAGCCCTAACCCCAATATAATGGTATTTGGAGATAGGGCCTTCGGAAGGTAATTAGTGTTAGGAGGTCATGAGGGTGGAGCCCTCATGATGGGATTAGTGCCCTTATAAGAAGAGACACTGGAGTATGTGTGTGTGTTGTGTGTGTGTCTGTCTGTCTCTCCCCCCACCCCACCCTGCCATGTGAAGACACAGCAAGAAGGCAGAAGTACAAGCCAGGAAGACAGTCCTCACCAGAAACCCACACACTGGCACTTAGACGCCCAGCCTCCAGAACTGTGAGAAAATAAATTTTTATTGGTTAAGCCTCCCAGTCTATGGTATTTTGTTATGGTAGCCTGAGTTAAGACAGTTGTCATACACAAATGAGAACACAATTTAATGAAATGGTGAAAACACCTCAAATTCTGTAGTGGTAATCAGATATCAACTGGGTCAGAACTCCCTCCCTGGAAGTCTTAGGTGCTTTAAGTACAACAAACGTCGAAACGATTGTGTTTCAGTTAAGCTGCTGTGCTCCTTTGCTTTCAGTAACAAATAAGATCTGTTTATTTCGTGTTCCAGGGCACAGCCCTGTGCCCTGGGGTTAGCTCTCAGGGCAAAGTGGAACAAGAGGGGGCAGGGGAGAAGATGGCTCTCCTGTCTTCTCTCCAGTACATCCTGGCCTGAGCCTGGGCCCCTGTCTGAACCTCACGGCCAGTGATGCTCACACGAAGCCACAGCATGTTAGCGTCAAGAGCTTGGGATGAATTGAGGCTGCTTCTCTGCCCAGCTTCCCTGGTGCCAGCGCCCTGTCTAGAGCACCAGATGAACAGCTCCTCCCCTCACCGCCCCCATCACCTCTGAGATCAGCTCCACTGCCTGGGCTTACTGGCGTCACTTCATTAGGGATGAGTAGAAGGGAACAGATGTGAGGGATCCAGAGAAGGACGGGAGGAAGTCTCTCCACTTTCCTCTCCATCTTTTCACTCCCCTGTTCTTTCAAGCTGTTTAGAAGACCTCTCACATAATTTCTCAAATTTCATGATAATATTCCCAGAAAGGATGTATAAGAAATGCCAGAACCCCACAGAAAATACCTCTGAAATCAGCATCACTTTTGCATAGTGTTGGGGCCACTTCATAGAGCAGGGCCGACTTTTTTATATTCTATGTTTTGTTGTATCTGAAATGTATTGACAGGTCCATAAAAACACATTGGTTTGTTAGTTTTAATACAGCTGAACAACACAGCATGTCTGGCCAAAATCGGTGTTCACAACAATTGAGGTTCACTGGTGCCATATATGCACAGCCAACAGCACTTCCCTAACTTTAGGCAGATCTTTGTAACATCCTTCTAGAATTCTCTGTTCAACAAGCATAGCAGGAGAGTCCTTCTTCTTGGAGGTTTTATGAAGTTTTTTACCTTTATTACTTAATGCATCATTTTCTACCACTTGGATATGGATGCTTTCATAGGATAATCAGAATCCTTGAGACAATGGTTTCAGATGTATCATTCATTAAAGAAAGCAATGACTTACATTGCATCATCTGTTTTCATTAAAATGTCTTAAGGAAATTGTTCTGCCTTAAAGGCTCTCTTTCTTGTTCATATGCAACCAAATCACCCCCTTCTTTTCCATGAGAAACCTTTTATTTTTCCAAGTTAAAGTGGATGATTTTAATATTTAGTAATGGCCACAATCATTCTTTTTTATTTACCATATGCAGTTGGTAAGATTTTTATTTTACCATTTCTCTTTACATTTTATGATAATGTTCTCTTTTTTGTATGATAATGTCATAAGCCTAATTTCCCCTTCTGTTAGGTCTTGGTTATTCCCCCCAAAGGCTGATATTTTAAATGAAAGCATTTAAAACTGAATGTTAGCAGAATGGCTAGGTGGTCTCATGCATATATGGGGAAATAAGCCTACAGATACTGTTAATATTATTCCTTGCAAATTAAGTCTAAGGCAGCACCTGCAGTAAGCAGCTTCCCTTCAGGGCTGAGCTAATTGTAAAACAGAGGCTAAAGTTTTAAAAAGGTAACAAGAGGGAAAGCAAATAACTAGGAAATCAGTTTGTCAACGGCTGTTGCAGGGTTGACGTCTGAGCATCATCTGCATCTGACAAAGATAATGACAACTTAAGAATTATGGCCGTGGTATGAGAGTCGAGTCGAAATTAACCTCACCGGTTTTTTTGTTGCTATTTGTTAACGAAGGTACCAGACTGGTGTCTCTTGCAGACATTGCTGATGTTGGCCCAAGGAATCAGTTAAATAGGTCCTTCAAGGTTATCTGGAGCCCAAGTGCAAGTTGAAAGAGACAGCTAGTTTAACTGAAGCCAGAGGATGGGGGTTACCGAAGGATCCGTTTCAGGAAGGCAGGAAGTGGCAGTGAATCAAGCTTACTGGCTTGAGGAACAGCCTAAACTGTCAGTTCCTTGAGAGCAGGCACTGAGTAAGAGTTTCCTCTTGTTTCCCACTTAATAACACGCGCTGAAACCTTCTCTGTGCCTGAAATTCCCACCCCCCCCCCCACCCCGTCTCTCAGCATCGCCGCGTCCACCCACCCTTCAGGCCTCAGCTCCAGTGTCAGCTCCTAAGAGAGGCCAACCCCGGCCAGGCCCTGCCCCAATGTCCACCGAGATGGCAGGGCAGAGATGAGAGACTGACAAGGACAACCTGCAGGGAAGAAGTGGACACGCCTTGCCCGGCGTGGCAGCCACGCCCCAATGAGGCCTACTTGACTTCGGGCTCAACCTGACCCCAGACCTACCCTTCTTCTCTCTGCCTTGTAAGATTCCTGCTCTCACGTGGCTCACTGTTCTAATTACTTATGGTTCTCAGAAGCATCAAAACTGTTATCCCAAAGTGAAGTAAAAGAAACTGGAGGAATTGGAAAGAGAATAATAGAGAAAAGAATAATAAAAGGGTACTTGGAACCTATTATAATTGAATGAAATCTAAATGCACAAAAGAGTGACCCACCTGGAATTCAAACAGTTTTAGGAGATCTTTGCAAGAAGTGATTATGTAAGTGGACAGAAAAGAGCAGGAATAGAGAGGAGGGGCCGCAGAGAGTGACTCCCCCCGCCGAGAGATACAGTGAAAGAGCTGAGCTGGGCCTCTGCAAAGGTATTTTGTAAAGTCAATGCATTATCATCACTTTTATAGACCACATTCGGTTATAAAAGCACATACAAAGCCTTATGTAACTCCAAGGTCAGCTAAAACCACCACATACATAATTTGACAGAGGCTTTTTTAAACTATAAATGCCTACTCTTGTGTTCCTTTTCTGAACTTTTATGGCTCACCAATAAAGAGATGTGTCATCATGATGTATTCTCTAATGAATCTGCCCTGTCTATTCAGGACTCTGAAAAGGGAAAATCGGGAGTAAGTGTAAATGTTTTCCTAGCCCTTATAAAAGTACAAAATTTAAAAGGCCTGCTATCCTGTAATGGAAATATTCTACTTAATTGAAATCTCATTTTCAAATGACCCAACTGCAGAACAATCAACAATCACAGGCTTTATGTCCAAACAGGAGAGGAGAGGGGCAGCTAACTTGCCCGTGGGTTAGAAGGGTTATATTTAAACAGTGAGGGCCAAACATATCTATACAATGGGCTCTGAGAAAAATATGCTGGGTATTTTTTTAATTGAGGGGAATTTTCCTCCCAAATTTCCACAGAAAGCTTTTTCTTTTCTAATCTGATTATTCATTGCAGTTTTAGCCACTGCCAGGAAGAAGTCAGAGGATTGTAAAAATCTATGACATCACACCTGCAGCAAGGTGACAATACAATCGGGGTCCCGGAGCCGCGCGTCCCAGCATGAGCTGGGTAGGGGTGCAGGGGTCAGGAAGAGAGATGCACATAAAACACCAAGCTTGGGAGGTCCCCAAAGCGGGACCAAGTATTGAGAACCACAATCACACCAAGTGTGGGCGACCAGAAGCCAGGTCAGTGATTTAACACTTCTGACAAAAAAAGTTTCCCACTCCTCCCAGACCCACAAAGGCTGCTTTTCTTAATTAGGCCACAGACAACACGCAACTGCTTTGACCCCCTCCCTTTGCCGTGAACAGATGGCAAACTATTACAGTGTCCTGGATTTACAGAGATATATCCATTTGCATTATCTAGAAGTGAGCTTTGGGACACTCAATTTTAAAAGAATAGTTCTTGAAACAACAAGGTCCTACTGTAGAGCACAGGGAACTATATTCAATAGCCTGTGATAAACCACAATGGAAAAGAATATGAAAAAGAATGTATATATGTGTATAACTGACTCACTTTGCTGTACAGCAGAAATGAACACAACTTTGTAAAACAACTATACTTCAATAAAATTAATTTTTAAAAAAAGAACACTTTTTGAAAACTGATATAACAAAAAAGATGGGAGGAAGGGGATTAAAAGGTGAGAGTTTAGAAAGTTAGTTGCAACTTAGCATCATTTCAGTCCAATGAAATGCCTGAAAGCTTTAAGCTTTATTTTGTGATCTATAGGATATTCTCAGACAATGAAAACAACTAAATGTACCAAGATTATTTTAAAAGTCTACTTGTTTCCTTGTAAGAATCTTTTTTTTTTTTTTTTTTTTGTGGTATGCGGGCCTCCGTCTGTTGTGGCCTCTCCCGTTGCGGAACACAGGCTCCGGACGCGCAGGCCCAGCGGCCGCGGCTCACGGGCCCAGCCGCTCCGCGGCACGTGGGATCCTCCCGGACCGGGGCGCGAACCCGGTTCCCCTGCATCGGCAGGCGGACGCGCAACAACTGCGCCACCAGGGAAGCCCTTTCCTTGTAAGAATCTTGAAGCTACTACATGTGAAAAACCCACGCACGACCAGCTGACTGCAGTGCCAGCGGTTAACAGCATCACATCTTTACACCTCTCCGGGCGCATTATAGGCAGTACTTTAGATCACCGTCATAGTAATTATCATTCCCATCGGAGGAAGTCACCCAGACAAGTGGCAAAGACAGCCAGTGAGGGAATCCGTCCCATAAACCGAGCACGCGACCCCGAACCCAGTACTTTTATTACTTACCACCTCACTAAGGTCAAGTTTTCTGAGGAAGAATATTAATCTCCTTAAGAAAGGCGGTATTGCATGGTGGTTAAAAATATGGGCTTTGGAGGCAACAAACCTAAGTCCCAGGCCTTGCTCTGCCATATTCCAGCTGTGTGACTTTGGACCAGTAACCCAGCCTCTCTGGGCTCGGTTTCACCATCTGTACAATGGACCTATGAGAGCCATTGTCATCATACACCAGTTTCTGGTCCCCCCTCCGCCCGCCCAACCTTCCCAGTGCACAGAAGGCTCGCCTCCTGGCCACCTGCAGCTGGACGGCGCCACATGACCAGTTCTGACCAATGAAATGTGAGCAGATACAGGCTCGTGAGGTCCAGGTGTGGACAGTGAAAAGCCCATGCACCCACAGTGCCAAAGGCCCTCTGGTACCCAGCCCTGGGCTGAGATGGCAGAGGCGTGCTGAGACCACGGAGTCATCTCACGTGGGGCTGTGACCGCAGCACCACCCAACAGATCCTGGCTCAAGCATTCCTCAGGCCTCTTCTTGTGATGATCAAACAAAATGACAGAGGAAGTTCTTAACACAATGCCTTGTACAGTCACCAACCAATAAAAGCTGGCCCCCATCAATGTGACTGTACAGAGGCGAATGTGAGAGCCAGGATTCCATCTCAAGACACCTAATTTAGAGTCCACTTATTCCCTCTACAAATGTTTACTGAGTCTCTACCATGTGCCAGGCACTCTGCTGGGAGCTGAATATACCCCCCCCAAGAAATAAGCACATCTTTAAAAATCATCTAGAAACCCCTTTCTGAGGGAGTTTAGGTGCAACTTTTCATGAATATGTACAGATATGTCCTAGTGACTTGGCAAAGAATGAAGCCCTGCCCTGGCAAAGCTCTGAGGCATGAGACCCAACAGGTCTCTTCCTAGAGAGACCACCTAGGAAGCTTCCAAGGCCTCGACTCCCCCCAACGCCGCTGGCCCGCACGGAACTCACTGAGCCACGCTGCCTGCTGAAGAGGACCTGTTGGAAACGACTGAGGTCCACAAGGATACAGCTCTGATTTCCTTCAGGGATATTCTAGGGAACAAACAGCTTGTTACATTAGCATCTCACAGTGTATCCGACTGCACTTGCCAGGTATCAGCTCATTTTATGAAATATGTGAGCTGGATAGATAGATCCAGATAAATCTCCCAATATTTTAATCTTGTTTTCTTCTTGATTCTCAAAACTATACTTTTCTTGAGTGGGAAATTCTCCAAAGACTCCCTGGAGTTCAGCTGCTAGAATATTCTCGACTAAACATCCAACTGCTGGTGGACATATTCTCAAAGTAAGAGCTTTGAGCTCCTGATAGATACAGCCATGTTTTCATTTACTTAGAGAAAATGATTATATCTGATACACTTGCACTCAAAACTCAAAACCGGTCCCCCATGGCATCAACAAACAGCACTATTAATTGCAGGCAGACTCCCGTAGAATTTAACAGTGAGGTACTACTGCATTTCTCAGTAGTGATCAGTCACACTCAAATCTAATTTAAATTTCCAACAACTTTGCTTTAGAAGTTTTTCCATGAAATTTGGTCTCTGCCTGACTTGCCTGCTGTTAAGTTCTATTAACCAAACTCGGCAGGGCCTCCCACTACTCTTGAATAATGCTACATTTGGAGGAAAAAAAAAGATTATGAAACATCTAGCAAACACCTTCAATATTTCAGAAAGTAAACTTAGGAGCTTAAGACTTAAAGGTTGGTCGTTTTTCCTTTCAGATTATCCAAAAGGCTGGATTCAATGCCTGAACAATCATATTTTCCAAGACACAGGAGACAAACCCTAAATTTGGTCCCAGCTGTGAGACTCAGGCTGCTCAAACCATGAAACCAGGTCTCACTGGTCCTCTGTCCCTTTCTTCAGCAACAAGGGAAACTTCTGGAACAGAGGCAGAACTGCTGTTATTATTCTGACTCATCTGTCTTAAGTCTTTCTTTCCTTGGGGTTTCCAGGTCTCTCAGGACATGGAATTTGCTCATGTTACCAGTAACAGCGACCTGTTGAGCCCGTCTGTCTCCTGCCAACCATCTCGCATCCTCAAGTCTCCTCCCAAGACCTTGCAAAGTCTTCAAGCTCCTTCAGGACACCCACAGCCTCCGCAGGGCTATTTCCTTGCCTGAGCTGCTAGACCCACACTCCTGTCCTGTCCCCGGGGACGTCTGAGCCTTCTCCAGTGATGTCATCCTTCAGTATCTGCAAGGGATTGGTTCTGGGACCCTCGTGGATACCAAAATCCAGGGATGCTCAAGTCCCTTATGTAAAATGATGTAGTATTTGCATATAACCTATACACATCCTCTCCTATACTTTAAATCATGTCCAGATTACTTCTAATACCTAATACAATGTAAACGCTATGTAAGTAGCTGTAAATACAATGTAAATGCTATATAAATAGTTGCTGGCACAGAGAAAATTCAAGTTTTGCTTTTTGGAACTTTCTGGGACTTTTTTTCTCAAATAGTTTCGATCTGCAGTTGGTTGAATCTCAGATGCAGAACCCATGGATATGGAAGGTCGACTGCATTTGGAAGTTAATCGGATAATAAACCAGATCACATCAGGTTAACAAAATGTGTTACTCTAGTGAAGAAGAAGTATATGAAATAGCACTGCTGGTAGGGTTTGGAGCATGGGGCAGACCTTGGGAGTCTGCTTGGAGCCCTGCAGACATGTCTGTGTGGACAGCTGCTGACTCCACCAGGCCTGCTTCAGTACACAGGTCATAAAAAAAAGATGTTCCTACAAGCAGACATAAGCCTTCAAAAAGAAGTACTTTTAAAAAAATTTCACAACACTCAAGGCACTTTTTAAAATGTATAAAAACATTTTGAAATGTAGGGAGAAAACAAAGGAAGAAAGAAACAAAACCTGTAGTCATTCACTCATATACTCAACTAAGATTACCTTAAATGCATTAACCAAACAAACAAGCAAAAGCCTTCTGCATGCCTGTCTGTGTGCCGGTGGTTTGCTACAGATGCCCTCGGCAAACTTTATCTGTAAAGAGCCAGACAGTAAATATTTTTGGCTTTGTGGGCCACAAAAGGTCTCTGTCGAATATTCTTCTTTGATTTTACAAGCTTTTTTTTTTTTTTTTTTTTGACATGCCACACAGCATGCGGGATCTCAGTTCCCCAACCAGGGATCGAACCCGCGGCCCCAGCAGTGGAAGTGCAGAGTCTTAACCACTGGACCACCAGGGAAGTCCCTGATTATAAAAGCTTTTAAAAGTGTAAAAACCATGCCAGCTTGAGAGCCATGGGTGGGCAGCCTTTGGCCACCTTTGGCCATTTTCAGGCTGTAGTCACACAGTTCTGCCTTGCACCATCTTTGGTGCTCAAACAGCGACGCATGATAACCATCTCTGAGATGATAAGGTTGTAGATTAAGCAAAATACAGAAAAATGAGAAGCTTATGTTTAAAAGGAAAGTGCCTATCTAGATAGGCATGAAAAGAACTCAGTTCTGCCTAAATCATTTTATTGGTTCTACATAATTCCAATTATAAATCCCAGAGCTGTCTGTTTCCTTTTGCTTTTCATTTTGTCTGTTTTTGCTCTAGGGTAGAAGTGGGGAGGTCAAGGGAGATAGAGGATAAAGAATTTGGCAAAATGATTCTTTGACTTATATTTTTTTAATTAAAAGGTTAAAATAAGTAAATTCTGGAAAATAATTATAAGAAGGAGAAATATAACCTCTCAAATAATAAAACATATTATAAATCTACAGTAATTAAAAGTATAATTTTAGACTAAAAATAGAGTTGCCATATGATCCTGCAATTCCACTCCTGGGCATATATCCGGACAAAACTATAATTCAAAAAAATACATGCACCCCTATGTTCACAGCAACACTATTCACAATAGCCAAGACATGGAAGCAACCTAAACGTCCATCGACAGAGGAATGGATAAACAAGATGCGGTACATATATATAATGGAATACTACTCAGCCATAAAAAAAGAATGAAATAATGCCATTTGCAGCAATGTGGATGCAACTAGAGATGATCATACTAAGGGAAATAAGTCAGAAAGAGAAAGACAAATATCATATGATATCACTTATATGTGGAATCTAAAATATGACACAAATGAACTTATCTACGAAACAGAAACAGACTCACTGACAAAGAGAACAGACTTGTGGTTGCCAAGGGGGAGGGGGATGGAGGAGGGAAGGAGTGGGAATTTGGGATTAGCAGATGCAAACTATTATATAGAGAATGGATAAACAAGGTCCTACTGTATAGCACAGGGAATTATATTCAATATCCTGTGATAAACCATAATGGAAAAGAATATGAAAATGAATGTACATATATGTATAACTGAATCACTATATTATACAGCAGAAATTAATACAACTTTGTTAATCAACTATACTTCAATAAAATAAATTTTTTAAAGTATAATTTTTACTGTAAATAAGAAACAGATCAATAAAATAAAATGTCATAGAAACAGACCCTAAGAGATACAAAACATGAATACATGACGAAGTGACGACAAAATCTGTGGTGACACAATGGCTTATTCAACAAAATAATTGCTGGGTCAACCGATTACCTATTGGAGGAAATCAAGTTAGAAATATATACTCCAAAATAAATTCCAAGTAAATCACAAAGTTTAAAAATTCCATTAGAGGAGCTGTGAAAAAACAGTTAAATGTATTATCTCCTTTCTGTATGGGGAAAGACTTTCTAAAACTATGACAGAAATCACACGCACATAAAATATAAAATTGACTACTTAAACATTAAAATTAGTAAATTAGGGACTTCCCTGGTGGCACAGTGATTAAGAATCTGCCTGCCAATGCAGGGGACACGGGTTTGAGCCCTGGTCCGGGAAGATCCCACATGCGGCGGAGCAACTAAACCCATACACCACAAATACTGAGCCTGTGAGCCACAACTACTGAAGCCCACGGGCCGCAACAAGAGAAGCCACCGCAGTGAGAAGCCCGCGAACCGCAACAAAGAGGAGCCCCCGCTCGAAGCAACTAGAGAAAGCCCACATGCAGCAACAAAGACCCAATGCAGCCAAAAATAAATAAATAAATAAAATTAATAAATTAAATAAATTTATTTTTACATAGTAAATTTTATGTTCTACAATATAATATAAATTATATAGCAAGTTAACACTATAAAAAAATAATAAATTAAATGCATCTAAACATCAAAAAACTAAAAGCCAACAACTAATTAGGAAAATATTTTCAACAAATATAATGGAGAAAGGGCCCGTAGCCTTAATATATAAAGATCCCTTATAAACTGTTAGGAATATTCTAGACTTCAACAGTTTAAAAAGTATTTTTTTAAAAGAGTAGAAAAGTTTATATACAGATAAAAAATGTTTAACTTTGCTGATAATCAAAGAAATGCAAATTGAAACACCATTACTTTTTGCTTCTCAAATTAGCCAGGTCAGCACAGAGTGTCTGATGGGCGTAATGTGTCCAGGCTCCCACCCACTGCTGGCTGGATGGAAATTCACACTGGGAAATAATTTTGCGTTTTTTTACTGTTCGATTTTTTTTTACTGAGGAGTAGCTGATTTACAATGTTGTGTTAATTTCTGCTGTACAGCAAAGTGATTTAGGTATAGATACAATCTCTTTTTTAATATTCTTTTCCATTATGGTTTACCACAGGACACTGAATATAGTTCCCTGTGCTATATGTACAGTAAGACCTTGTTGCTTATCCATCCCATATAAAATAGCTTACATCTGCTAACTCTGGGAAATAATTTGGCAAGCATTACATACATCAAGTACCTTTAAAGTGATCATACTTTTTGGCCTATTAATTTCACTTTGAAAAAACTCAGTCTAAACAGAGCAATCATAAATCTGGACAAAGCAGATGCACTAAAGTGTACATGGGAGCATTATTCATAAAATTAGGAAAAATTTAAATGCCTACCCACTGGGGAATGGTTAGTAAGTGATGGCATATACATACTATGAAATATTATCTTGCCATTAAAATAGTGCTCATGAAGAGTTTTTAATGATGGAGAATTTATTATGATCTACTTTAAATGGGATAGGAGAATAAAAAATTGTGCATGTGTTGTGACCTCAGGTCTGATAAAACACACACACACAACACACACACACACACACACACACACACAAGGACTGGAACAAAATACTGAAGTGGCCAAAAGAAAGTGAGAAAGTGAGATTATAGGTGGTTAATATTTTATTCTTCATATATCACTGCATTTTCTACATTTTCCCCAATTAATATATGTTAACTTTCTACTCACAAAATGTACACTCTAAAGACTTTCCTCAACCCCTCAAGAAAAGATAGTAAGAAAGGCAATATTGATACTCACCAAGCCAAAACGTACTGGAAACCAGAATTACAAAACTAAAAAGTACCTCGGGCATCTAATCTAAAACTTTCACTGTAGGTTAAAACTCATTATAAGAATCTTATGAAACTGAGACATAACCTGAATGTGTCAAGGTCTTATCCTAGCCTGCACTCAGCCCAATATTAATAATATTCCCATGTAAACATCAGCAGAATGCTCTGTTTAGGCAAGACACAGGTCTAAGAGTTAAAAAGCCAGCACCGATAAAAGGAAAGAATCCATGTAAAAATCCTTTAAGCATCAAAGTTGAATTCATTAAAAGGAAAATAATCAGTAACCTTGACTTTGATATTACTGTATTAGATGGTCAGGGCAACGCGTGGTATTACTCCAGGCCTGCCCTCACAGTGCAGGAGGCTGTTAACCAGGATTCACCAGGTACTTGATTCTAACACAGTGAACAAGGGAAACGATGTACTGAGATTATTAATGAATCAAATAGGGAGCATGATGCAGTAGTATTAAGATACAAACTAAGACATCCTCCAATTAGGACACGAAGGCGCTAATCCAAAGGAAGATAACAAAAACTGTAGACAGCACTCAAGTACCAAGTTCATCTGGACAGAAAGGATGTACCGCAGTGGAAACAATGCAGGTTTCGGAGTCACACAGACAGGGCTGGAATCTCAGAGCATCCGCTGACAAGCTGTGTGCTCCTCGGCAAGATTCTTAACCTCTCAGAGCATCAGTTTCCTTGACCGTCAAGCACAGAGAGTAATGAACCTTTCAGGGTGGGTGTGGGGTTTCAGGTAATAGGTACCAGACACCTGCACTGAAGCCCAGGTGCCCAGCCATGAATGGAACCCACTACCCACTCCGTTAGGAAAGACCAGGGGCCGCAGAGGCCACCCGTACCCGATGCTGGGGGCACTGCTTTCCGTTTCCGTTTGGCCGACTCGTGGGCCCCAGGGAAAAGCCTTGCTTGGCGCCGGCAGGGGGGCAGGGGCGGGTAGGAAGGGAATGAGGGACAGACCCCGAGTGATTCCACCGAGTCCAGGCGCTGCCAGCCCCTGCTCCAACACAGCCCAACCCAGACTCCAGACAGCCTGGGACAGACATGGGGCAAAAGGGACGGGAAAACAGCCAAAATAATCCACAGGGAAGGAGCTAAATACAGTAAGCCTTATAATTAAAAGAAAAAAAATAATAAAAAAATCAAGAATGAAAAATCGACAAAGCTCAATAAGCCTACTGAATACTTTAAAAGAGACGCTGATCACAAAGGAAGAAGAACATTTCGCAGTGATGGGAAGAACTAATGAAGCCAAAAATCAGTATCACTCAGTAGGAAGACAGAGAAAAATCCTGGAAATACAACGATGTGTAAAATAAGAATGCTGCCTGGTGTGCTTGAGGATCCTAAGGGAATTAGACATTGACCTTGCTAGGGGGCAGGGAGGGGGAGGGGGAAGGAGAGAGACAGAGAGAGACAGAGACAGAGAGAGAGAGAGAGAGCAGCTCCATTCATCACCACAAGCTGATGAAAGACCCTGAGTGGTACTCTGCTAATCATGAAAAGTTAAAGGGCAATTCTGACAACCTGTCAATGAATTAAGGCCTCAGTTTTCAGAGAAGTAATAAAGATAATTAGAGGAGATATTGAAAACCATTAGCAACACTAAAATTATGGGTTGTTGAACCAGGAGTAATAATGAGCCCTTATTTAGAAAAAACTATTGTTTCAGATAAATGTGACTGCTCCTTACCTCAGTGTAGGCACTTCTCTTTTTAGCTGTCAGGAGAGCACCGTGGATAAGGAAGCACCATCTTCAGTGTGAAAAAGACCTGAGCATGAACCTCAGTTCTGTCCCCTTCTTAGTTTACACGTTAGTTCATCTCTCCAAGCTTCAATATTTCATCTGTCTCACTGGTGTTGGTGACAACTAACAATTGACAAAAAGACTAGCACGTAGGAAGAGCCACATAAATGGTACCTACTGGGAAGTTTAACAGCATCTCTCGTGTTGAGCCAGATTCTCAAGGTCGGGGGGAAAGACACGTTCCTCAAGTCAAGGTCTTGTCGAGTCACTAAAAAGGGATGACAGCCATGCTGATGATGCTGATGATAATGTGTCTGGTGTCCAACTCCTCGGGGAACACGTGCATTGTCCCCTTGGCCCCGCACAACAGGCAAGCATGGAGGGCTATGATTCAGCCCGCCACAAAGTACCTGGGGACCCCACTTGTCCACAGGCCAGTAAATCAGAGCAAACTTTCTGTGGCCCTGTGCGTCCCCCATAGGGGGCCTGACAAACTACAGCAACCACGCGTGGGCATCACAGGCCGCCCTGAAGGTCATTTCCTGGATCTGCAACAGCAAGCGCATCCCTACCAGGTGGGGAGCGGTCAGCTGAAAGCCCGCTGGGTACCACCTTGACCATCTACACTCTGGTTCAACACTCTTCCCATCCAGCAGGTATTTCCTGAGCGATACCAGGGACTAGAAATGGCCCACGCGTTTACAAGCCTCTTGGGACATAACGTTATCTTTGTTTCTCCTTAGCTCACCTGAATATTCGAAAAGAACCTAGTGATCTGATCGTCTGCTAAATGGATTAAAACTGTGTATTTCAGTGCTGATCATAATGTCACCACAGACTAGTGTTATGTCCCAGGAGGGCAGTTATATTATGCGCTCTGTGAAATTCAACGGCCGAATTATTTACAAAATGTAAAATCGATATAAGAGGATTGCAAATATTTTGGATTGCTCAAAAATTACTAAGCAAAGGTCACACGTTTTGCCTACATCCTAAATAAAAGCCGTACAGTCAGAACGGGTGGCAGCAAGGGTTTGTATAACGAGATGTGTGAGTGACAGAAAGAGGCTCTCCACGTGCCAACCTCAGAAATGAAGGCACCTGGCAGAGCTGGGAAGCCGGGCGCTCCAAGGAGCCTTCAGAGGCCAGCACCACGCCAACTAGAACATGACATACACGGTTGTTCCAGGTTCTTCCAAACTGTTTTGTTTCAGTATCTCGAGAATAATTCAGGAGTCAGTGAATACAATGAGCTTGTTTCATGCTGTACGTCCCTCACCGTACCACTGTATCACTCCTTCAACATCTCAGAACAATTATCTTCCCAAAAACCTATTCCAAAAAATCCAGCAAACTTAATGAAATTTCCAAATACCCATGGGTATTTTTATTACATATTCATGAACAAAACCGTATTTTTTAAACTTTTTTTTAAATTGAAGTAGAGTTGATTTACAATGTTTGTTAGTTTCAGGTGTACAGCAAACTGATTCAGTTATACACACACACACACATATATATATATATATATATATATATATTCTTTTTCAGACTGTTTTCCCATATAGGTTATTACGGAATATTGAGTAGAGTTCCCTGTACTATAAGTAGGTCCTTGTTGTTTATCTATTTTATGTATAGTAGTGTGCAGTTAATCCCAGCCTCCTGATCTACACCTCCCCACCTTTTCCCCTTTGGTAACCATAAGTTTATTTTCTATGTCTGAGAGTCTGTTTCTGTTTTGCAAATAAGTTTGTGTCATTTTTTAAAGATTCTACATGTAAGTGATATCATATGATATTTGTCTCTCTCTCTGACTTAATATGATAATCTCTAGGTCCATCCATGTTGCTGAAAATGGCATTATTTCATTCTACTTTATGGCTGAGTAGTATTCCATTGTGTGTATATATATATATATATATATATATTTTTTTATATATATATATATATATATCTCCCATCTTCTTTATCCATT
This sequence comes from Physeter macrocephalus, assembly GCF_002837175.3. NCBI lineage: Eukaryota > Metazoa > Chordata > Mammalia > Artiodactyla > Physeteridae > Physeter > Physeter macrocephalus. The sequence continues at coordinate 86,251,285 of NC_041233.1, forward strand.
CATCTGTCAATGGGCACTTAGGTTGCTTCCATGTCTTGACTACTGTAAATATTGCTGCTATGAACAGTGGGGTTCATGTATCTTTTCAAATTAGAGTTTTTGTCTTTTCCAGATATATGCCCAGGAATTGAATTGCTGGATCATATGGTAACACTATTTTTAGTTTTTTAAAAGACCTCCATACTGTTCACCACAGTGGCTGTATCAATTTACATTCCCACCAACAGTGTAAGAGGGCTCCCTTTTCTCCACACCCTCTCCAGCATTTGTTGTTTGTAGCCTTTTTGATGATGGACATTCTGACTGATGTGAGGTGCTACCTCATTGTAGTTTTTGATTTGCATTTCTCTAATACAAAATTGTGTTTTTAAAAATTAAACTCTTGATTGTCAAAAGAAGTATATGAGAACATTTTGCTGGTAAGAGTACATCATTCTACAGAGGGCAATTCATCAGTATCCAGCAAAACAAAAACCTATACTTTGACCATTTCTAGATTCCACTTCTAGAAATTTACCTACAGACACACTAGCACATGTACACATGCAATTTCACCAAGGCTTTTTATAATATCATAGGAATGGAAATAACCCAAATATCCACCCATAGGGGACTGGATACATAAATAATATCCATAAAACAGAATCCTACAGACCCACTAAAAAGAATGAGGCAGATCTATACATAATAAAATGAACCAATCTCCACATTGTTAGGTTAAAAAAAAAGCAAGGTGTGGTAGTGTATACAGTATGCTACTATTTAGTACACAAATGATAAGGACATAAAGAAATGCTCACACTCTGCAGGCCAAGAATTGTTCTTAGCACTTAAATGAATTATCTCATTAGTTCTTCTCAGCAACTCTGAGATCCCATTCATACATCCATTTTGCAGATGAGAAAACTGAGGTACAGCGAGGTTGAGTAACTTGCTCAAAGTCACAAAGCTAATAGCCAAGGTTCAAACTCTGTCTGGCCTCGGAGCCCACCCTCTTGGGCATGACCATACTGAACTTTCTAGTACATACACTATCTCTGAGAGTGTCCCTAAGAAACTCATACAAAGAGGTGTCCCCATGGAGGGAACTGCCTGGCTAGGAGGTGGGGATGGGAAGGAGATGATCTGAATTATATATATATATGCATGACCTGCCCCAAAATAAATAAATGCAATAATTTTTTACTCTGCCTGCTTGGATTAATCATCAAGAAGGACAATATCAATCAGTGTTACGAATGAATTATGTATTTTTAAGGAAATGTAGTTTTATTCATCTATTGACTTGTTCCTATATTTAATTAGTTCCTCACTTTTTTCAAGGACTTGAAAAAAACGGGAAATAAAACTTCACCTGGTACAGAACTCACAGTTATGCATAAAAGCAATTTCCGAGATAATCAAGGAGGAACGATAAAATATGCACACAAAATATAGCATTAAGCCTATTGCTACAGGTGAGGGTGGAGGTTGTTCACTTACTACCCCAGCCTCTCCTCAAAGGCAGGAGGAGTATTAGACTTTGTTATTTCTACATAAACAGAGAAGTTAAATGCAGAAAGAATAAAAGCACACTCGATCTGTCTCTTAAGTATGATCTATCTCCAACAATAATCGAGAAAAACAGCAAAATTTTCTGATAGCGAAAACATTCATCATAAAATATAAAACCACATTATCACAACATATAAAAGATATAAAACTTCCATGAGGTAGGGCTCTATTCTTTGTGTGTTTGTCTGCAACACAAGGTCAATAGGCCAGAGCAGTGCTTCTCAAACTTTAATGTGTGTACACACCCTATGGGGACCTTGTTAAAATGCATATTCTGATTCGGTAAGTCTGGGTGGGACCCAAGACTCTGCACCTCTAACGCGCTCCCAAGGGACGCCTAGACTGCGGTGGGCTGACCACACGTTGAGTAGCAAGAAGCTAGACAACACGGGTAAGTAGGCACAACTACAACCTGATAAATTAAGTTGTAGAACTGAACTGCAACTATTAAAATCTTAGTCCTTTTTTTACCGACCAGGGTTCTTGGCCTTCCCCAGTCAATAGAAATTGATCAGAGGTCAGAGAAGAAATTCAGGCAAGGCTTTACTGGGGTCCCTGCTGCAGCAGTGGGTGAGCGAGAACAAGTAACCGGTTCCCTTGCTCGCTCGCTCCCCGAGGTGGGGCGAGCTCCTTCCTTACATGGGGTGAGGGTGGGGTCGGGTCCAGAGGTCGGGCAGGAGAGGGGGCTTAGGTGGTCTGCCCACCCCTTAGGTGGGGTTGAGAGCAGGGGGCATGCGCAGGACCCTGCTTTTGCTCCAGGCTCCTCAGAGGTGGCAGCTGGGTTTTGGGTCTTTTTGTATCTTGTTGTCCATAATTTGCCCCACCTACCCATATACGCAGTGATTTTTAGTCCCTTATAATTCCTTTGCATTTTGTTGCTCAAGGAGACGTTTGTCCAGGTGCAAGCCCTGCAGCAAAGGTCCCTGGTCCCAGGTCCCAGCCCGTCTCACCTTCAGAAGCACCTGAAAATCCGGCAAAGACATAGATTTGAACGGATGTGTATTTTCTCTTGAAAACTAAGCAGTGTGGCATAAAGAGGGAAAAATGTACCTGTAAACACATTGCTTTCAATCTGGTCAGTAATTCAAAGTGGATTCAAAAGAGTCATGAGAGGATCTGGTTTCAAGAGCGGCTGAGGAGGGCCGGTAATTAGCACCATTTCATGCAGAAGTGAGCAATTCTACAGCACTTAAAATTTTTCAACTTCGTCAAAATGCACGTGCTGAGCGTCAGTACCCATTGAGCAACTGTGGGACACAGGGTCAGTGAGGTCCCCGTCCTCCAGGTTGGAGTGGACCATGCAGCAGCCCCATCACAGCAGGGCCTCTCACAGGACACAGAGGATACTCGAAATGCACGTGCAGGATGGAAACAACACACTTTAAGTGCTGGGGAAGTTCAAGGCAAAGAAACAAAACCACCGGGGTAAGAAATACGTGAGGGTTTTGGTAATGTTTTCAGAGAGAAAGTAGGTCTTGACTTCTTAGAAAAGGTGGAGAAAAGTAACCCAAGGGAAGCAGAATAAAGCAGCACATCCCAGTCATGGAGAGAGCAGGGCTGGCAGAGTCCTGCCTGCAACACCAGGGCTCCTGCCTTTAGCACAGGTCCGCTTAAGAAGCACCCAGACAGGTGTATCTCTAGGGTGTGGCCAGGATAGGTGTAAATGCGATCTAATCTAAAAATTGTAACAGTTGAAGTTCTGAGAGAGGAGTTAGCAGGTAATCCTCAGAGCAGGTGACATCTGGAGAACGCCAGGGAACACAGAAGGAAGTGCTCCCAGAGATGGGGGAAGAGGGCTCCTCTGAAACAACATCCTCTCTGCGCCTCTGTTTTGCCACCTGTACAGAGGTCAGTAAACTTCCGAAAAGGGCCAGTCAGTGACTATTTTAGGCTTTGCCGTTGCCATGCAAAAGCAGTCTGAGATGACGTGTAAATGAATGAATTGGAACATGGCTGTGTGTCAATAAAACTTTATTTTACAGAACAGGCGGCAGGCAGGTTGGATTTGCCAATGCCCCTGAACTGTAAGGTGGGGGGAGGTGATAACTTTCCTAATGTTAGGTATTTTGGGGTAAAGATCAAGGAGGGGGAGTTGATGCAACTTACAAGTGACACTGCATGCAATTCAACAGTCGTTGACTATAACCACTTGTGCCCATCTAGAGACATCTGCATCGCTCTCATCTTTACCTCCGTCCCTCCTGATCGAGGGGCGAGGTGTCTCTTCCCACCCATCTCCTTCCTCCTCTGGGACCTCACTCCTTAAACCTTCTTTCTCCCCTCCGGATCTTCAACTGCCCTCACTCTACTGCCTCTTTCCATTAGCTTACAAAAAGCACATGCCTATCCTGTCCCCCTAAAATAATCCCTGCCTCTTGACCACATCCCTCTCTATCTACCACTCCGTCAACTTCAGGAACCAGGGACCTGCACCAGCTCTGCCCACTTCTCAGCACTTCCACTTGACATTCCTGTGCTCATTGGACTCTGACCCCACTACGCTTCCGTAATAGTCTATGCCAAAATCACTTCCGAGTCATTAATGTCCCTGGCCATCTCGAGCAATGGAAACTGCTGACAGCCACCCCCTCCTTCAAACCCTCTCCCTGCTTGGCTGGCAAGCCAGCACCAGCTTCTCCTGCCCGTGGCCTCTTCAAGCGCTCCTCCTCTTCCTCCCTCAAAGGTTTCCATTCATCAGGTTTCTGCTTTGAACCTCCTGTCTGCATACGTAAGAATTTATGTAACCCGAGTTTGAGAGTCATAAACTTATCCTTTTAATTAAAGCCATGGAAGGGAATGATGAACCAATGAAAAATGAATCCATCCCCTTCTCTTCAGAGCCGCTCCCCGCTCCCAGATCCGCTGTCCCCCTCGGTGGAACCAGCATCCACCTCGCTCCCCAAAACACAATACTGTCCTCCCCCACTGCTCCAAACGCCCCATTTTCAACTGATGGTCATCTCCTATCAGTTTTAAATCTCTCAGTTTTCATATCTTGCCAGACGAATCCAATGGGCACTTTTCAATTTCACAGTGACCTGATCTCTCGCAGGGCTGCAGCTGCCGGGGATGCCCTCAGACTGCAACCCTCCCCTCTGACGTCACAGGCCCCGCACTCCCGCCCCCGCCTGTTCCCACCACCACCTGGAGGCTCCCTTTTTGCGGCCCATTGTGTGCTTCAAGGTCCTGCCCTTGGTCCTGATCCAACCCCACAGCTTTAAGTCCCATCTATATGCCTTAAGGATCCAATCAGAATCTTTACCTGTGCATTCCTCCAGGGCGTCAGACCCCTACATCCAACTATCCACCCACCTCTCCATTTAGGTATCATCAAGTACACGACAGTGGCTGTAGTTTCTGACCATCTGCGTGCCTCCTCCTTGTAAGGAAGCCATTCTGGGTGGTTCATGCCAGACCCCGTGTCCCCCCACTCCCACCAGCCAGAGCCCTGCAGCCCTGTCGCTGTGCCCCCGGCACCAACCGTGTCCTGTCCAACAACCACAGAAAACGCCTAGGACTACCCTTGAGTGCGTTTGTCACTGTCAGTAGTAGTCACTGGACAGATAATATTTTCCTGCTGTTTCTCAAAATACAAAGTAAACAACAGGAACTAGGAATGCTCAGTCACTTTCCGATGAGGTCATATCCTGTCAATATCACAATAAGCTTTGAATTTCAAATGGGAAGGGAAGGCGTTTAAACATGTTTAATGTCTAACATTTAAAATCTGACCAAATCATAGTATAAAGCTGAACCTGTGAATGTGTGGAGTCCAGAAAAGAAAGCAGAGCTATAAGTTCAGGTGAAGCAAATCATAACAGTCCCATCCTTAATTGGTGAGTGACTAGGACAAGTTATTTTGCTTCAGTTTCCCAATATTTAAAATGAGAATCCTGTAGGATATTCAAAGTTTAGATCAGGTAGTTTATAAAAACTTTCCAGTTCAAAGTAAATTTTCCAGAAGCACCAGATGAAGCAAACTCAAGACTTTAAAGAAAACGTTTCTCCAGTTCTACTGGGAAAAAAATTCTAAAATCACCTAATATTGGAAAATAATTGGAAAGGAAGAAGAATTGCAACATGCGTTCATGCACTTAACAAATTGAATGCAATATATTGAGTAATGATCAAATAAACTTTAGAGCAGTAATTTTTATAGAACAGTCTGGCCTAATCTCTCTTTGAAAAAGCAACTGATAGAAATCATTTTCCTAGAATGATACAAAGATTTTCCTCCATAACAGACATCTCTGACTCTATCATGAACAGACAGTTTTGCCAAACCACTCTGAACTCCAGACACTGAGACAGTGCAAAAAAGTCCAAGCTCTCTGTGATGGGGGATGTCATCACCCAGAGAAGGTCTCCAGCCACTTCGAACTGTGCACGAGCTGATCCCGCACCTTGCAGCCCCTCCCTCACACTGCCTTTAAAACCCCTTTCTTGAAAGCCATTGGGGAGTTTGGGTCTTCTGAGCATGAGCTGCCCATTCTCCTTGCTTGGTGCCCTGAAATAAACACTGTACTTTCCTTCACCACAACCCGGTGTCAATAGATTGGCTTTACTGTGTGCCGGCAAGCGGACCCAAGTTTGGTTTGGTAACATGATGAAATTTTTCTGACGGAAACAATAAAGTATCTTGACTAAAGTATCTTGAAAAATGACGTGAATTTTCACAGCATCAACCACATAACAAGCAGTATGGCTGCCTCCCAGCACTGCAAGCAAATCTGACTTCTCAAGCCTCCTGACTACCCGGAGGAAACAACCTCCCCTAAAAATCTGTCGTCAAGATCTAGCTCTCACACAGAACCTGCAGTGCAAATTCACAGGGCCTGGTGGCCTGGCAAACCTCAAGACAAAAGTGTATTTTAAGGTGCTCCCAGGTTGGTAGGATCACCAAGAAATCTGATAGCAGCAAACAAACTCTCTGGAGGAACCCACCTTCAATCTAGACCTCAAAGAAGCCCCACATATAAATTCTCAAAAAAACTGACTTCACACTTAAAAGTCACAGATATACAGGAGGAAGAACCAGCGGAAACCACACATACAAAAAGATCAGCAAAGATTTCAAATATTAGAATTATCAAACACAAAACATAACACAATTATGTTTAAAGAAATAAAAGTAGCAATTGATAAGATGAATATAAAGAAATAAAAGTAGCAACTGATAAGATGAATATGAAACAAGAAACTGTTAAAAAATAAGCAGGTTTTTTAAAATAAATAGAGCTTTTGGAAATAAAAGCATGTAAGATGTGACATTTAAAATACAACAGAGATTAGCAGGCAAGATGGCGGAAGAGTAAGACGCGGAGATCACCCTCCTCCTCACAGATACATCAGAAATACAGCTACACGTGGAACTTCTCCTATAGAACACCCACCGAACGCTGGCAGAAGACCTCAGACCTCACAAAAGGCGAGAAACCCCCCACGTACCTGGGTAGCCAAAAGAAAAAAGAAAAAACAGAGACAAAGAATAGGGACGGGACCTGCACCAGTGGGAGGGAGCCGTGAAGGAGGAAAGGTTCCCACACACTAGAAGCCCCTTCACGGGCGGAGTCTGTGGGTGGCGGAGGGGGAAGCTCCGGAGCCTCGGAGGAGAGCGCAGCAGCGGGGTGCGAAGGGCAAAGCGGAGAGATTCCCGCACAGAGATCGGTGCCGACCGGCACTCACCAGCCCGAGAGGCTTGTCTGCTCACCCGCCGGGGCGGGAGGGGGCTGGGAGCTGAGCCCAGGGCGTCAGTCGGGTCCCAGGAAAAGGTCTGGAGTTGGCAGAGTGAAAACAGCCGGAAAGGGCTAGTGCGCCACGGCTAGCCGGGAGGGAGTCCGGGAGAAGTCTGGAGCTGCCGAAGAGGCAAGAGACCTTTTCTTCCCTCTTTGCTTCCTGGTGCGCGAGGAAGGGGTTTAAGCGCGCCGCTTAAAGGAGCTCCAGAAACTGGCGCGGAGCTGCCGAAGAGACAAGAGACTTTTTTTTTGCCTCTTTGTCTCCTGGTG
>NC_041233.1:86263997-86265893 GCF_002837175.3 Physeter macrocephalus
GAGAGGGGTGGGATAGGGAGGGTGGGAGGGAGGGAGACGCAAGAGGGAAGAGATATGGGAACATATGTGTATGTATAACTGATTCACTTTGTTGTAAAGGAGAAACTAACACACTTTTGTAAAACAGTTATACTCCAATAAAGATGTTAAAAAAAATGCAACGGATACATTTATTAGCAGACTAGACACCAATGAAGATATATCTTGAAGACAGAACTAAAGATATTGAGAATGAAGCAGAGAAAGACACAGATGGAAAACTGAAGGAGATATTAAAAGACATGAGGATGTTGAAGACGTCTAACGAATCTAATCAGATTCCCATGAGAAAAGAGACCGGATCAGAGGCAGCAAATGAAGAGAATGGCTGGGCATTTCCTAGAATTGATAAAAGACACCAATCCAAAGATTCAGAAGATCTAACAAATCCCAAACAGATTCATCGAAAGACCTCCTGACATATCACAGAGACACTAGAGAACACCAGAGACAAAAGGTCTTAAAAGCAGCCAGAATGAAAAGACAGATTACAGTTGTCCCTCAGTATCCAAGGAGGACTGGTTCCAGAACCACCCTGCAAATACCAAAATCCATGGATGCTCAAGTCCCTTATGTAAAATGGTGTAGCATTTGCATATAACCTATGCACATACTCCCGTATACTTTAAATCATTCCTAGATTACTTATAATACCTAATACAATGTAAAGGCTATGTAAATAGTTGTAAATACGATGTAGAGGCTATATAAATAGTTGCTGGCTTGTGGCAAATTCAAGTTTTGCTTTTCAGAACTTTCTGGATTGTTTTTCAAATATTTTCAATCCAAAGTTGGTTGAATCCTCAGGTGTAGAATCCATAGATACGAAGGGCCAACTGTACCTTCAAAGGAACAATTATTAGCTGATTTCTCAAGAGCTACAGTGCAAGTCAAAAATCAGTAGAATAATAATTTTACTGTAATGACAGAAAAATCAATGTCAGTCTAGCACCAGTACAGGTTGAGGAAGCAACTGAGGAACTAGGGCAAAAGAAATATATCATGGAAAGAGCATTCTAGACAGAGGGGACAGAAAGTACAAAGTACAAAGGTCTGGAGATGGGCACATGATTGGAATGTTTGGAATAAAGGCCAGTGTGATGGGGGCAGAGTAATCGAAGAGGGCTGCCAGGAGATGAGGACAAAGGGGACCCTGGGGGCACATTATATGGACCTATAAAGCTAATTTGAAGGACCTGAGCTTCTCCACTGGGAAAGTCAGTGGAGGGTCCAATTGACCACACTGGCTGAGCCCCACATTGTTGAGTATCCAGACATCGATCGGACAGCTTGATGCACAGAAGACTCAGACATCCGATTTGAGGTCCAAACAGCTGATTTTTAAGGCTCCTCTCAACCCTGAAATCTTATTCAGGCAGAACAATGACAGAGAAATTATGGTTTATTATTCAACCAATCATACTTTATTCAAGATATATTTCAAGATAGGAACCACCAAGAAAAGTCAAGAGGAATTCCAAAATCCAAGCAAACTCTCTGTGCAACCAGATTTTCAGCAGCTGTGGTATTTAGCAAGCTTCAGCTCCTTCAAGGGAATTTTGAGGCTAAAAAGTAACACATAGCGTTCACCTTCCAATCTGTAAACCTTGTGTTGAACAGGTCGGTAAGATGTAATAGTCAAAATCCAGTACCTGATGGCTGGTTACATTTGTTGAAGTTGTGAATAACTAGCTTCATCTAAGTGATGGAATCACTGATTCAGTTCTCACTGAGAAGATAAAGGTTTTTCCAACTTGCATGTCTTTGTTGTCTACATTTTCTGCAGGATGGTTTTGGCATTTTATTTTATTTTATTTTTTGTGTGTGTGTGTGTGTGGTACGCGGGCCTCTCACTGT
>NC_041233.1:86266422-86274450 GCF_002837175.3 Physeter macrocephalus
AGTACAGGCTCCGGACGCGCAGGCTCAGCGGCCATGGCTCACGGGCCCAGCCGCTCCGCGGCACGTGGGATCTTCCCGGACCGGGGCACGAACCCCTCCTGCATTGGCAGGAGGACTCTCAACCACTGTGCCACCAGGGAAGCCCCCGACTCTTTTAACCGTGTGACCTCAGGCCAATTACTCGATCTCCCTAAGCCTTAATCTCCTCTTCTGTAAACTGGGGATAATTATACCTTCTGTCCCTGCTGATGAGCAGTATTCAGACCCATAATCTTTCCGTAACACTATGTTGCCACATCCTCCAGAAGGTTAATAATGTTTCAAAACTATGGGGAAGAGCAAAGCTTTCTGCTGCCAGCTGGCTGGGAGGCAACTGTATCGCCAACCAGAATCCCCTGGTCCCATTACATCCAAAAAGCCTGGGTTCTGAGTGAACCAGCGAGCCATCACACAGACACACTTCCCATCAAAGAAAGGCCATCCTCTTCCTCGTGAACAGCTCCGTTAGCTAAGGGAGTGTTCTCAAGCCCACTTCCACATCACCCCGTGTCAAAGGTGATGGCATCGTAGCTGAGAATTACCAGCACCTGTCCAGAGCAACCCCCTCCCTCCTACACACAGCAAAACACAAGGTTCTTAAATAGAGCATGCATCCCCAAAGGCTCCTAGACAGACCTCCTGCTAGGGGGGCGGGGCCTTTCAACCCTCCCACCCTGGATCGGCAAGAGCTCGCCCAGCGAAGGCCCTGGAAACTGGCATGGCTCCGCTCAGACCACGTGAAGATGACTCACCACCGGGGAGTACCTTGAGCTATCATCACCCGGCACAGGTCCTTGGCGGGATGCTGCAGAGACCTTTTACGGATTCACTATGCAGCAGCCAGCAAAGTTGTTTATTAAATGAAGGTTAAAAATCAAAATGAGGGCTTCCCTGGTGGCGCAGTGCTCGAGAGTCCGCCTGCCGATGCAGGGGACGCGGGTTCGTGCCCCGGTCCGGGAGGATCCCACGTGCCGCGGAGCGGCTGGGCCCGTGAGCCATGGCCGCTGAGCCTGCGCGTCCGGAGCCTGTGCTCCGCAACGGGAGAGGCCACAACAGTGAGAGGCCCGCGTACCGCAAAAAAAAAAAAAATCAAAATGAAAAGCTATCTAGAATCTGAAGTATGCACCAAACCAATAGTGTCTGTGTGAAGGTTCTGGTTTCATGGCTTATACTTCTTTTTGAGATTTTTCAAATGTTCTATAATACAGTATTATTATTGCTATAGAGATTTTTTTTTTTAAGTAACACAGATAATATGTAGCCTGGATTGGAAGAGAGATACGGATCTTCATCCCTGATCTATTTCATGACCGTCTGTGTTACGCTCCCTGTAAAAATAATGGGACAGACACTTAGAATATTCTGTTATGGGAGGGTCCGCTCTTCCCTTTTCATGAGCACTAAAGGGCAAGTATATCTTGACTTCTAACAGAAGTGCTGATGGATCTACCACCGACACACACAGTTATGGGTATCCCGCCTTTCCACAGCCTCAATAAATTTCATGTGTGAACAGCATCTTTTCTTATGAGACTTACTTTGACCTAAGAGTGCCCTTTCATCCTAGTATGTCAAGATTTGGGGAACAAGCCCATATTCCACCTCAGCCATTCCCCTTCTTAATGTTCGCTCTTCTGGATTCAGAGGTTAGATATCTTTAGATTCTCCCAACCAGCACTAACTCCTTTCCCACCCATCATTTAAAGCTGTCCCTCTGCATATTCACCAGCTCCTGCTCTTTACTGAAATTCAGTAACTAAAACAACTGCAACATAAATTTATGTTCCCAATACCCTCACTGATTTAAAAAATCAAAGTTAAAATGCTAAGGTGATGTTTCAGTTAAAAAAAGATTTGCGTCTTCCAACCTAGGGGCAGGACAGGAATAAAGACACAGATGTAGAGAATGGACTTAAGGACACGGGGAGGGGGAAGGGCAAGCTGGGACGAAGTGAGAGAGTGGCATGGACATATATACACTACCAAATGTAAAACAGCTAGCTAGTGGGAAACAGCCTCATAGCACAGGGGATCAGCTCGGTGCTTTGTGACCATCTAGAGGGGTGGGATAGGGAGGATGGGAGGGAGACGCAAGAGGGAGGAGATATGGGGGTATCTGTGTATATATAGCTGATTCACTTTGTTGTAAAGCAGAAACTAACACACCATTGTAAAGCAATTATACTCCAATAAAGATGTTAAAAAAAAAAAGAGAGAGAGAAAGAAGTTAAATTTAAATAAAGAGGAAACCAGAGAAAGGATTATGGGAGAAATGCAGCTATGTTAATGATTATTTTTGACATGGGTGAACTTTTTTGTTTGTTTTTGATTACTTATTTAAATGTTACATATAGAGAAGTGCATAAATTACAAACATATAACTTGGTATAATTTCACAAAGTGAACACACCCATGTAACCATCATGGAGACTAGAAACCAAACATTACCTGCATCCCTGTAACTCTATCCTGTGCTTTCTTCCAGTCCCCAAGGGCAGCAGTTACCTTGCTCTGACACTATAGTTTAGTTTGCTTGCCTATTTTAAAACTTTAAATGAAGTAATACAGTGTATGCTTTTTTTAAATTTCTGGATGCTTTGTTTAATGTTATGACTGTGAGACTTATACACTGTTGCTTGTAGCTGTAGTTCTAGTTTGTTCTTTTTTTTTTTCTTTTGCTGTAAATATACGACACGTTTATTATTAAAAAAAAAAAAGGTTTGCATCATCCAATAAGTGTATGCCATCTAAATAGTTAACAACCATATTACCAGTAAACATATTTCCTCCTCACAAGAAAGCCTCCTATTATTCTATTTCCTCTTTCCTGATAGGAAACCTTTAAGTCCTAAAGTGGAACACAGCAGCTGGCCGCAAGCACGGAAAAGCAGTCTGCTGGGAGGATGCTGAGGCTGCGACGATAAACACATCAGAACAAGATAGTTGTCGGTTTCACTCCTTTGGTGACAGGGGCCAAGCTGGTAACACCCTCATCTGGCTCTGTCCCCGCCGACCGCTGTGAGCCATGAGGAGACACAGCCCATCTGCTGTGGCCTCAGCAGAGCTGTCATGGTCCTCCAACGCAGGGGGCCGCACCGTGCATCCAGCCACTGAGCCTCCAGCTGCCCCCGGAGAGGAAACGCCTGTGCCTCAGCTCTCCCCCAACAGACCCCCCCCCAAGGCAGAAACCCGGCCATCATCCGCTCACGCGGTCAAGCACATCTCTAAGGGCAAAAGGGAAAGAAAAAAGCTTCTAGTGCTACACACGCCTGGAACAGGATGCAAAGCACAGCGTTCAGGCACCGTCCGTGTATCTACCATGTTTCTCATCAATGACGATTGCTCTGCTTCTGCGATGCCTTGAATCCCCACCCCGGCCCCCGTACAGTTGGGAAAACACTTCCCACCAACATATTTCAAGACAACCACAGTCCTGACGATGGATTTTTCCATCTTCCGTGACTTAGGGTCAGGTCTGCACTTACTGTATGTTTTTCATCTCCTACCATGGTTGAAGGCTAACATACTATGGAAAACACTATGTGTTCTTTGGGTGATTATCGTCCTTTTAAACCACTCTCCCAGCCCCAGAAAATCTAAAAGCCAAACATATTGAAAATCACTCACTGTAATGAAAGGTTCCCAGAGCAAATCTTACATCTAAAACAACCAACGACCGAGCACCCCCAATCCGCCTTTCCTCCCAGGAAGAGGGGTCCCTCCAATGGGCTCCCTTCCAGACGGCGTGCATTCATGCTTTCACGAGCTGGGAATAGACAGTCCTGGAGGCTGCAAAGAAGGCTTTATTCACATTCCAGGCATGCGTGGCCGGGATGGCAGTGCTTCCTTAAACCTCCATGGCTCAAAGCTTGGAGGAAGGTATAAAGAATGATTACTGACTGGGGGTGAGGGAGGGGAGCAGGAGACCATGTACACATGTGTGAGACTTAAAGAGCCGAGTGTATTACCTGAAACAACCTGGAAGAAATGTAATACTACTCTTCTCTGGTGCAAAAAGTGCCAATTTATCAAGAAGGAATATTAGGTATGAAGGCTGGTAAGAGCCAGGGAGATAATCCAGGACCCCCACCCTGCTTCCTCCAATTCTCTGTTGCTAATGTTTGATTTGACCCTGAACCCACCTTTAGATCTGGGTGTGAGCAGACACTGGCAATGTTAAGGCAATAGACAGTGTCACTTTTTATACTAGACTAAAGAAGACAGTCTCCTCGTAAGAGAGACTTTTCCAATTCGCAGCAGAGGGACACAACCCCCCCCCCCCGGAGAGGGCAGTCCACGACCGGACGCCCCCACCCCCAGGCCCGTGGGGGGCCCATGCGGTGGCTCAGGCGAGGCCCTCGGAAACAGCAGTTCGGCCCTCATTACCTCTTGGTATTGCTATACTCTCCCCAAACGTTCCTCAGCCTCACATTTTACGTTGAAAACATTTTTCAAAGCTGTACATCGAGGAGTGGAATGAAGACGTTACTGGTTTTCCAGGGTCGCTGAATAAAGAAATGGCATTTCTACTCAGCTTCAAACTATCTTGATAGATAAATCTGGGACTTATACAAATAAAAGAGAAACTTGTTTGCAAGAGTATTCCAGACTGAATTCTGTTATTGCGTTGGCCAAAAAAGTTCGTTCGGGTTTTTCCATAAGGTACTTGGCCAACACGATAAATACAGTGGTTCTTTCAGGCCTTTAACACTGTGTGTAAAATAGTTACCAAATGTCTATTAATAGCCAGCTTGCCTCCTAAGATAATACACAGGAGCCAGAACTCAGAAGGAAGGATCAAGAAAAGGCAACTGGCTCAAAGGTCCTGAGGCTCCGAGTGGACTTTGGTGGAATAAATGCTTGTATTCACTGCCTGTGCTGAAATGTCTCCGCACGGCAATGACTCACCAAGCCTCCTCCCGACGTGCAGCCCGGGGTGCCGTGGGCCTCACCCCCATCTCGCTGACGTGCAGTCTGGGGCAGAGCCGCAGTCCACCGAGGAGACTTCGGTTCTGCCATCAGGACCAAGGTGGACGGTCGCCTCGGAAGACGTGATCCTCTGCCAATAACCTCCCAAAGGACATGAATTCCCCCCCCAGTCAACACATTGTGTAAGGGTGTGCATTAGTTACACTGGGGATAACAGATAGCTAAAAACATATATTCCCCTGTCAAAGAGCACAGCTTCTATTCATTTCACCCTTAACATGTCAATGACCAAGAGGCAACCCCTCCATCTCACCACCCTGGATGAGGTCAAGGGTCCTCGTTCATCTAACCCCATCCCTGATGATGTGCCAGACTTCTTACCTCCATCTTTCTGGTCCAAGTTTCCTTTCTCTTTACATTTCCCTCAGGACAGCTTTCACGTGGTGGTCCACGTTTAGGTTATTTTATTTTAATTCCTTTTGGGGTCACTTCTTATTGTTTGTCTAGTTTAAATCCTGGCAACCTTAGAGATCGTTCCCTACAGTGGTGTGAAACAGTAAGTAAAAGGAGGCTGTTCCATGTCCCCCTAAGGCTCATGGAATGAGGCAGACGTGCTGGAAGCAGAGACCAGGACAACCCATCAGCGCCCCTCCCAGAGCCCCAAAGCCCACGTTACCAGCTTTCCCCAATCAGACCACATAGTGTTAGTGCTGCAGGGGAACTGGAAGCATCCAACCCACTGGCCCCACTTTACAACTAAGGGACGGAGGCCCAGAGAAATGCAGTCACTTGCCCCAAGTCCCACGAAGAAAACACTACCTCTTTTACGTCCTTCTCTTCTAGTGTTAGCTACTTCACCCAAGGCATTTACTAACGTCTTCTCCTCCAAAGAAAATTTCTATTCTACCTTAGTACTTAAAACGTGAAGTGATCTCTTATATGTGGAATCTAAAAAAGAATACAAATGAACTTATTTACAAGACAGAAACAGACTCACAGACATAGAAAACAAACTTACCGTTACCAAAGGGGAAACAGTGGAGAGGGATAAAATAGAAGTTGGGGATTAACATACACATGCCATGATATATCAAACAGATAAACAACAAGGACCTACTGTATAGCACAGGGAACTATATTCAATATTGTAATAACGTATAATGGAAAAGAATCAGAAAAATATATATAAATATGTTTAACTGAATCATTTTGCTGTACACCTGAAACTAACACAATACTGTAAATTAACTATACTTCAATTTTTTAAAAATGTGGTCTAAGTATTCCTTCACACAACAACGAGTGGAATAGGTCAGGACTCCCTATGAACAAGCGGCACTGGAGTTTGGACAGGTCGAGACCCTAAATCCAACACGACCACAAAACGACAGTCAGGAAATGGCTTCTGCAGCTCAAAGCCTAATGTCTCTCCCTCCAATGAGGAGAACTTCCAGAAAGCAGAGATTGTTTGCTGCTTCATGAGAGAGAATGTGAAATCATAGGCTGTAAATCACTCTAAGTTATACCAAAGAGAATGGAATGTAAGATTATACCAGGCACATATTTTCATTATGAGTATTAAATATCGGTAAGAAATTCAAAAACTTGAAAAAGCATTTGAAAAAAGTATTAAACTCTATGAAGATCATAAAATTGCCTTCAACTAAATACTTTAAAAGGAAACATAATTAAAGTGCAGATTACCAACTCCTCTGAAAATAAGGATAGGATAGTTGAACAGAAGGAACTGTAAAAATTCAAATATGAGAAGCTGGATTAAGAAAATAAAATCCTGAGCAGCATACACCATATCCCGTAACTTCTCCAACGGGAAAGAAAAAAACTGGCTCCAAAATGTAAAACACAGTCATCTCCACAGGGAAAAACAGTTTTGACAAGTATTTTTTTCTATATTTTATTCAAAAATGCAAAAAAGGAAAAGAAAAATCATACATAATCTCATCATTCTTTTAAAAGTATATAAAGTAAGAAGTGACTGTCTCCTCCCGTTACTCCTCCAACCCCACCCTTGTCCCTGGAGCCACTTCAGGGATGCAGCTTGGGGCCGGATGCGCCTCAGCTTGTTTCTCTATACACAGAACCCTAGCTTCACACACACACACACACACACACACACACACACACACACACACAGAGCCCCAGCTCAGACACATTCAAACACACACACGTGTACACACAGCCCCAGCTCAGACACGCGCACACACACACACACACACACACACACACACACACACACAGCCCCAGCTCAGACACATACACACACACAGCCCCAGCTCAGACACACACACACAAACGCACACGCGTGTACACACAGCCCCAGCTCAGATGCACGCACACACACACGTGTACACACAGCCCCAGCTCAGACGCACACACACACAGCCCCAGCTCAGACGCACACACACACACACACACACACACACACGTGTACACACAGCCCCAGCTCAGACGCACGCATGCACAAACTTTACAAAAATAGGCAAACATTCCACATGAGTCTTCAATTCACTTTCTTTCTGAACATATTTCAGAATTTCAAAACTAAAAAAAAGTAACAAGTTGAACCTTTTTTTAAGTAAGACCAAAAAGAGGTAACTGATCACCTACTTGGTGAGTAAACTCAAATCCAAAGATTCCTAGCTATGTACTTCTAAACTGCAAATCTATTTCTTTTTCTTTTTTTCCTTTTTCCAAGTTTATTGAGATATAATTGACATATAACATTGTGTAAGTTTAAGTTGTACAACGTGATAATTTGATATATGTATATATATATATATAGCAAAGGAATTACCACAAAAATGTTACTTACCACATCCATCACCTCACAGCTCCTTTTCTTTGTGGTGAGAACTTTTTTTTTTTAACATCTTTATTAGAGTATAATTGCTTTACAGTGGTGTGTCAGTTTCTGCTTTATAACAAAGTGAATCAGTTATACATATACATATGTCCCCATATCTCTTCCCTCTTGCGTCTCCCTCCCTCCCACCCTCCCTATCCCACCCCTCTAGGTGGTCACAAAGCACCGAGCTGATC
>NC_041233.1:86274891-86290039 GCF_002837175.3 Physeter macrocephalus
CACTAATTATTAGAGAAATGCAAATCAAAACTACAATGAGATATCATCTCACACCGGTCAGAATGGCCATTGTCAAAAAATCTACAAACAATAAATGCTGGAGAGGGTGTGGAGAAAAGGGAACCCTCTTGCACTGTTGGTGGGAATGTAAATTGATACAGCCACTATGGAGAACGGTATGGAGGTTCCTTAAAAAACTAAAAATAGAGCTACCATACGACCCAGCAATGCCACAACTGGGCATATACCCTGAGAAAACCATCATTCAAAAAGGGTCATGTAGCAAATCTATTTTTAAATGAGAAAATTATATAAATCATGTACGGTTAGGAATATACACTTTCAACACCTTTTGAAATACTATGAAAAATAGTTTATGAATTTCCAGTGATCATGATTTGAATTCCTCCCCAAAATGTTTTTTAAAACTGTTACAGATGATCATTTATTGACTCTGAAACTAATTCTGCATAAAGCAATACACAGAAATAGCATTAATATCAGAACACTCACTGCACATAGTGGTGTCAATCATATCGATAATTGTCACACGCTTTCTGATAAAGCACGCTTCTTAGAGACTAGGCACATGGAATCCATTCAAAAGTATTTTAATAGTTTGGTATACAGCTTTGAGAAAATAATTTTTTTGGCTGTACCACACAGCTTGTGGGATCTTAGCTCCCCGATCAGGGATTGAACCCACACCCTCAGCAGTAAAAGTGCAGAGTCCTGACCACTGGACCGCCAGGAAATTCCCTTGAGAAAATAATCTAACCATGTAAAATTTACCTCCATTTTCACAATAGTAGTTGAGTAAATTTGCAAATTCAAGTGCTAGTCCAATCCAGTAGCTGTACAACCACAGAGGGGAAAAAAAAAACATGTTTCTGGAAGCAAACAACTTTCTCTTTGATTTTATGTCTGTTCACTTAATAAATTTCACTATGAGATGAAAGGCACTACCATAAATACGACAAATAGCAAAAGCACATGGTTCCTCTTCTACTTATCAAACCAAATGAAAACCGGAAACCTTTTCTTTCAAACCCCGTTTCTAATGTGGTCCCTTGGGAGGCTGAAAACAGAGCCTCCTACTCCAGCAGGAAGGGTCTCCCTGTGGTACCCGAATCCACCTGCCAGCTTCCTCTTGCCAGCCCTCGCCTGCACATCCCTGCCCAGGAACCCACCATTCACCCAGCTCCTCCTCCCATCCCCTCTCAACTGTGTTACCTCCACCTGGAATCCTTTATTTCCCCATGTCTACGATCTCCCCCCTAACAAAAGTCATAATTCTGGGCCCATAATAATGCCCCTACTCCATGCAGGCGCACCTGCCCCCAGATCTCACACAATCTCTCCCCGCTTTAAGTGCCAACGGTATGTCTTTTCCCTTCGGCATCATTTATGCACTTAGAATCCCACCTCACAGACTATTTTTCAGCTGACCTATACAATCCCCTTCATCGCTTACTGAATTACCTTATAAACAGTAGAATCTCAATAAACATTTACTGAACTGAATCATCAGTTATAGAATAAACTGCTTCCTAAAAATCAATCTGTAGTCCCTGAATAAAAACCACACAATTTTAACAGCGTAAGGTTACTGCAACCAAGCTATAGGGACTTTTCACTTTAGTTTATTAGCTTTTTAAATTATTCATAACAAACTGTCATTAACTATATATGTGCATACATATATTATGATGCCTTCTAAGGCACATGAGTCACCACCCCATTCTATTCTCATGCCATGTCTGAAGGGTCAGAAAAGACACTTATTTTATATACGGGAACCCAAGGATCGACCAACAGTATGTGGTATCAACTTGGAGACCAGAACTGTCTATGCATTAGTGAAGGCAAGAGAAGTAGAAAATAGAAAACTTTTTCTCCAGCAGCTTGTCATTTGCTTGCAGAGAAAAGACAGCACAGAGACAAGCGACCTGTATGTGCTTAGAGTATTTCTACGGTTGCTTCTTAAAGAGATCCCACGTGGCTCCCGACAACGGTAGCTCTGGCCTCTTTGGTTAATGTCGGTTGCAAACAAGGGTCTCCCAAAGGCCAGTGTGAGAGCCGTGAACTAAGAATGGAGTTGACATGGTGACCAGGAAAAATAGAGCCTGTGAAGGAGAGAGCAGGGGGAGACGCAGAGGCAGCCCTGAGCACGGGGTGTGATGGGAAAAGGGGAAATGGAATAGGAGAGGCTTAAAACCCGACCACGGTGGTGCGCTGAAGCCAGGCCAGAGCCCGGGGGTCCTGAGATCCATGCAGGCTATGCTCGCTACTCCCAGCTAGAAGGCTCTGGTTCTGCCCCTTCATTCGTCCATTCAGCCACCCCCAGATAAACTAGGTAGGTCACACGAGGAATTCATTTGCAATAATATCTCTTTTAAGTTTTTTTTTTCCGTCTACTTATAGAGGCAATCCAGGTTTATTACAGAAAATATGGCAAGTTCCGAAAAGTAAAAGGAAATAATAACAATCATCTCATTATAACCCCATTTCCTTCAACATTTATTCAACAATCACAATATTTATTAAGATCTGCCATGCGCCAGGCACATCAGAGAGCAAGATAGGAAAAAAATCCCTGCCCTCCTACAACTTAAATCCTATCAGCAGAGAAAGACAATAAGCAGAAATGTGAAGAAGCAGGTTGTAAAGGACCTTGGCAGGTGGTTAGCACGGAAAGGTCAAGAGCTGGGCAGGGTGGGCCCAGAGTACGCCAGGCGGCCCGCTCAGGGTGAAAACGACGTGCTACCACGTTGAGATCATCCAGCTTTACAGGCTTCCTTGCCCACTTATTAGATGGTGGGTGTTTCCATGTGCCATTACACATTCTTTTGCAAAATCATTTTTAATGACTGCAGAGAACGGCATCTTGCGAATGTACCGTAATTAATTTCACCATTCTGCTCTATGCAGCAATGAGATTTTCTTTAACTATCATAAATAATGCTTCTATTTCCTCGAGAGAAATGTAAAGAAGAGGAATTCCACAAGACAGAGGGCACTGCTGAGGCTTGTGGTACCCTGTCACTGCACAGGGCACAGCATCTTCAAGCCATGCACTCAGACTCCTCGTCCTCTCTTTCCTTCAAGGTTCCTGCCACCCACACCTGACAACCTTTCCATCAATTCCCAGAAGAGCTCCGGCTTCTGCATTGCCCCACCAACAGCTCCTGTATATAAAGGACAGGAACTCTCCCCTAGACGCCCACCTAGCGCCACGTCTGGTATGGAGCAGAGCATGCAATAAATACCTACTGGATTAATAAATGCATAGAAAAACGAATGAGTACTCAAAAATCACTCTGGCTTTCAGACAGCCAGGAAGCTGCTTAGAAATTTCCCTCCCACTGAGGAGTGAGTCATATCTCAGACACATTCAGCACCTTCCTAAAAGGGCTGTAAAGTATTTCCCATAATGCCTTTCAGATATTGGAAATTGCCATATGACCTGGACAGCCAGAGAATACTATTAACCATCTAAATTCAACACTAAATAGCACACAGAGACTACGCAGAAAACATTGCCAATACCTCCCCTCTTTCTAGTTACTGAAAAATTACCATTACCTACTACCTTACTCTTGAAACATAAATGAGAAGTATCTCTTTTAATAGTTCATGAGCCACTATTCATCCTAAATGCCAACCATAGTATTATGAACTGCTACTCTCATCAAAAATAAACAACAAGAAACTTATACTATCACATAAAGAAAGAGGAAAAGCCTTAAAATGATGTGTATAAAAACTTGACAAACAACTCGAAACAGACTCACAGACATAGAGAACAGACTTGTGGTTGCCAAGGGGGAGAAGGGGCTTGGGAGAGATGGATTAGAAGTTTGGGATTAGCAGACGCAAACTATTATATAGAGAATGTATAAAGAACAAGGTCCTACTGTATAGCACAGGGAACTATATTTAATATCTTGTAATAGACCATAATGGAAAAGAATATTAAAAAGAATGTATATACATGTATAACTGAATCACTCTGCTGTACAGCAGAAATTAACACAACACTGTAAACCAACTGTAGTCAAATAAAATTTTAAAAAATATAACTTGGCAAACAAGAAAATACAGAACTCAAAAAAGCAAACAAAGAACAACAGCAGACATCAGTTCTTTTTCCCCTAAGCTGGTTCTTTATGGGGCCATGAGACTGAGCAGTAACAGTTTCAATGTTGAGGGAACAGAAGACTCTGAGTTGTAAGTGCGATATTTCACTATGAGAAAAACATCCTTGAAATCCTCCTTCAAGTCCACTTTCAGAAGTTAGAAGTAAATCCAGAAAGCCATCTCAAAAGAGCTCCTAATTTATAATGTAGCCTTAGGAAAAATGAGAGGCAAATGTCGCCTTATACTCACCAGCAGTGAGAACGCACACCCTGGGGTGACAACTCTCTGTGAATCACCCTCTTGGCCCTTCATCCACTGCACTGAAAATGGACTCCGATGCAAAGAACAGAGGAGATGTGGATTTCAGAGTCTTCACTGCGTTTCTGGGTGTAAGCATTTGAGCTCCATAACTACTGCATCTTCACCACCCTCCGGCTGCGTCTCAGAGGTGCTGAAATCAATACAGGAGGGGAGGATTCTGGCTGCAGCAGCAAGTGACTGTTTAAAGTTGCAGATAGGGGCTGCCTATCTGCATAAGAGCTCTCAGTCTGTCATCACGTTCTTGGGACCTGGCCACAGCAGAACAAGATGCAGGATAATGAGGCCAAACTGGTTATGTGCAATGTGGCCAGGGCTGGCTTCCACACTGCTGTGTCCACCCCATCGGTCTTCAGATGCACTATGTATTCGCATCTCTGATTCCAGCGGCTATCCTTAAAAAAAGTGGCCCAATGGGAACCAAGTACCCAGTCCAAGTGTGTAAGAGTCAAAATTCATTCATCTGCTTCCACCAGGGCACTGATGCTCTGCACTCCAAGGGTGGTCTTCTGATGCCAGCACCTTGGAACACATCACCATAACAATGTCTGCATCCTTCTCTTAATATAGTGTTTTTGGAAAAGATTGGAAAGTAACTCTACCAAATTCCTTTCTGTGAAGAAATACTCTGGCTACATTGTTTGTCTTTTGGTTTGTTCATTCAACACATATTTCTTGACTATTCAGTTTTGCAAGATGAAAAGAGCTATGGAGACAAACGGTGGTGACTGACCAACATTATGAATGTATTCAATACCACTGAACTGTACACTTCAAACCGAGTGAGATGGTAAATTTTATGTTATATGTATTTCATCACAGTAAAGAAAAAGGAAAAAATGGGGGGAAAAAAGCAAGCAGACTGTGGAAAGGAGCCAAAGTTGGAAAAGGGACCTGCAAAGGGTTAAGCCCCCCATTTCTCTCCCTCCCCTCCACCTTCCTTTGTCCCCAAGTGTGGGCCCCTGTCACAGAGGTGCACGGTCCGATAAATCACACGGAGGAAACCCATCCGTCTGGCTCTAGTGTAAGCAGGACCGAAGAGCAGAGAGAGCTAGACAAGGGCGGGGGGGGTCCTCCGAATTCTACGTATGAACCCATCCAAGCAACATACGTTCAGGACAGACTCAAAACAGAAAAGAGGCTTTGGAAAACTAAACTACATTGGAACCACCACTCAGAGAGGGTGAGGCAGAACTTGTGTCCTAACCTAACCATGTCAACTACCTGCTAAAACAAAGAAACAGACAAAAAACACCCTTCTGGATTACAACAGGACCCAGAGTTTACACACACAACATTCACAATGTTCAGGACCACGCAAAATTACTCAGTGTACAAAGAACCAGGGAAATGTGACCTGTTCCCAAGGGAAAAGATGATCAGCAAATGGCGACCCAATTTGACCCAGATGTTAGCATTACCAAGCAAAAACTTTAAAGCAGCTATTAGAGCTGTGTTCCATGAGGTAACCGCTCTTGAAATCAGCGGAAAGTCAGGTGTTCCCAGCATAGAAACAGAAACGACAGAAAAGAATCAAATGGAAATTACAGAACTGAAAGCTAGAAGAGCTATAAATCAAAAGTTCATAGGGTCATCGCAATAGCAGAAGCGAGATGACAGAAGAAAAGTTTGTAAACTTGAAGATCAACAGAAATTACCCAATCTGAAGAACAGAGAGAACAAATATCGAACAATAATAAACATACAGCCTCATGAACCTGCGGGGCAGTGTGAGAAGATCTGACACATGTCGTCAAAGAAGGAGCAGATAATGAAAGTGAGACCAAAAACAAATATCGGAAGAAATAAAGTCAAGGAACTAGATGAGAACCTCTGTAAAGTAAGAGAAAAGGGGACCCAAAAACCGAGCCCAGTGCTAAGACTCAAGAGGAAGAGAGACCATCAACACGAGGTAAAGGGGGAAAAAGGCAGGACAGAACTGGGAGGCCGGGCCCTGGGACCCAGGGAAGAAAACCAGAAAGTGAGGAGTTGAGGGTTGTGTCAATGCTGTTGGTGGATCAAGTGTGACCAGGATTAGGAACCAACCATTGGACTAGACAATCAGAGTTATCAGTGACCTTGATAAGACCTTTTTGGTGAGGTGATGGAGACAGAAGCCAAAATAACGAGGATGCTACGCAGGAAGGAAGGAAAGGGAGCACAGATGATTCTTTTGAAAAGCCTTGCAGGAAAGGGGAGGAGGGCTCTACCTAGAGGGTTCTACAGACAGAGTGGGTTGAAGAGTGTGTTGTGTTTTCGGGGGGTTTGTTAAAATAAATTTATTTATTTATTTATTTATTTATGGCTGTGTTGGGTCTTCGTTTCTGGGCACGGGCTTTCTCTAGTCGCGGCGAGCGGGGGCCACTCTTCAGCGCGGTGCGCGGGCTTCTCATCGTCGTCGTGGCTTCTCTTGTTGCGGAGCACAGGCTCTAGACGCGCAGGCTCAGTAGCTGTGGCTCACAGGTCCAGTTGCTCCGTGGCATGTGGGATCCTCCCAGACCAGGGCTCGAACCCGCGTCCCCTGCATTGGCAGGCAGATTCCCAACCACTGCGCCACCAGGGAAGCCCCAAGAGTGTGTTTTTTAAGATGGAAGATATTTCTGAATGCTGATGGGGCTGATCCAGCGAAGAGGGAAAAGTAATGACACAGAAGAGAAGGATCAACTTTAGAAGGACGCCCCTGAGTGAATGAGAGGGGATGGAACCCAGTACAAGGAGGACAGGCCTTAGAGAGGCACACGGGTAAGAGTGTGGGTGTTGCAGCAAGAAGGAATCAGAGTCTAAAAGTGCAGACGTGGTGGGTTGGTAGTTTTAGCGGATAGATTCACTGTCTCAAAGTGTTTCATCAGTGAAATAAGAAGCAAGATCTCCAGCTGATATTAAGGAAGGGTGGGAGATGTTGGAGGTTTGAGCAGACAAAAAGGTGTGAAAAAAGTCATTTTGGAGAGAGAGAGCATATCTGGGCCAGGGAAAATCACAGTACAGAATTCAGCAGGGATGTAAGGAGGGGAAGTTCCTTTGTAGGGAAGGTTGAAAGTCACAGATGACTGGAATTTTCAAACTGTCTGAAAAACAACCCCACTAAATGCTTCCTCAGCCACATTATAAACCCTTTCCTAAGTCATTTCCTGAGGGACTAATCCCAAATGTTACGCAATCACTTCAACCTTAATACCCAGCGCTCCGGGGCTCAGTCATGGCCAGGAGTTAGAAAGAGGTTTCTGCATAATTGCTTTGTGGCCTCAAGGAGACTGGCCGTTGGGAATGAAAGTGAAACACTAACACATCACAACCTGATAAACGTCAGGAGAGGGAGAGGGAAACTCCAGACCGGAAACTCTTCAAATAACCAACAACAAAGCCAAAACTATCCCAGGAGGAGCTGCACAAAGCTGCACAAAATTTAGAAAGTTCTGTCGCCTTTTGTCCTCATAGCTGAGCAGAAACTGCTAATGTCTGACATAACTGCAAAGCAGGCACCCAACAGGAAAGGTAAACAGGCTTGAAGAATACCCCTCCACCCACAGATTATTAAGAAAAGAAGGTCCAAGACTAATGGTGAACAGGAAAAGGTCAAGAAAAATAAAAGCTGGAAGGACTCTGAGACAGCAGACAGGAATCGAAACCAGTTCCTGGAACGGAACAAATCAGAATCCTAACAACATAAAAAAGAAGCAATGCTGTACCTCTTGACCCATGAAGGAGAGCTCTCAGAATATGAAACAGATTCCTCGGGAGTGACAGAAAAGACCTTCAAATTCAGGAGGAGGCACCAGAAAGCACAGGAAACCCACTAAGGAGCAGATAGGAAGAGGCTCCCAGCAGGGACGGCATCCTTGGCTGCAGTGACCACACGACAAGAAGAGAAAGCACACAATCGGGGTCCTGTTACTACAGGCAGGTGGTGCCAGGTCATGATCCCTGTTTTATAGACGAGGAACAGCCTCACCATGTTACGCGATGGATACAACAGGAAGCAAATTTCAGAGTTCGGAAAAACAGTAGTTATTATTCTACCTAGTAGAACCCTTAAAGGTGAGGAAATTCCAGATTGCCGGAAAGCCAGGAGAAAATTGCTGCCATTTAACTCCACGTGCAGATCAGTGTCATTTCAAGGTAGGGACGAGGACACTCGTCCCTAAGAACGTGGAGTGGATGAGCCCCGCGGCCGCCTTTCAAACTCGAAGAAACCATGAGCCTTTTGCTGCTGCTCTTCAAAGGTCCTCTCACTCTAACGTGGTCACGAGTATGAAATCTAACGGGCACGCGTGGAGCTGAGGGTCCCGGGCGCAAAGGGGGGTTCCCCTACACCCCCTCCCCACCCTGAGCTCCCTGCCCCTGAACAGGTGCTATTACCCCAATCCCCCAGGAATCAAAACAGCGCTCCTCCGTCCTGACAGGGCTGGGAGAGGGCAGCAAGGTGGGCTCCCAGGCCTGGCTCCAGACAAGGCTTTGTCGAGCTTTGTAGAAATCACTTCACACTCCCTGATCAAGGTGTCCTCGCCCGTAAGAACCAAGCGGATGGACTCAAATCACAGCCCTTCAGAGCTGAAAGGGGCCCCCCCATCAGATGAGATTGGATTGGGTACACTTCCCGATGTGCAAAGAGCATCTTTTACATCCACAATTCTAAACATAACAGCAGACCTAAAAAAACCAGTTGGTCGTAACAATGACCAACACGTTTTGTTCTGGAAGTTCATTTCTAAATCAGTGATTGGAAACTGGGAATGTACTTCTCCATAGAAATAATGTTATTAGAATAGTTAGGTTTCCACGGCAACTGACCCAAGCCTAGTAACCTGCACAATACTGGAATGCAGTGCCACCATAATAATGTCACCGCTCACTGGGGTGCACGGGGAAACTCTCCCACCTCCCCGCCAACCATCGCCACCATGCGTCAGGGCGGAGGAAATGCTCAGGCATAAAGGGAACAGAAAATGAGAACGGAAACAAAGTGGAAAGACGGGTACTGGGTGGGTGCCGGGGGCTGAGGTAGAGTGAGGACCAGACCGGCAGGTCTGTAAGGACGGAGGCAGAGGCAGCCATGCGTCCTGCTCCTCCCCAGCCCCCCCACCGGCCCCTTTCATCACAGCAGACCCCCTTCCACCAACACCGAAGCCACGTTATAAGGGAGAACTGGGGACAGGGTCTGGGAAGGAGAGGCTCCGAGACGGCACCATGTCCACTGGGTCTGCATCAGAGGAGTCGTGAGTCTGTACGCGTATCGCCCACACCCAGAAGTCACAAAAGGGCATTTCTAACGTCACAGTTTGGCACGTCCCGGGGCTCACAGGCTTGGGGCGCCTGATCTCGTCCCCGCAGCACCTCGTCCGCTCCGCCCACTCCTGCCATCTCCATCCCCCGCCCCCGCTGTGCACTGTAAGCTGGGCGAGAGGCTGGGCACCGAGCCCAGAGGACCCCGCTCACGCCCCTCCAGCCGCGCCACGTCCGCGAGGCAAGGGGCTCACGGGGCCCCCCAGATTCCAGACCGCACGAAGGTCCATTCTCCCAAGGGGGACCACTCCACCATGTGCACAAGGAGGCTGTCTGCAGGAGAGCACACGGACAAGAGGGGGGTGAGGATTCAGACTGGAACCCGGCTGTCCAGGTCGTTATGAAGGTGTATTTATCAAGAGAGGAGGACGGGACTTGATTTACAGGGAGGTGACTGACGCCTCTGAGATCTGTGTTCAGACACACAGTACCTGAGCCTCCATCTGTGCCCCTGGCCCCGGCCCAGCCAATGTCGGGGGCGGGGCTGCCCCTCCTGCCCCACCCAGGCCAGCGGGCAGTGTGCCCACGAGGTCAGATCAGGTTTGTAGTGAGCTGATCTCCCTTCTCAGGGCTCTTCTTAATTAGAAATAAAATGATTCCCAGCGCTCCCCCAATAGAAGGTTCCCCAAATTTCACTCCCACAGGGGACACTTCCCCTGCCACACACACACACAGAATCACAAAGATGATCTCTGTGGGCATCACGGCCCGGGGCTTGTTCCCCTGCAGTAGGACACCCGCCCACTCACTCACACGGGAGGTGCAAAGCCCACAGACTGTGTTGCTTCAACGTGAAACAACGTTCAATGGTAACCCATCTACCTCACAGGTAAGTCACGGATGCGGGTCTCAGGTTACTCACCTCCATGCCACTCAGCTGGGCCCCAGCACAGCCTGGGCGCGGCCGCGGACCCCGGCTGCCCACCTCCCATCCCGCTTCACAGGGAAACGGTAACACCTGCTACAGGGCCCCCACCCAACAGCAGGTGGCCCCCAGGTACACACGGTCTGGGGACTCCCTGCTACCTGCACTCACCCACCCAGGGCTCGTCCAACAGGCGCTGTCCTGCACAGCCAAGAGCAGGCAGAACCAGGGGGCACCGACATGCGTCATCAGACAGGACAGTCAGGGCAAGTGAGAAGCAGCCGCATAGTATCAGGACCACGACCAAGTTCAATGTCAGCTCAGGACACGTGACCTGATCTGTGCTACAGCGGGATCTGTGTTGTGTGGGTCACACTTTGCCAGGCTCTCAGTGATTTCAGTAAATTCCACAAGTTCTGTGCATCCTAACCTTTGCCCTACTTTGCTCCATCACAATCGTTATGATCAGGAATCCTGCCCGATCAGGTCACCAGGATGAGGCCACCAGGCCCTGACCTCCTCTCACAGCACAGGGGCCAGTCATTATAGTGTTTCTGATGAATTTTTATTCATGAGAAACCACTCCAAAACTGGGTTTGATGAGGTGTCGAATTCTTTTGTAAAAAGCCTTTCTACATACCAACCACAGCCAGTTAACAAAAGATTATGGGAGAGGGACATAAGATCCCTTTCAGAACAAAAATAAAAAATACTACCTAGAAATGAATATTAAAGTTTTGCAAAAAAAAACAAAAACAAAAAAAAAACCCACACCAATCACAGAAAAAAGAAAATGGAATAAAGAGAAATACACTCTGATGAATTTTTATTCATGAGAAACCACTCCAAAACTGGGTTTGATGAGGTGTCGAATTCTTTTGTAAAAAGCCTTTCTACATACCAACCACAGCCAGTTAACAAAAGATTATGGGAGAGGGACATAAGATCCCTTTCAGAACAAAAATAAAAAATACTACCTAGAAATGAATATTAAAGTTTTGCAAAAAAAAAAACAAAAACAAAAAAAACCCCACACCAATCACAGAAAAAAGAAAATGGAATAAAGAGAAATACACATTTCTGTAGAACATAATTTAATGTCTTTAGAAAATAATCTAAAATTAATCCAATCAAATCCCAACAGAATTTTTTTGTGGAGTTTGGCAAAAATGATTCTAAACATCACTTGGAATAATAAAATATGTGAGAATAGTCAAGAAACTTTTTTAAAAGAAAAGCTATTGAGGGGACAGGGCAAGACCCCACCCTCCGAATATAAAAAGATATACTAAAGTTCAACAATTGAGGGAGTAATGGCCTAGAAATAAACAGGTGTATCAATGAACAGAACAGAAAACCCAGAAACAGATCCAAGTATAAATAATAATTTAATATATGGTAAAAGTGACATTTCAAATCACTGGGGCAGGGTGGATTAGTTAACAAATGGATTGAAGCACCTGGTGAAAACTTGGGAAAAATAATAAATTAGATCCTTACCCCTGAAACATTCACCAGATTAAACTAGATGTGACAAAGACAAAACATGAAACCATAAAATTCTGAGAAGAAAATGCCAGCAAATGCCTGTATCATCTTGGGGTGGGACAGGAACTGTTCCATCCCTGCTGGCTGACTCCTGGGGGCCCCAGGCTCGCAGCTCGGAAGAGAAGCCCCCTCCCCTGGCCACAGCCCTGGAGCCAGGCTCTTCCCCTGCCCTGCTTCCCTCCCCTGGGCGGCCAATGAAGTGTAAGCAGTGGGACCCCCCCCACCTCACAGTGTCCCCAGGGAGGGCAGAAGAGCCACGTTCCAATCTGATCAGGAAGCCTTCTTAGTACAAGCTTTTCTGGCCAACTGCCCAAAGAGCCCAGAAGAAAAAAAGGGAGCTGAATTTCCAAAGCCCTGGTGATGTGTTGTGACTCCTCTTCTCGTTCTAAGTAAATATCCACTTTCGTATCTAACTCTGTATTCAAATTCTTATATTCTTTTTCTAAACAGAAACCGCATTGCACAAGCTTCAGGCCCTGAAAACCTGGACCCAGGGTGCCTCACACTTCCCTGCAGCACCGTGATCACAAGCACCTTGCTGCAGCAGGAACAGGGTTGGGAGGAGGTCCTCGATAAGAATTCATGAAGTAACTGCACGTTTATACCATGCAGTGTACGGTTATGGTTAGAGCCCAGCCTTTGGAATCAGGCAGACTCCTCAGACGTTCAGTTCCTTTTTCTGTAAAATGGGGATTATAATAACTTGCCAGCTGGGAAGGTTGATGAGATCACGTATGTAAAAACGCTAAGAAGAGTACCTACTCTGTAGTGGTGAAATTTAACAGAAAGAAGGGCCAGAAAAACACATGTTAAGGTGGTTTCGCTTCTGAAGACATGCGTTTCCAGAACTGAAACGCTACTGTCCTATTATCTACTCCAGTCCTTAGAAAGAAAAAGACTACCTACAGGAAATACTTATTACCGTGTCCATTGCAACTGTAGATCACGAAGCAAAAAATCATTGCAATGTTTCCACTGCTGACACTTCCAGGCAATTTGGTCAAAAAAATGGAAAAGTGACTGAAGCAGATAGTATATGACCTTCAGAGAAAAAAATCAGGTTTCTCATAAAGCGTAAATACCCACAGTGGCCTACAGGACTACAAATAATCGGTTCCTTACATCTGTATAGCACTCTGCAGTTCACAATTTTTACCGTTTAGAGAGCATTTTTAAAAGAGTGATCAATCTCACAACATCCCCTGAAGGAGGTGTTCATACCCCATTTTACAGATGACCAGTTGACGCTCCGAGAAAAACAGCTCTCTGGCCAGATCAGTGTTTGGTCCTGCGGCCCTCTGTGAGGGCTTCTAGAAGCCCTCCAAGCCCCAGGTCTTCCTACGGGCTCTTCTGCTTCAGGGGGTGAGCTGGGAAGAGGTGGAGTTTGCTGGTGAGTTCTCTGAGGTGAGACTGAGGAGAAGTTGTCACAAATTCCAGTGGAGGTCACTGCTGGGCCACGGCTTCCAGCAACGTGGGGTATTGATTTGTATTTAAAATCTCTTTGGTCTACTGCAAAACAAAATGGCAGGCAAAGGTCCATGTCCTGAAGGGGACGGAAAGAGCCCACCACAGCTGGTGAGCCGCCCCATAAACAATGCTTTTCTCCAGGCAGAATCCCTTTGTTCTACAGCAAAGACTTAGGGAGTGTCTATAGTGTGAGGCATGGTGCAGGATCCCTGCACTGAAAGAGGAAGTAAGTCACATAGGTGGATGGGATGCCACCTGAGACTTGGAATCGGTTCCTTCCATTCACCCTACAAACTCTCCCAGCCATGAAAACTGAAAAAATAGAAAAAAGAAGAAGAAAAGGAAAGCTGTCCTGGCCCACCATCACCATTTTCTTCAAACCTGGGCTAAGCACAGTGAGCGCACCGCCACACTTGCTGTCTTTGCATCGCCATTGTCATCCCATGGCTCCCGGTGGCCTCGCAGCCTGACTTCCCTCCCTTCCACCCCAAGAGGACGGCCTCGCCCAGCTCACCTGGGCCCACGGCAGTGCACACATGAAGAACACTGCTCGGCAGTACCTGCTAGGCCCAGGCTGAGTCCAATCTGGCTGTGTGATCAGAGGAAGCTGGGCAGCCTCTCCGGATCAACAAGCCATCAAAAGTCTTCCACTGGGTATTCACAACAGCCAAGACATGGAAGCAACCTAAATGTCCATCAACAGAGGAATGGATAAAGAAGATGTGGTACATGTTTACCATGGAATACTACTCAGCCATAAAAAAGAATGAAATAATGCCATTTGTAGCAACATGGATGGACCTAGAGATTATCATGCTAAGTGAAGTAAGTCAGAAAGAGAAAGACAAATATATGATATCATTTATACATGGAATCTAAAATACGACACAAAAGAACTTATCTACGAAAGAGAAACAGACCAGACTTGTGGTTGCCAAGGGGGAGGAGGGAGGTGGGGGAAGGAAGAATTGGGAGTTTGGGGTGAGCAGATGCAAACTATTATACACAGGGTGGATAAACAATAAGGTCCTACTGTAGAGCACAGAGAGCTATACTCAATATCCTGTGAGAAACAATAATAGAAAAGAATATGAAAAAGAATATACATAGGTATAACTGAACCACTTTGCTGTACATCAGAAATTAA
Source organism: Physeter macrocephalus (assembly GCF_002837175.3). NCBI lineage: Eukaryota > Metazoa > Chordata > Mammalia > Artiodactyla > Physeteridae > Physeter > Physeter macrocephalus. The sequence goes on from NC_041233.1 coordinate 86,289,657, forward strand.
CACAACATTGTAAATCAACTATACTTCAATAAAAAAATTTTTTAAGTCTTCCATTTAGAAGCCACAGCTAAATGTTCACCAGAGGCTCCTGATAGGGGGTGGCCCTCCTCTTGTCAACAGGTACAGTCTGTGGTCCCCAACCTACAACGGAACACAGAAGTCACGCCCTGAGACTCGCAAGGTTGGCAGGAAGAGGACATTGCAGCTCACCACCTGGTTCCACCAGGATGACGGCTCCCAGAACCCAGCTCCCGTGGTACGAGAGAGCGCAGGTGCCCGCAGAGGGTCTCACAGCGGGAGGGACAAGTAGAGTCTTGGAAGAGGATTCTCCACCCCCTCCCCTCCCCCTCCCCTCCCCACCCCCCTCCTCCATCCCCTCCCCC
>NC_041233.1:86290289-86292510 GCF_002837175.3 Physeter macrocephalus
CTCCCCTCCCCCCTCCTCCATCCCCTCCCCTCCCCCTCCTTGAATGCATGACCTGCATGCCTTGTGTGGTGTGCAAGCCTCCCAGGGCAAGCTCTGCCCAAATCATCTGTTTGTGCGTAAATAATAAAAGACTGTTGTTGTTTTGAGCTGCTATGTTTGAGGAAGGTTTGCTATGCGGCAATAAATAACATAAACGGGACTGCAGAAAATTCTGCTTCTACTTAGAAATTCTAAATGAAAGATGGTGAGAATTTTCTATGTATTAAACGCATCACATAAAGTACAATACTGTATTTTAGAGATAACTGGAAAACTGCAGGTACAAACTTGTGAGAGTCTGAAGAAAACTGTGTTTTGAATAAAAGGTCACAAGCAGTTATTTTCTAATAGATTGCCTAATATTGATTAGCAATTAATACACGAATACTTTTGGAATTCATTTCTAAAGTAAGAGAAAATATAATTTTCCATCTTTTCTTTCCAGAAGGCCACCATTAACTGCATTAATAGCCAAGTAAAGCTGTTTTAAACCTTTATCATCCAAATTAATTATCTACATTGTTATAAATTCATCCATTTTTCTAATCTAATCCAGGTCCTAGAACATTGATTTCTCTACTTTGGGTCTTAACTCGCTATTTCTGCACAGGAAACATGATGGAAGCTTCTGTGAATGTGATATACAGAACTATGAGAAAGAGCTCACATTTCTCCTAACTCAGAATTTGGTTACGGTTCCCCAAAATGAAAAAAGAGAAACCATATATAAAACAGCTTTTTCCTTTATAAGCAAAGCCCACTTGTAATAAACTACATGAGATATTCAAATCTGCTTGAATAGAGCTGTTTAAAAATACATGGCTGGAATTCACCATGCAGTTTGCAGATGGAACAATAAAGATACTTGGAATTAATAATTCATACGTGATTTAAATCCGGTAGGGAAGGAGGTGGTGTGTCACGCACACTCTCACCCTCTTTATCCCTCGTGCCCTATGTCTTCCCGTGGGCGGTTTTGCTCAGTGGGTGATTCGGGAAGTTAGGCAGAGTTTGTGGGTTTTGTATCCGAGATCAGCGATGAGAATTCACGACTCTGTGACTCTGTGAGGGTTACTGGGAATGGCCAAAGCATCCACCCACGTGGGAGGCCAATTTTATTATAAATATCCTCCGTTATTATGAAACAAAATGCCAGGCAACAGGCCACACCCCGAGGCAGAAAGAAAGAGGTCTGAGCGCGGTGGAGAATGTCCACACTGCTGGCGGTGGGCCCGAGGCTGGGGGTTCCCAGTCCAGAGGTCAGCTGGTCATGCAGAAGGTCCCCCCCGAGGGCCGTGGAGCGGGGCTCCCAGGCCTCACAGCCTCAGACAGCACAGCCAGCCTCAGTCAGCAGGGGCGTTTGTACCAAAAGTGAAAGTCCACTAACCAATCCAAACAGGACCCAATGTTTTTAAAAACGTAACCCACGTAACCAACAAGGACCTACTATATAGCACAGGGAACTATACTCAATATTTTGTAATAACCTATAAGGGAAGAGAATCTGAAGGAGAATAGATATGTGTAATATATGTATAATGGAATCACTGTGCTGTACACCTGAAACTAACATGATATTGAAAGTCAACTATGCTTCAATTTTTAAAAAAATGTAACCCATCAATTCACTTTCACCACAGAATAAAATTTAAGAAAAAAACTCACTAGGGCTGTAAGACCAAAGTACGAATGCCGCAGGTGGCCACCGAGGGTGGCACCGTCCAGTCCCGCAGCACCAAAGCCCTAACGACAGTCCAGGCCTGACTGTGGTCAAACCTGGGGGACACCAGCAGCTGACACACGCAAGGACCTCCCGCTACCGCCTCTCAGCCACATGGCCCTGAACTAGTGACGTGACCGCTCCCAGCCTCAGCTCTTCCGCCGTAGGATGGACGTAACAACACCTGCCCGTACTCTGTGAGGAAGCAAGGCACTCGTGCTGTGGTTCTCAAAGGGCATAGGACCTGCAGCATCTGCATCATCTGGAAACGAGTGAGAAACACACGTTCTGAGGCCCCACCCAGACCTGCTGAGTCAGAAACAGAGTGGGAGCCCGTAAGGTGGAGAAGCTGCCTGTATTTTAATAAGCCCTGTAGGTGACTCTGATTCACACTAAGGTCTGAGAACCATGGCCCCAGCTGTTCTTTTTTGTTTGTTTGTTTGTTTTTTGTGTTTTTTTTGT
>NC_041233.1:86292782-86304066 GCF_002837175.3 Physeter macrocephalus
ACGCGCAGGCTCAGCGGCCATGGCTCACGGGCCCAGCCGCTCCGCGGCACGTGGGATCCTCCCGGACTGGGGCACGAACCCGCGTCCCCTGCCATCGGCAGGCGGACTCTCAACCACTGCGCCACCAGGGAAGCCCTGGCCCAGCTGTTCTTAAAGCACTTTGCACAGTGCCTGGTGTGTGCTAATAGTTCAGTAAATGACATTATCGTGGATACAAAGAGCTGAACTCAGCTCACCTCACCCCTTACCCCGGAAGGCAGGTGACACAAGGTTCTACCGACAGGTGTTCAATTTCTGTGACAAGGACAATGGGGATGCCGACAATGGTGACGGGATGGTTAAAATGGCAACTGTTCTACCTGGAGCGGCTGGAAGGGAGACAGAGACTAGAAGACACCCTAGTTCACGACTGGGAATTTATATGACTAACTCAGAAAAGTGTTGGCTCTGCAGCCATCCAGGACAGAAAGGCATGAAAGGAGCCTTCTTTACAGAACTTTATTTTCGTTCTCACTGTCACGGAATTCTCCATCATTGATCCAGGGAGGTTTGGGGAGCCCTGGTTGAAGGCCAGCTACTGCGCCTTCATGCGGCGGTTGGAAACCTAAGAAGGCGTCACTGCCCGCACAGCTGGCTGCGCTCCCAGCAGCTGGAGAAGAAGCGCTGTCTCCCACTGTGAGGGGCCCGATGCTCAGGCTCCGTCACCCTCGTGGAAGGCTTTCTCTGCTGCTCCTGCAGCTGCAATGGGCAAGCATGGAACTTGCCAGGAGCGCGTCTCCCTCCAGCCCTGCCCCAGCCTCGGGCCTCTACTGCTGGTCACGGGCCTTCCCCTGGAAACCACCTTTTCCAGACTCACCTGCCGACTGGCTCCAGCTAGGGTGAGGTGCAAGGCTGGAGGACGGACGGGAGGAAAAGGCCGAGTATCTCTTCTCTTTCCTCTCTCTGCTTTGGATGGTACCTCTAGCAGTGGCACCAGACAGGCCTTCCCTCCATGGCCCCTGCCGCCTCTGTGAGCTTCCGTGGAGATCCAGCTCTTGGCCTCTGTTCCACCAGCCTCAGGGTGGCACTGGTCTCCTGCTACTGCCAATCTCTGGGTGACCACATCGCCCCCTCTTTGGCTTTCGGATCTTCCAAAGAACTTTGTAACTAAGTCCTCGCATTAAAGGGCTCCTATTTGACTGCACGGGCCACGACTAATGCAGCCTCCTCTCACATCTTCAGCCTTGATCGTGCCTTACCTGACACCTGTACGACTAACTCCGCTCCCTAGCCAAGACTTTCCTCGGGACTATATTCTCCTGTGGGGAGCCCCTGTTCACACCTGGCTCTTCAGTTCTTATCTGTCTGTGATCATCCAGATTTGATACCAGCCTATGCAGCTGTGCCCTGACCAGAGCCCCAGCTCTGAGCACTGAGACTGGATACCCACCTAACTCCAGTACCCTCGAGGACCAGCATAGGCCACCTGTCCCTCCTTGAACTCAGTAACTAAGTTAACACGCACACTGAGTTTGCCAATAAATATTTTACATTTTAAACTCTTTCCAGGAGCAACCATACACCATTAGCTGATAGGTTAATCAGGCAAAAGTAAATGTGTGACTTGAAATAACCATCTAACTGGCCCCAAATTCACCTGATATTTTCACAACATTCCACTTTCTTTTGGCTAGAAAGATACAGCAGATGTACAGACTACAGTCAGAACACAGTGTTCCAGAAAATGAGGATGCTTTGGGCCAACTACCCACATAAGTGCAGTAAGTACAGTATTAGTGACTATCCTTGCTTGACGCTTCTTGTTTTGTAGAGAGATCTGTCCCATTTCAAGTCTTGCATTCCAAAAGAAATCACCGAATTATCCTAAATGGCCAAACTCTAAAAGCTCAACTCTCTTAATTAATTTCTCAAAAAGCTCAAAAGTGAAAAAAGCTAACCAAACAACTGCATGTAAGGAAGAACATGGTGGTGTTGATCTGGGATTGGAGCCAGGACTGGCAGACGCAGTGACTTTCCTGAGCAGACAAGCACTATATTTATTCAAGTTGCACACTGCACTACAGCTTTTGGAAACATTCAGTTCATGTCTGTGAGAGCTTCTAGAATGGGCAAGGGTATGGGTTTCCTTAAATGTTAAGTAAACTACGAGAAGTGATCAACTACCTTAATATGTGTTTCTGAGACCTTCTGTCCTTACTCAGCTATTCCCAGTTTGCCCGGAAGCTAATGCAGGCAGCTGTCTTAAGAAAAAGCACGTTAATAAACAGAAGAAAAAGAACAGGCACAGATTTACAGGTTATGTTCTAAATTGATCCACTGCACAAATGCACAAGGTCCCCAAGGGTTTATGCCATGCTGCCTGTGCAAAGACACGGGGGCACTGTGTCTGCAAAACAGCCATGGCCCCTCCCATTCGACAAGCCCGGGAGACCCCACCTGAGAGCCCTTGGGCCAACACAAGGCCCCCATCTCACTGTATTTGGATGCCAAGAGCCTAGTACTTTAACATCACCTAACATTCTGAATGAGGATGTAAAATCCCAAGAAAATGTGTCTGTAGAAACATCAACGTGAAATTCAGTGCTTTTTCAAAGTGCATTGTTACTGTTTTCCTAAAACCACTGCCTTAATTTCAGGTTTCTACAGATTTGGAAATCACTTAAATCATAATAGCTTAAGTTTACAAATAAGAACTTGGACTTGTATTATTTTTTCCCACCCAAGTTTCTGGATGATTTCATCCCTGAAAACTTACAAAAGGGAAAATTTTCAACTAGGAAATATGAGTGTGTGGGTCTTGTCCTGTCTTCACTCCACCACTGTCTAGTCATATGACCATGAGTATATTTCATAATCTCTCTCCTCATCTTTCTTTCTTGTAAACAAGGTGGTTGGCCCCTTCTAGGCCTAAATGTTCTGATTAAAATGTACAATCGGCTCCAGAATAATAACCTAAAAAATGCAGGTTTTCATTCAAGATAAATTTGAAGCATGATGAAATAAAAACACTGGCTCTTAGATTTCTAAAACTATTTTGGAGGCTACACTGCAGCTTGGGGCTGAGATTACGAATATAAGAGAAACAACCATAAAAAGATAAAGGAACGTGTGTGATTTAGAACAGCTTCCCAAAGTTACTAAGGTTTCACATGATGTAATGCACATTTCTTTAAATTTGCACTCAAAAGCTTTTCCCTTCAGTACAGAAGAGTTTGTAGTATTTCTAACTGACAGCAAGTGAGGAAGAGAAAAATCAAATATTACACTACACAAGCTTTCATCCTGTCACAAAGCCATTAGAGCTAATGGAAAACAGTGGCATTGTTATGTTTTATTTATAGTTTCTTCTTAACAAAATGAAAAATGAACAGAAAAACACTCTGAGTAGAATTTTTTAAAGACATTCAAGATCGAAGACCAGTAGCAAAAACATATATGTTGACATAGGCCTATAAATAGTCTTTTTTATGTATAGATACTAGGCTTGCGTATGGGTCCTGCGGCGTTGTCCTTTTCCCCACTGGCATCAGGAATAATTAGATATCCTGCAGTCCCAGGTCACTGCCATCAGGAATTTGGGGACCTCATAATGTGAAAAAGATCGTGTCTTCAACTCAAACTGTATACAATCTGTCCTAAACACTACTGACTGACCCCCAGTATAACCGAGTGACGCGTGATACCGCACACCGAATTGTCACCTGCCGTCAAACTAACAAGCCAGGCACTACCCTAAATTAGGCCTAGGAGCAGGAGAGAGAAAGATCACATTTGTTTAGCACTTACTGTCCAATGCTTCGCAAACTGTATCCCATTTAATCAGACAAATGTGTCCTAAACATTTCACATTTTTTTAGTCCCTGCTCCCATCATAATACATGACAACGATAACAGTAACACTGTTATTTAAATAGAACTTTGAGCAGGGGTCAGCAGTAAAAGGCCAGAGATTATATATTTCAGGTTTTGCAGGCCAAGAGGCAAAATTGAGGATATTACGTAGGTACTTACATAATAAGGGAACACACAAATATCCTCAAATTTGATACTGACCAAGTTCAGCAGTCACTCCAACTGAATGTAACAGATCTACCAATAAGGAAGAACAGAAATCCTGGGAGGGATAACATTTCATCTAGTTGTCTTTTAGAGTTCATGTTCCCTATTAGCAGCTCTACTGCAAATATTCATCTGTAAATTCTTAGCTTGTAGGTAATGCAGAAACAGGCTGCAGGCCAGATCTGCCGGTAGTTGGCTGACACCTGCTTTACACCTTACCCAAAATGTTTTCATTAATCATTCATTCAACTAATTTTTAAGATATTCCTTCAGGTATTCTTTCAAAATATATTAGATGAGTATGTACCATGTGCCTCACTGGACCATGGGGATACAGAAGTTTTCGTCTTTTCTGGATATATACCCAGGAGTGGGATTGTAATTCTATTTTTAGTTTTTTAAGGAACCTCCATACTGTTTTTCCATAGTGGCTGCACCAATTTACATTCCCACCAACAGTGTAAGAGGGTTCCCTTTTCTCCACACCCTCTCCAGCATTTATTATTTGTAGACTTTTTGAAGATGGCCATTCTGACCCGTGTGAGGTGGTACTGCATTGTAGTTTTGATTTTTATTTCTCTAATAATTAGTGATGTTGAGCAGCTTTTCATGTGCCTGTTGGCCATCTGTGTATCTTCTTTAGAGAAATGTCTATTTAGGTCTTCTGCCCGTTTTCTTGATATTGAGCTGTATAAGCTGTTTGTATATTTTGGAAATTAAGCCCTTGCAGTCGCATCATTTGCAAATACTTTCTCCCATTCCATAGGCTGTCTTTTCATTTTCTTTGCTCATGGTTTCCTTTGCTGTGCAAAAGCTTTTAAGTTTAATTAGGTCCCATTTGTTTATTTTTGTTTTTATTTCTGTTACTCTAGGAAATGGATCCAAAAAATTACTGCCGTGATTTATGTCAAAGAGGGTTCTGCCTATGTTTTCCTCGAGGAGTTTTATAGTATCTGGTCTTAACATTTAGGTCTTTAATCCATTTTGAGATTATTTTTGTACATGGTATTAGAGAATGTTCTAATTTCCTTCTTTTTACATGTAGCTGTCCAGTTTTCCCAGCACCACTTATTAAAGAGACTGTCTTTTTTCTCCATCGTATTACATTCTTGCCTCCTTTGCCACAGATTACTAAGTGCATGGGTTTATTTCTGGGTTTTCTATCTTGTTCCATTGATCTATGCGTCTGTTTTTGTGCCAGTACCATACTGTTTTGATGACTGCAGCTTAATAGCATAGGCTGAAGTCAGGGAGCCTGATTCCTCCAGCTCCGTTCTTCTTTCTCAAGATTGTTTGACTATTCGGGGTCTTTTGAGTTTCCACACAAATTTTAATTGTTTTTGTTCCAGTTCTGTGAAAAATGCCATTGATAATTTGACTGGAATTGCATTGAATCTGTAGACTGCCTTGGGTGGTATAGTCATTTTCACAATATTGATTTTTCCAACCCAGGAACATGGTATATCCCTCCATCTGTGTGTGTCATCTTTGATTTCTTTCATCAGCGCCTTATAGTTTTCAGTAGGTTTATTCCTAGGTATCTTATTCTTTCTGATGGGATGGTAAATGGGATTGTTTCCTTAATTTCTCTCTGATATTTCATTGTTAGTGTATGGAAATGCAACAGATTTCTATATATCAATTTTGTATCCTGCAACTTTATCGAATTCATTGATGAGCTCTAGTAGTTTTTTGGTAGTGTCTTTAGGATTTTCTATGTATGGTACCATGTCATCTGCAAACAGTGACAGTTTTACTTCTTCCTTTCCAATTTGGATTCCTTTTATTTCTTTTTCTTCTCTGATGGCTGTGGCTAGGGTCCCTGCACCAAGGACATAAGCACAACTAGGAGCTCCCTGTGTACGTGGAGGAGAGTGTACCAAATGCCATAATAGAGCTGTGTGTGAGTCAGGTGCGGGCAGGGCAGCCCAGGAGGAAGTGGCCACCTCTGTCTGATGCAGCCAGCACTGCTCCAGTGGTTCAGAGCCCAAAGTCTACAGTGAGACTGCCTGTCCTCAGATCCCTGCTAGCCACTAGCTAGCAGCGTAACCCTGGGCAAGACATTTAACCTCTCTGTGCCTCCGTTTCCCAACTGTGAAATGAGAGTGATAATAATGGTGCTTACCCTACAGGTTGTTTTGAGAACTCAGCAAATTAATTCACGTAGAGCATTTAAAGCAGTGACCGGCACACAGGAAGCGCATGCAAGTGTTGGCTGCTCTCCTTATGACAGAGGCAACTGGGATGGAGCTGAGTCTTAAATGATGACTGGGAATTTCTACCTCCCCTCAAGGTAGAGAGAGTCTTCCTGGCAGAAAACGCATGCAAACACACACCAGCATGAAAAGCAACCCCAAGTACCTTGCTGTAGCTCAGCAGTGAAGGGGTTTGAGAGGCAGGAAGTGAGGACAGCAAGAACAGAGGCAGAGGCTTGCATGTGCCCTTCAGAGGGAAAAGACCTTGATCTTCAAGGGGGCGCGCGTTCTAGACAGCTGAGAGCAGCAGAGTCGGAGGGTCTAGCGGCGGAGTGGAGGACGCCAGGGAGAAGGCAAGGATGGGGACAAAGCGACAGGATGAGGACTAAGGCAACAGTGACAAGGAGAGATGACCACAGCCTGAAAGAGGAAAGCGGCACTGGGGACACAGAGGAGGGGAGGACGCGGGAGCCGTGCAGAAGCCGTTTCAGGAGCTCAGGGACCCTCAGCTGCAGGTCACGAGGGAAAGGGACAAGGGGGAGTCCCAAGTGGCAGCCAGATCTCTGGCCTTGGTGAAAGGTGGATGGTGGGACTGATGGCCTGACGGGAACTCGGGCGGAGTTAGACGAACAGGCAGGGAGGGGTCCAGACACAACGGTGAACCAGGTCAGGCCCGGGGAAGGCCCAGCCATACCCTGCAAGGCAGCTAGGCCCGAAATCCCAGGGCTGCACAGAAGCAGAACAGGAAGAGAGGATCTAGAGGCTGGACCGAGGGCGCTGGGCTGGGAGCGCGGTGGCAGAGGGTGAGCGGTCCCAGCGCTCCCGGAAAAGGCCCGAGGAGGGGCCGCTCAGGAAGTGTGGTCTAACCTGGGTGGGGGGATGGGGAGGGAGGGAGACGCAAGAGGGAGGGGATATGGGGGTATATGTATACGTAGAGCTGATTCACTTCGTTATCCAGCAGAAGCTAACACACCATTGTAAAGCAATTCTACTCCAATAAGGATGTGAAATAAATAAATAAATAATAAAACACATATTCCCTAGTCAAAAAAACAAAAAGAAAGAAAAGGAGGTCTCGAAATACACATTCGACGCTCATGAGAACATGTGCAGTGGGTGGTGCCCCGCGCCGAGAGAGTGAGGAGAATTAGGAGAAGGGGAGAATCAGGATGCTGAGAGAGAACTCTCCGGAGGACACAGGAAATCAGAGGGAAGCACTGTCCCAGGAGCCAAGGGGGAAGGTCACAGAGGGAGCAGTAAACACGCTCAGATGCTGCAGAAGAGTCAGGGAGGACGAGGCCCCGCGCTCTCCCGACTTGGCGATTGGAAGAGTCACCGTGAGAGCTGAGGGCAGCAGAGCCGTTTGCAGGGAAGCTGGAACTTCAGGCGTGAAGAAAGCATGGAAAATCACAGGGTGGCAACAAAAGGGAGGCTGCTGGGATCCCACTTCTGGGCGTTTATCCGAAGGAAATGAAAACAGGATCTTGAAGAGCCATCTGCATCCTCAGGTTCCCAGCAGCGTTATTCACAGCAGCCAAGACGGGGATACAACCTAAGGGTCCGTCAGCGGATGAGCGGATAAGATTCTCCAGATCCCTGATGTGTGGAGACGGTGGGACATCATTCAGCCGTGAGAAAGGAGGAAATCCTGCCATTTGACACAACATGGATGGGCCGTGCAGGTGTTATGCTCAGAGAAAGAAGCCAAAGGCGTTAGATACCTTATGTTCTCACTTACATGAACAATTTTTAAAAGTCAAACTCAGAGAAACAGAGTATAGAATGGTGGTCGCCAGGGCCTGGGGCAGGGGGCTGGGGAATGAGGAGATGTTGCTCAAAGGGTACAAACTCCCAGCTAGAAGATGAATAAATTCTGGGGATCTAATGTACAGCACAGTGACTAAAATGGACTGTATTCTTTACTCCAAAGTTGTTAAGAGAGTAGATCTTAAATGTTATAACCACACACAAGAAAAGTGGTAATTTTTTTTAATATAAATTTCTTTCTTTATTTATCTATTTATTTATTTTTGGCTGTGTTGGGTCTTTGTTGCTGTGTGCAGGCTTTCTCTATTTGCGGCGAGCGGGGCTACTCTTCGTTGTGGTGCGCAGGCTTCTCACTGCGGTGGCTTCTCTTGTTGTGGAGCACGGGCTCTAGGCGCGCAGGCTTCAGTAGTTGTGGCACGTGGGCTCAGTAGTTGTGGCTCGTGGGCTCTAGAGCACAGGCTCAGTAGTTGTGGCACGAGGGCTCAGTAGTTGTGGCTCGCGGGCTCTAGAGAGCAGGCTCTGTAGTTGTGGCACAAGGGCTTAGGTGCTCCACGGCATGTGGGATCTTCCCGGACCAGGGAACGAACCCATGTCCCCTGCATTGGCAGGCAGATTCCTAACCAGTGCACCACCAGGGAGGCCCCAAAATGGTAATTTTTGAGAGCATGGAGGTGTCAGATAATCTTATCGTGGTAATCATCTTGCAATACGCAGGTGTATCAAATCATCACACTTGTACGCCTTAACCTTGCATGTGTTACATGTCAATAACATCCCAATAAAGCTGGGAAAAAAAACTTTAGGCTGTGGTGGGGAGTTAGGGAGAGGTAAGTATAAAAATCTAGTCCCCTGAGGTGCCCACGGTTATGCCTTTTTTTAAAAGATAAAGAAAATAAGACCCAGATATTTGTCTAAGGCCCCTTGACTAGCAAGTGGGAAAGCTGGAATGCTGTTCCAGGCCTTCTAGCTCCAAGACCAATGCCTTTTCCACTATAATGCTTTGGAAACGTCGTGTTTTGGGTTAAGATGTGGAAGGAGATCTATAGCTAGGAACAAGAGGAATACTAACAAGAGTGTACTTTGTTAATGCTTTTAGCTTTTCCAGGGCAGTAAAATTAATACTTGAATGAGCATATAGCTTAGGGCTTTATCTCATCAACATCCATACAACCCCTCCATACAGGCATTTATATTGAGTGGAAACTGAAATTGAGGCTCTCGGGCTAAGTTACTCGTTCAAGAAGATACAAGAATTAAGCAGAGGAGCAGTGACTCGAAAGGAAGTTAATCTGGGGGCACTGCTGATACTGCTTGAAAACTTCGGTAGGTACCTCACTCCTATTAGGATGGCCACTGTCAAAACCACAGAAAACAAGTGCTAGTGAGGATGTGGAGAGCCTGGAACCCTTGTGCACCGCCGGGAGGAATGCAAAATGCTGCAGCCGCTCTGGGAAACAGTCTGGCTGTTGCTCCAAAAATTAAAAATAGAATTACCACATGATCCAGCAATTCTCCTTCAGGGTATATACCCAAAAGAACTGAAAGCAGAGTCTCAAAGAAATATTTGTGTACTCATGCTCACAGCACCATTATTTGTAACAGCCTAAAGGTGGAAGCAACCCAAGTGTCCATCGACAAACAGACAAACAAAATGCAGTGTTATTCAGCCTCAATAAAGGAAGGAAAGTTTCACACATGCTGCACCACGGATGAACCTTGAAGACATTATCCCTAGTGCAGGAAGCCACTCACAAATGGACGTGTACTAGATGATTCCAGTCATCTGAGGGAACTGGAACAGTCAAAATCATAGAGACAGAGTAGAATGTTGGTCGTCAGGGGTTGGGGGGAGGGAATGAGGAGATATTGTTTCATAGAGGTTCAGTTGGGGAAGATGAAGAAGCTCTGCAGATGGATGGTGGTGACGGGTACACCACGTGAATGTGCTCAGTGCCACTGAACTGCACACTTAGAAATGGTGAAGGTGGTAAATTTTATGTTATGTGTATTTCACCACGACTGAAACAAAAAACTTGGGCACAAAGAGGGTAAGTTGTTTTTTCAGTTACATACATCAGTTACTGCAGCTCTAAGCCTAGAGCTGAAACCTCCTACTTCCAGGCGTTGATCTTACTAGATAGCGCTCATGGGCTTTCTTTCAGCTCTGACTCGGACCTGGGGTTATGCAGGTCCTTACAGCTCGTTGCCATGGTCCTTCTTTATGTGTAACTCTTGCCTGATGTCTTTCTTATCTACAGAATCAGGCTGATTACCTTCCTTCTTTGCATCTCGTATATATTTATCATGTTTTTATATTACCGTCAACCTGACTATACATATAGAAACATGACAGACAGGATATGGACCAGATGACAAAGTCTTCCTCACCGTTGGTCAGACAGCACCTGTTATGTGACCCACAGAGTAGACCTTAGGTATAAACTACGACTTCTCCATACACCTATACTGACAATTAATTGAGCTGAAAATATCCTATGTTACCATCTCTTTCTGTAATTGTCTTTTCTTTCTTGAACAAACTTCTTAAAGGCAAAAACTTACAATATGCTAAAAACTTAATTGATTAGACTACCAGAAGCTCTCAATCTGGGAGAAGGCAATCAATTACTACTGAAGAAATAGACAAAATGCTTTGAAACCCTTGAGGTAGTTTTCCTGCAGTGAGGCCCCACTGTGTCAGAGACCTCTAGCTTTCCACAGAATTTCCATCCTTCTCTTTTTTCTTAGTAACAGCAGAACATCTGTATTTTTGAGGGGAGCAAAGTGCCTGGAGGAAATTAGCTTTTCCAACATCCCCTGAAGATAGAGATGGCCAAGAAGATATTAGTGGAAGCCCTTAGGTAGGGTTTCTAGGAAGGAATTTTAAAGAGAGCTTATTGAACCGGCAGGCACCCTTTTGACCTTCCACCCTTCATGCTTCTTCCTTCAGTGAGACAGACATGGTGGCTGGAGTGGCAGCAGCCATCTTGAGCCCATGAAGGAGGGAGACTCAAAAGAATCTCAGTTACCCTGACATCCTGAAGACATCAAAGCAGTGCCAGCAAGCGTCTACCTGCAGTCTTCTTGTTTAGAAAGTAAACCCTTAGGAGTTCAAGATCATGGCGGGGAGAGTGTCTGTTAACTCTCGGCCAAATGCAGTTCTTAAGGGGGAATACTTAGGATGCTGAAAAGATCCTATATCTCTGTTGGGCTTCCCTGGTGGCGCAGTGGTTGAGAGTCCGCCTGCCGAAGCAGGGGACGCG
>NC_041233.1:86304110-86306351 GCF_002837175.3 Physeter macrocephalus
GGGTTTGTGCCCCGGTCCGGGAAGATCCCACATGCCGCGGAGTGGCTGGGCCCGTGAACCATGGCCGCTGAGCCTGCGCGTCCGGAGCCTGTGCTCCGCGACGGGAGAGGCCACGACAGTGAGAGGCCCGCGTACCGCAGAAAAAAAAAAAAAAAAAAAAAAAAAGATCCTATATCTCTGTGAAGGAAGACATTTAATTTGTTATAAATAAATGTTACAAACGATGATGACCACGACGACGACGTTAACCTTTGTGGAGGTGGCAGGCACTGAGGCACGTCAAGGCTACGTGGTTCACCTAAGCTAAGGTCTCACAGTTAATAAGTGGGAGGCTGCACTTTGAATCCAGAGCCTATGCTTTTAACTACAAGACAGTAATATCACACACGACAAACTAATACACACTGCACAAGTAAACCTCCACAGATACACTAATCTTAAAGGAGCTCTGTTGATTCATCAAGGAAAATTCTTATTACATGTCATCCCTAAATTGCTCCTCTATTTGAGAAACTGTTTCCTGCAGGAACTGAGATAAGTCTCACAAGACATTTGGCTGGTTTCATAGCTGTCTTACGTGTTACCGTAAACACAGCCTGGACCGTGACCACAGTCTCCCGACGGGAGTCTCTCCTCACCCCCTTCCACCACTGCAAGATTAACCTCCCGAAAGTGAGCTTTGACCACATCACAGCCCTTCACACCAGCCTTCAGTGGCTCTCCACCGCCTGCATCTGCTCCCAGCCCCTCCCCTTCGCACTCCCCACCCTCCGGTGGGCCCGGCACTCACCTGGGGTTTTCCATCTTGGACCCTGGCTCATGCTGCCAGTCCACCTGGAGGCACGTCCTCTCCCATCCTCCCCCAGCTCCACGTGTCAGCACCAGACCTCACCCTCAAGACCAAAGTCAAATGGCTCGCGTGCCATGTCATGGCTGCTTCTGGACAAGGGCTGAGCTGCCATGGAAGTGGTTTGGGAGGCAGAGCGCTGGGTTTCAGAGTCTCCTCTGAGAAGAGCAAGGGTACCCCAGCCAGCAGCAGCTCCATCCAGACCAGGGCCAGGACTGGACCCCTTCCTCCACCACCCTTCCCTGCTGTGCTTTCACTTCTCTCCTCCTGGTGGATCAAAATCAACACCATGGGGCTTCCCTGGTGGCGAATGAGAGTGGTTGAGAGTCCGCCTGCCGATGCAGGGGACGCGGGTTCATGCCCCAGTCCGGGAGGATCCCACATGCTGCGGAGCCGCTGGGTCCGTGAGCCATGGCCGCTGAGCCTGCGCGTCCGGAGCCTGTGCTCCGCAACGGGAGAGGCCACAGCAGTGAGAGGCCCGCGTACAGGAAAAAAAAAAAAAAAAATCAACACCATGGACAGGCTTCAAGCTAAAAATACTACACAAAAGGGACACGTATAACCCTCGGGATGTGTGAGAAAGGGGAAGGAGAGAGGCCCTGGGGAAGCTCTCCCGGGGCCAAGGGGTCCAGCCGACAGGAAGCTGCTGCCTCTCTGACCTACTGACCAAAATCATCCAAGTCAGGGAAATCCAGAAGGGAGCTCACCCAAGGCTGGTGCATCATAAGAAGGGGCTCACTTCTTCTGAGACCCCCAGGTAATTGGAGGGTTGATTACTACTGACTGCACAGCACCTTGCACAGGAAAACCAAGTGCAACCAAATACAAAGCGTCCCCTTGGGGCTGCAGGTCTCACTGACTGATACAAAGTTATCAGATTCAGTCACTCAAAACCACATATTCTAAACCAAGTCATGCACGATGACCGAGCCTAGAGCTACTCGGTGTGACTTGACTGCAGTTCTCCCCACGGTGAGTACTGCTACTGCTAGGGTCCCCCAGTCACGGGACGGTGCGAGCTTCTCCTCCCCCTCTCAGAAGCCCCGTGTACACATACACCATGTGTGGGCATCTGGCTGTCGCATCCTGCCCAGCAGCCGGAAGCTCCTGAAGGCGGGGGAGGGAGGCATCCAAGTCTGCTGTGCTTTCCTTGCCCCAGTTAGACTAACATCCCACACTGCGCTCGGGAGAGCTTTTTTTTTTTTTTAACATCTTTATTGGAGTATAACTGTTTTACAATGGTGTGTTAGTTTCTGCTTTACAACAAAGTGAATCAGTTATACATATACATATGTTCCCATATCTCTTCCCTCTTGCGTCTCCCTCCCTCCCACCCTCCTTATCCCACCCCTCTAGGTGGTCACAAACCACCTAGCTGATCTCCCTGTGCCATG
>NC_041233.1:86306761-86343736 GCF_002837175.3 Physeter macrocephalus
GGTATATGCCCAGTAGTGGGATTGCTGGGTCGTATGGTAGTTCTGTGTGTAGTTTTTTAAGGAACTTCCATACTGTTCTCCATAGTGGCTGTATCACTTTACATTCCCACCAACAGTGCAAGAAGGTTCCCTTTTCTCCACACCCTCTCCAGCATTTACTGTTTGTAGATTTTTTGATGATGGCCATTCTGACTGGTGTGAGGTGATACCTCATTGTAGTTTTGATTTGCATTTATCTAATGATTAGTGATGTTAAGCATTCTTTCATATGTTTGTTGGCAATCTGTATGTCTTCTCTGGAGACATGTCTATTTAGGTCTTCGGCTCATTTTTGGATTGGTTTGTTTGTTTTTTTGATATTGAGCTGCATGAGCTGCTTGTAAATTTTGAAGATTAATCCTCTGTTAGTTGCTTCATTTGCAAATATTTTCTCCCATTCTGAGAGTTGTCTTTTTGTCTTGTTTATGGTTTCCTGTGCTGTGCAGAAGCTTTTACATTTCATTAGGTCCCATTTGTTTATTTTTGTTTTTATTTCCATTTCTCTAGGAGGTGGGTCAAGGTTTTGAATGAAGAATGAGAATGCTCCGAAGTAGGTGCATTTTATGGTGAGTTAAGCAATTCAGTTGGTCACTCTCACACCCTTCTCTCCTCCTCCCCTCCATCCCAACACCCCCCGGAAAACAAGACACCAAGTGAACCTGGGGCCAAAGAGGAGAGAAAGAAAGTGCACCTGAGTCCCACACGCTTCTGGAGCCCCCGTTACGCTGGGTTTAGGTGGATTTTTCCAAAGCACCACGCATGCTGGTTTTTAACTTAAAAATAGATATCTAATCCCTCTCCAACCCCAATCACGCACGGCCTGTACACAGTAAACCACAGCAGGGAGAAAGCTGTTTATACCCCTTTCTTTGTCTGCCAGTACACCCCCCAAAATCCTCCCCAATTTAATCTTTAACTCACTCAAATTAGGAAGAATTCTGTTTCCGGCCTTAACAGATTTCACAAAAGGGCCAAGAGTGTGTGAACCAAAGCCCAGCTCAGCCATATGTGTGTCATGGGGACGGATCAGCGTTTCCTCAACGTCCTCAAAGGAAACGTTACTTCCTAAAAGGAAAGCTGTGGAGGGGCTGGTGGTCCCCTCGGGGCCACCAGTCTGTTGCCACGCAGGTCGCCCGGAACGTGAAACCGGGCGCCAAAGGCACCGCACGGGGCTTAGGGGGTGTCTGTTCCTCGCCCGAAGCCCACCAGGCCCGCAGGAGAATCCTTCTTAGTCTCCAACCACGGGGGAAGGAGAAGGATCGCTGCAACGGGGATAATAAATGTCTGTGGGCCACACCCCAGGGCATCTGGAGGCTAAGGTCCCCCCAGGATGTGGTCCCCTGGGGGGGACGCCAAGCACAGGCCTCCGGCTTATCTTCACACTTCCCTCCACACCTTAACTGAGCAAAATCAACACCACAGACAGTCCTCAGGCTAAAATACATCACAAAAGGAAAACTCGTGACTCTCAGGGTATGTGAGAAAGGGGGCCGCAGGGAGACCCTGGGGAAGCCCTCCCGGCGCTGAGGGGTCCGGCCAACAGGAGGCTGCTGCCTCTCTGATCTACTGACCAAAGCCATCCAAGGCCGGGAAATCCGGAAGGCAGCTCAAGGGAAAAGCAGCATGAGATTCAACACGATCTGAGAACACCAGCAGTGCCGGTGGAAATACTGGTGCTGAGGGCAGGAAATTCTTGTTTGGTTGACAGATCAAGCGGTTCTGTGTCCAAAAGGCACTGCACAATTACGCACAACCAACGACAACCTTTAAATCCCAGTGAATAATGCTGCGAACTAAGGCACCCAGTAACACCGCACTTGCCAGCTTACTTACCGATCATTTCCTATAAAGCTGCCCGACTTAAGATGAGGATGTACCTGTGGGAGGTCAGCAGCGGGATCCACGCCCCTACCAGCACTACGATGAGTGACACAGCGTCACAGGTGGGGGTCTGTTTATTTAAAGAGTCACTGATCAAAAGTGGGAAGTATGGAGAAGGTCATTCTGGAGAAGCTGGCCTCTGTAACTCAGCCTCCAAACAGGCACACGTCTGATAACTGTGCGCCCAGGGCTGTCCCGGGTGGGCCAGCGTGTAAAGTCACCCTCCTCAGGGGTCACATTCAAATTAAATCGATAGCAGGGACGAAGGTTTAACTGACATGCTCTTGAAAATCCACCCCAAAGCCCTCTTACAACTATATTAGACATAAACAACAAAACCACTTGGCAGCTCCATTCTGAGCGAGGACCAGGAACCAGGCAGAGACAGAGACAAAGATGGGGACGGGGGAGGGAGGGAAGAGAATGGAACCAGAGAAGAGAGGTTTAATTTCGTTCTGAGGTCCAGGTAACCGATCACATTACCCTGTCTTATTTCTTACGGTTTAATGGTCGAACGATGCAATATTTCTACAGGCGAGGGAACATATGCGGCACACGCACCTAAGTTATGAAGCGAACCAGTAAATTCAGCACCCATCACGCACCACCCACAGAGCGGCACCCACCCCGTCGCATCACGTGGAGGCCCCCTGCACTGGGAGGGGTGACGTATTTTTGTATATATTTATTGATTTGGCTGCATCGGGTCTTAGTGGCAGAACGCAGGATCTTTAGTCAAGGCGTGTGGGATCTAGTTCCTTGACCAGGGACTGAACTCAGGCCCCCTGCATTGGGAGTGCAGAGTCTTAGCCACCGGACGACCAGGGAAGTCCCCGGGTGACGTATTTAATCTCTGTTAGTCAGGAACTCAGAAGCTGATGCACTGATTAGAGATGACTCCAGGCTTCAGGATCTTCTCCTGGAACTCATGGTCAGCCATTATTAGGGTTCCCAGCAGCTCACTGAGAAGGGAGGCTTCCCTCAAAGCCAACCAGGTGGAACAGAGCCAAGACGCTCCAGGTCCTCACCTGCACCCAGAGAGGAGCCACAGGAAACTGTGAGCACAGAGCGCAGGGGTGGCCACTGCCCGCCGGTGCTGGAGGGGTCCGATGCCCTCTCCCACCCCCTCATGGTTCCCAAAATGGGCACCCATTCCAACCCTCTCATTTACCACGATGTGGACTCAGCCACGTTATTTATTTATTAGTTATTATTTTGGTCCCAATTAATTTTATTTGATATCTAAAATTTTTTTCATTTTTATTTTATATTGGAGTCTAGTTGATTTACAATGTTGTGTTAGTTTAGGTGATTCAGTTATACATATACGTGTATCTATTCTTTTTCAGATTCTTTTCCCATTTAGGTTATCACAGAGTATTGAGTAAGGCTCCCTGTGCTATACAGTAGGTCCTTGCGGATAATCTATTTTATATGTAGTAGTGTGTATATGTTAATCCCACACTCCCGACTTATTGGCCATATTATTTACCTGCTCTGAGCCTGTTCCATCACCTGTGCGTGATCTTCCTACCCCCAAGGAAAGGATCGGGTCAGAGTATGTGAACGCTCCTTAGAGCCGATGATTATTGTATACATGCTTGTGTCTGTATTTTCGTTTTTATTATTATTATTTGTTAGAAGATACTGAGGGAAGACCAGGATACAGGCCCAGGACTGGGTTTCAGGGTACATTGCCCTATATTCTGACTAAATACTCACAAAGAGACTGGCACATCTTTTCAGGAAAGAAGTTACCCTTCTTTAGGTCTTAGAAGGACAAACTTATGATCAGTGGCCCTTCAAGGCCTCCTGATATTAAAATTCATTCTCATTTAACAAATATTTCATACGTATATGTATTATGGCACCGTGCCAGGCACAGGAACAGGGTGTAAACAAGAAAGTAGGCTCCTGCCCTCAAGGGGTCCATTTTCTAACGGGGGCAGGGAAGACAATAAGCAAGTGAACAAATTCACAGAGCATTTCGGATGGCTCCCATGTGAGGAAGGGAACAGAGAGGTGCCATGCTTTGGCCCAGCTGGTGAGGGGTGGTGGGGCGTTTAGAAAGGCTAGTCTAGGAAGGCCCATCGGAAAACGTACAGCAGGTGCTCCTGGGCCGAGGAGGCACTTGGTGAGTCCAAGAGCCTGGGGAGGCGACTGTCTGGGTGTGGGCTGGAGTCTCCAGGCTCCCCAGGTGTTTCTGATGCACGGCCTGAGTTAAGCACCACCCAGGTAAGCCTGTAAGTAGGCTCAGGACAGAGCCCTGGGGCACCAGGGGATTGCGGCCTTCCACTTCAGAACCTTTGCTCCAGCAGCATGGCCAGGTGAGGGGGGCGTGTCCACAGCAGGTGTACAGGAGTAATTACTTCTTTCACTTCACAGCCTGGAGGGAGGCAAGACAGTGTGTGTGCAATATTTACTCCCTGGAGCCTTGACTTTTCCTCCTGAAGGAATACTTCTAGGAAAAACATTACAACTAAATCAGCATACTCCATATCCCTGGAAACTGTCCACTGCTTCTCATTTCAAGTGTTAAAAAAAATACCAAAAAAGAAGGCATAAATTCATTATGATTGTCTCTGGCATTCCATAAAATGAGTAATTAGAAATTAACACAGCATGACTCTGTATGGGGAGTGAAGCAGGGTTTATAATCCACATGTCAAGAAATAATAACCAGCTGAGCATCCGTGGCTGCAGGCACCCAGCTGAATTTATGGCCCATCGTCAAGCAGAAAAGTCATCCATACAAAGGATGGTTCCTGTAAAAGAAGCTGATCATCACTTCAACCATTACATGCCCCGTGACAGGAAGCTCACCAAACGCACCACAGTGGCTTCCTCTGGGGAGAAGGAGAAGGACAAAGAGTTCTTTCATCAGAAATATCTTACTTCTTTCATTTAAAAAAATCTGAAGCAAACATGGCACAATAGTTATGAATTCTAGGGAGTGGTCCATGAGTGCTTGTTGTATTTACTCTATACTTCATGAAAAAGAGAAAGAGAGAGAGAACATTTGAAGGGTAAAAAAATTCTTCGTTTAACATTTCTTGCATAATGTATTAAACTGGCTGAAACCATATAATTATTTCTTACCGTGACTGTTTGCCAGTTTCTGAGGCAATGATCCAGAATTCATCATTAGCATTTGTGCTCCTGTTATATTTATACACAAGGGCTAAGGAAAATCTGTTCAGTGCTGTGTAGATTGTCTATTTCACACTCTCCTCCCTCTCTTATTCGATTGAATAGAAGAGGACCTTAAGTGCCTCTCTGCCATTCTTCCTAAAAGTACTGCAGACAGTCTCCATAATTTCCCAGGAAGACTGATCCTGACTCACCTCTTCCCAGAGCCCTGCCACTGACTTAGACATTTGGGTCAATCTTTACATATTCTTTTTTTTCCCTTAATTTATGCTTTCAATATAAATCTGTTTCAGAGGGCAATACAACTTTAGGTTCTCATATATCTTTACAGGATGATTCATGGTCTTGTGCTAAGTCAGGCCCAATAAAAAGCAAGAAATCATCAAAATGACAGTTGAGTAGTGCTGGGGCAGGCACAGGAAATACAGAAACTGAAAGTTTTAGAATGTATATTTTCATCCTGAAACGCTTCTCAATCAGTTGTACAGCAGTAGAAAACATTACCTTCCTGCAGGAAGGTGCGGTGGGGAGGAAGTAGAAAAAGAGACAAAGGAAGAGATTCTAACAAGTTCAACAATAAATTTTAACAGGATTCCCCTTGGTCAATCAAATCCTGTGAGCTGACTGGCAAGAAGTAATATATCCCAACACTGTGGTGTAAATTTAAAGGAACATCACAAATAAAACTTAAGATTAAGGGAAGATTTTACAGTATAAACTCCTAAATCAATATCATCATTACATCTAAAAATTAATATTTTTCACAAACTTAACGGTTACCAAAGGGGATAGCAGGAGTGGGGGAGAGATAAATTAGGAGTTTGGGATTAACATCTACAAACAAGTAGTATATAGTAACATATAAAATAGGTAAACAGGGGACTTCCCTGGTGGCGCAGTGGTTAAGAATCCGCCTACCAATGCAGGGGATGTGGGTTCAAGCCCTGGTCCGGGAAGATCCCACATGCCGCGGAAAAACTAAGCCCGTGTGCCACAACTACTGAGCCTGCACTCTAGAGCCCACGAGGCACAACTACTGAAGCCCGTGCACCTAGAGCCTGTGCTCCGCAACAAGAGAAGCTACCTCAATGAGGAGCCAGCATGGAAGAGGAGCCCCCGCTCGCCGCAACTAGAGAAAGCCTGCGCGCAGCAACGAACACCCAATGCAGCTAAAAAAATAAACAAATAAATAATAAATTAATTAGTTAAATAGGTAAACAAGGACCTACTGTACAGTACAAGGATGTCAATATCTTTTAATACAAGTATTACAATATCTTGTACTAACCCATAATGGAAAAGAATCTGAAAAAGATTTCTTCATATGTATGTATAACTGAATCACTTTGCTGTATACCTGAAACTAACACAATATTGTAAATTAACTATATTTCAATTCTAAAAAATGGTTTTTTAAAAAATTAATATTTTTCAGAGGTTCAATCGCCAAATGTATATTAGGCTACAAAAGAAAGAACAGCGGGGAGAAAAGCCCTAACAGGCCACAGACTTCCACTGCTGAATTTTTAATTGGGACTCAGCATCTCACAACTGACCAGAGTGTCACCCAAACAATTTACGTCTACCCCAGGCTGCCGCTGGCAAGCCCACACTACCACTTCCCTCATCTTTGCTGTGGTCCCCATGTTCTTCAAAACTAGATAAGGATAAACTACAGCATGTGGCATCTCCGACAGGCCCAGCAGTACTGGACTGGCCACTTTTCAAATATCGTACTTCACTCAGTCTTCCCAGGAACCCCAAAGGTGGTGTCACCTCTGTGTTGCAGGTGAGGAAGCTGCATGTCCAATATGCGGAAATAGAATGGAGGCACAGATTGAGAAAATACAAGAAATGTTTAGCAAAGATCTACAAGAACTAAAGAACAAAGAAACAGAGATGAACAACACAATAACTGAAATAAAAAAATACACCAGAAGGAATCAATAACAGAATAACTAAGGCAGAAGAACGAATAAGTGAGCTGGAAGACAAAATGGTGGAAATAACTGCCAAGGAGAAGAATACAGAAAAAAGAATGAAAAGAATGGAAGACAATCTCAGAGACCTCTGGGACAACACTAAACGCACCAACATTCGAAGTATAGGGGGCCCAGAAGAAGAAGAGAAAAAGAAAGGGTCTAAGAAAACATTTGAAAAGACTATAGTCGAAAACTTCCCTAACATGGGAAAGGAAATAGTCACCCAAGTACAGGAAGCACAGAGAGTCCCATACAGGATAAGCCCTAGGAAGAACACACCAAGACACATATTAATCAAACTAACAAAAATTAAATTCAAAGAAAAAATATTAAAAGCAGCAAGGGAAAAACAAAAAATAACATACAAAGGAATCCCCATAAGGTTATCAGCTGATTTTTCAGCAAAAACTCTGCAGGCCAGAAGGGAGTGGCAAGATATATTAAAGTGATGAAAGAGAAAAATGTACAACCCAGATTACTCTACCCAGCAAGGATCTCATTCAGATTCAACAGAGAACTCAAAAGCGTTTCAGACAAGCAAAAGCTAAGAGAATTCAGCACCACCAAACCAGCTTTACAGTAAATGTTAAAGAAACTTCTCTAGGCGGGAAACACAAGAGGAGAAAAAGACCAACAAAAACAAACCTAAAACAATTAAGAAAATGGTAATAGGAACAAACATATTGATAATAACCTTGAATGTAAATGGATTAAATGCCCCAACCAAAAGACACAGACTGGCTGAATGGATACAAAAACAAGACCCATATATATGCTGTCTACAAGAGACCCACTTCAGACCTAGGAACACATACAGACTGAAAGTGGAGGGATGGAAAAAGATATTCCATGCAAATGGAAATCAAAAGAAAGATGGAGTAGCAATACTCGTATCAGATAAAATAGACTTTAAAATAAAGACTGTTACAAGAGACAAGGAAGGACACTACATAATGATCAAGGGATCAATGCAAGAAGATATAACAATTATAAATGTTTACCCACACACAGGAGCACCTCAATACCTAAGGCAAATGCTAACAACCATTAATGGGGAAATCAACAGGAACACAATAATAGTAAGGGACTTTAACACCCCAATTACACCATTGGACAGATCATCCAAACAGAAAAAAAATAAGGAAACACAAGGTTTAAATGACACAATAGACCAGATAGATTTAATTGATATTTATAGACCAATCCACCCCAAAGTGACAGAATACACTTTCTTCTCAAGTGCACACGGAACATTCTCCAGGATAGATCACATCTTGGGTCACAAACCAAGCCTCAGAAAATTTAAGAGAACTGAAATCGTATCAAGCATCTTTTCTGACCACAACGCTATGAGCCTGGAAATCAATTACAGGAAAAAAAACTTTAAAAAACACAAATACATGGAGGTTAAACAGTGTGCTACTAAATAACCAAGAGATCACAGAAAAAATCAAAGAAGAAATTTAAAAATACATAGAAAAACATGACAACGAAAACATGATGACGCAAACCTATGGGATGCAGCAAAAGCATTTCTAAGAGGGAAGTTTACAGCAATTCAATCTCACCTCAAGAAACAAGAAAACTCTCAAATAAACAATCTAACCCTACACTTAAAACAGCTAGAGAAAGAAAAACAAAGAAAACCCAAAGTCAGTAGAAGGAAAGAAATCATAAAGACCAAAGCAGAAATAAATGAAATAGAAACAAAGAAAACAATAGCAAAGATCAATAAAACTAAAAGCTAGATCTTTGAGAAGATAAACAGAATTGATAAACCCTTAGCCAGACTCATCAAGAAAAAAAGGGAGAGGACACAAATTCATAAAATTAGAAATGAAAAAAGAGAAATCACAACTGACACTGCAGAAATACAAAGCATTATAAAAGACTACTACAAACAACTATATCTCAATCAAATGGACAACCACGAAGAAATGCACAAATTCTTGGAAAGGTACAATTTTCCAAGACTGAACCAGTAAGAATTCGAAAATATAAACAGACCTATCACAAGTAATGAAATTAAAACCGTAATTAAAAATATACCAACAAACAAAAGTCCTGGCCCAGATGGCTTCACAGGTGAATTCTATCAAACATTTAGAGAAGAGCTAACTCCATCCTTCCCAAACTCTTCCAAAATATTATCCCAGGGATGCAAGGATTCTTCAATATACACAAATCAATCAATGTGATACACCATATTAACAAACTGAAGAAGGAAAACCGTATGATCATCTCAATAGATACAGGAAAAGCTTTTGACAAAATTCAACACCCATTTATGATAAAAACTCTCCAGAAAATGGGCATAGAGGAAACCTACTTCAACATAATAAACGGCATATATGACAAACCTACAGCAAGCATCACACTCAATGGTGAAAAACTAAAAGCATTTCCACTAAGATCCGGAACAAGACAAGGATGTCCATTCTTGACAATCTTATTCAACATAGTTTTGGAAGACTTAGCCACAGCAATCAGAGAAGAAAAAGAAATAAAAGGAATACAAACTGGAAAAGAAGAAGTAAAACTCTCACTGTTTGCCAATGACATGATACTATACATAGAAAATCCTAAAGATGCCCCCAGAAAACTACTAGAACTAAGCAATGAATTTGGTAAGGTTGCAAGATACAAAATTAATGCACAGAAATCTTTGGCATCCCTATACACCAACAATGAAAAATGAGAAAGAGAAATTAAGGAAACACTCCCATTTACCATTGCAACAGAAAGAATAAAATACCTAGGAATAAACCTGCCTAAGAGGCAAAAGACTTGTACTCAGAAAACTATAAAACACTGATGAAAGAAATCAAAGATGACATAAACAGATGGAGAAATATACCATGCTCTTGGATTGGAAGAATCAGTATTGTGAAAATGACTATACTACCCAAAGCAATCTAGATTCAATGCAATCCCTATCAAACTACCAATGGCATTCTTCACAGAATTAGAACAAAAAATTTTACAATTCGTATGGAAACACAAAAGACCCCCAATAGCCAAAGCAATCTTAAGAAAGAAAAACAGAGTTGAAGGAATCAGGCTCCCCAACTTCGAACTATACTACAATGCTACAGTAATCAAGACAGTATGGTACTGGCACAAAGACAGAAATATAGATCAATGGTACAGGATAGAATGCCCAGAGAAAAACCCACGCACATATGGGCACCTAATTTACGACAAAGGAGGCCAGAACATACAATGGAGAGAAGACAGCCTCTTCAATAAGTGTTGTTGAGAAAACTGGACAGCTACATGTAAAAGAATGAAATTAGAACATTACCTAACACCATACACAAAAATAAACTCCAAATGGATTAAACACTTAAATGTAAGACCAAACATATATAACTCCTAGAGGAAAACATAGGAAACACACTCTTTGGCATAAACCACAGCAAGATCTTTTTTGACCCACCTCCTAGAGTAACGGAAATAAAAACAGAAATTTTAAAATGGGACTTAATTAAACTTAAAAGCCTTTGCACAGCAAAGGAAACCATAAACAATACGAAAACACAACCCTCAGAATGGGAGAAAATATTTGCAAATGAAACAACAGACAAAGGATTAATCTCCAAAATATACAAACAGCTCATGGACCTCAATATCAAAAAAACAAACAATCCAGTTAAAAAATAGGCGGAAGACCTAAATAGACATTTCACCAAGGAAGACATACAGATGGCCAAGAGGAACATGAAAAGATGCTCAACATCACTAATTATCAGGGAAATTCAAATCAAAACTACAATGAGGCATCACCTCACACCGGTCAAAATGGCCATTATCAAAAAAATCTAGAAACAATAAATGCTGGACGGGGTGTGGAGAAAAGGGAACCCTCTTGCACTGTTGGTGGGAATGTAAATTGATACAACCACTATGGAGAACAGTATGGAGGTTCCTTAACAAACTAAAAATAGAACTACCATACAACCCAGCAATCCCACTACTGGGCATATACCCTGAGAAAACCATGATTCAAAAAGAGACATGTACCCCAATGTTCACTGCAGCTCTATTTACAATAGCCAGGACACGGAAACAACCTAAATGTCCATCGACAGATGAATGAGTGAGGTGGATGGACTTAGAGTCTGTCATACAGAGTGAAGTCAGAAGGAGAAAAACAAATACCATCTGCTAACACATATATATGGAATCTAAAAAAAAAAAAAAAATGGTACTGATGAACCTAGCTGCAGGGCAGGAATAAAGAGGTAGACATAGAGAATGGACCTGAGGACATGGGGTGGGAGGGGAAAGCTGGGGCAAAGTGAGAGTAGCATCGACGTATATACACTACCGAATATAAAATAGTTAGCTAGTGGGAAGCAGCAGTATAGCACAGGGAGATAGGCTTGGTGCTTTGCGATGACCTAGAGGGATGGGATAGGGAGGATGGGAGGGAGGCTCAAGAGGGAGTGGATATGGGGACATATCTATGCATATGGATGATTCACTTTGTTGTACAACAGAAACTAACATAGTATCGTGAAGCAATTATACTCCAATAAAGATCTATTTAAAAAAATAACTGATGTTGCAAAAACTGGACAACCACATGCAAAAAAACTAAACCACTATCCCACACCATGCACAAAAATCAACTCAAAATGGATTAAAGTCTTGAATGTAAGACCTGAAACTGTAAAATTCCTAGAAGAAAACATAGGCCGTACACACTTAGACGTGAGTCTTTTTTTTTTTTTTTTTGTGGTACACAGGCCTCTCACTGTTGTGGCCTCTCCCGTTGCGGAGCACAGCCTCCGGACACGCAGGCTCAGCGGCCATGGCTCACGGG
Organism: Physeter macrocephalus; assembly: GCF_002837175.3. Lineage (NCBI taxonomy): Eukaryota > Metazoa > Chordata > Mammalia > Artiodactyla > Physeteridae > Physeter > Physeter macrocephalus. The sequence continues at coordinate 86,318,642 of NC_041233.1, forward strand.
CCCAGCCGCTCCGCAGCATGTGGGATCTTCCCAGACCGGGGCTCGAACCCGTGTCCCCTGCATCGGCAGGCGGATTCTCAACCACTGCGCCACCAGGGAAGCCCTAGACGTGAGTCTTAAGAATATGTTCCTAGATATGTTTCCTCAGGTACGAGAAACAAAAGCAAAAAGAAACAAATGGGACTACAGCAAACTAAAATGCTCCTGTACAGCAAAGGAAACCATCAACAAAGTGAAAGGACAACCTAGCAAACAGGAGAGGATATCTGCAAATGATATATCTGATAAGAGGTTAATATCTAAAATATGTAAAGAACTCATACAACTCAACAACAACAACAAAAAAAACAAACCCAAACAACTGGATTAAAAAATGGGCAGAGGACCAGAATAGACATTTTCCAAAGAAGACAAACAGTTGGCCAACAAGCACCTGAAAAGATGTTCAACATCACTAATTATTAGGGAAATGCACATCAAAACTGCAATGAGATATCACCTTGTGTCTATTAGAATAGCTATTATCAAAAAGGCAAGAAATAACAAGTGTTGGCAAAGATGGGGAAAGAAAGAGAACCCTAGTACACTGTTGGTGGGAATGTAAATTGGTGCAGTCACTATGTAAAATGGTACAGAGATTCCTCAAAAAGTTGAGTGGAACTACCATACAGTCCAGCTATTCCACTTCTGAGTATTTATCCGAAGAATATGAAAACACTAATTCAAAGATTTATGCACCCCTATGTTCACAGCAGCATTATTTACAATAGCCAAGATATGGAAACAACCTAAGTGCCCATCAACAGATGAATGGATAAAGAGGATGTGGTATATATACATATATACATACATCTATACAATATAACCTTGCCATCTGCAACAACATGGATGGAACTTGGGGTATTATGCTAAGTGAAATAAGTCAGATGGAGAAAGACAAATATACTGTATGATATCAGTCATATGTGGAATACAGAAAAACCAACAAACAAGTAAACAAAAATAAATGAACAAGCCAAACCAAACAAAAAGAAACACACAGATACAGAAAACAGAGTGGTGGTTACCAGAGGGTAAGGGGTGTGGAGGAGGGAAAAATAAGTAAAGGGGATCAACTGTATGGTGACACATGGAAACTAAATTTTTGGTGGTGAACACACTATAGGGTATACAGAAGCAGAAATATAATGTTGTACACATGAAGCATATACTGTCATAAACCAATGTTACCTCTATAAAAATAAATTATGAATTAAAAAATAAAAGGTAGGTCAGAAATACACAATACATTGAAACCACTTTTGTTTTGCACAATGTTCTCGCTCAGAGCAATTAAAAATAGGAAAAATTGAATTTTATTTTACCTTCATTTACACCATTTCCAGTGTTCTTCATTTCTTTGTATAGATCCAAGATTCCACCTGGTATAATAATCCTTCTACCTAACGATCTTTCTTTAACATTTCTTGTAGAGTATGTATGCTGGCAATGAATTTCCATAGTTATTATTTGAGAAAAATTATTTTTCTCTTTCATTTTTGAAATAGATTTTCACTAAGTGTAGAATCTGGGCTGACAGCTCTTTCCTAGCGATTTTTAAATGTCACTCCATTGTGTTCTAACTTGCATAGTTTCTGAAGCAGGGTCTGCTTAATTCTTAGTTTTATTCCTCCATAATGTGTTTTCTTTCCTCTGGCTGCCTTTAAGATCTTCTCTTCTTCTTTTGTCCATAACTGCTTGACTGTGTGTTGTGTTTTGTCGTATTTAACCTGCCAGGTATTCTCTGAGCTTCCTGGATCTGTGATTCGGTGTCACTCATTTGGGGAATTATTCAGCCATTATTTCTTTTCTTTTTTTTTTTAATTTTTGGCTGTGTTGGGTCTTCATTGCTGCACACAGGCTCTCTCTAGTTGTGGCAAGCAGGGGCTACTCTTCGTTGCAGTGTACGTGCTTCTCTTGTTGCAGAGCACCAGCTCTAGGCACACGGGCTTCAGTAGTTGTGGCGCACAGGCTCTAGAGCGCAGGCTCAGTAGTTGTGGCTCACGGGCTTTAGAGTGCAGGCTCAGTAGTTGCGGCTCGTGGGCTTTAGAGCGCAGGCTCAGTAGTTGTGGCGCACGGGCTTAGTTGCTCCGCGGCATGTGGGATCTTCCCGGCCCAGGGCTCGAACCCGTGTCCCCTGCATTGGCAGGTGGATTCTTAACCACTGCACCACCAGGGAAGTCCCCAGCCATTATTTCTTCAAATATTTTTTTCTTCCCCATTCTCTCTCACATCTCCTTCAGGCATTCCAATAAAGTAAATGTTAGACTGTCTGGTATTATCCCTCAACTCTTAGATGTTCTGGTCTTTTTGGGGGGGTTTGGTTTTTTTTTGGTTTTGTTCTGTTCTTCTTGCTTTTATTTTTTTTTTCCTTGTGTTTCAGTTTGGGTAGTTTCTATTAACCCATCTGATCTTGCACATTCTCTATTAGAGCCTTTAGCCTATTTAATCAGTTACTTTAAACTTCCCGTCAGACAGTTCCAACATCTGTGACATGCCCGAATCTGACTCTAACGATTGCTTTGTCTCCTGGGATTTTTTTCTTGCCTTTTCATATGCTTAGTAATTTTTTACTTAAAAGTTGGACATCTTGTGTAGGCATGCAGACTAACATAAATATTTTTTTTAATTCCTGGAAATGGTCACACCTTTCCTTCTGCTCGGCCTTAGTCTGAGTTTAAGCTAATCTAATCAGGAGTCAGGCTGGCTTTGAGGTCTCTTGTTGCCATGGTTGCCCTCAGTGCCCCACCCTGTGTTAGACTCAAATGCCAGAGTCCATTTGTTTTCCAATGACCACTGCACCCTCAGCCTTAAGTCTCCCCTCGCACCAGGCCTCAGAGGTCTGCCTCTTGCAAATTACTTGTTATTCCACACTTGTTAGTCTGGTGGTGGCGTGAGGGTGGAGGGTGTCCTCTGTTGTTCCGATTAAGCCTCAGTCTCAGGCAGGTCCTGTGTCCTTGGACCTGGAGGGGATGGCCTACTCAGTGACCCTGCTCTCTCCTGCATCCATTGTCCTGAATCTAGCTTGTAACCCTGCCCCTCCCTTGGGGGTTGAGATTTTCTTTCCTGTTTTCTTCCCGCAGCTACACTGAGATTTCAGCAGTACCCTAAAGATGACGGTGTCTGTCAGCCCTCTCCCGAAGCAAAGCTTTTGTCTGCGGCGGAGATACAGGAGAGGAGTTCAGGAGAAATTTCTTGCCCTTCCCACAGCAGCTCCTTCTCCTCCCCCCAGTTCTGCCCGATAAGAAAGATCTTCTATGGACTTTTTCAGTCTTTTCTGTGAGGGACTGGTGTGGTTCATGGAGAGAAGAACTTGCAAGGTGGTGCGGATTCCCCCATATTTGCACCCCCTGGGGCATCACTCACAGCCAGCCTTCTCCAACCTCCAGTCAGCCTTGCTGGACTCTTCTTACCTGTGTGCAGGTGAGTTGAGTGCTGTGCCTCCTCTGTCCCTGCACGCTGGGCCTTGAACCTTCAGCATCCCATGGGCTCAAGATCTGTTGTGAACTTGCTGTGTGTCCAGCTTTTACTCATTTCAAGGTTGGGAGTGAAGTTCTTTACAGGTCTTCCCACCCTTCTATACCTCCAACCAGACACTGAAACGCCTCTGTGCCCTTTCATCCTCTCCCCTCCACCAAAAGCAACCTTCCTGCTTATCTCCAAACACCAAAATCCACCTCAAGTATTACACCCATCAAAACCGTTCCTCATTTCTCGTAATCATAAGTCAGCTTCCCCCGTGCTCCGCAGCACTGCACCTGGACCTCTCCTTTCGCGCTCAGCATGAGCTGTCTGGGAGGCAGTATATTTCTAAATATGTTTTACCTCGTGTCATAGAACATCAGGTTTTCCCATGGGGTCGATTTGTCTTATTACTATGTGTGCTTATATATATTCTGTATGTGCTTATCTTGTATCGTAAGCAAGATCACTTCTTCTTTGATAACCCAGTACAAACTTTTTCCTTTTTTAAAATTAGTATTTCTCTTTTACACCACCTTATACTCTCCTCCAACCTCCAAATACACAGGTTCACCTGGTCCTTTCCTGCTCACCGTAAATGACTAAGAGACAGCAGTTCATGCTGGAGCCTCAGGTCCCCTCTCGGTAGCTGCGTGGCCTGAGGCAGATGACTTAGCCGTCTGAGCCTCAATGGGGATAAAGAGAGGAAGGTTCATACTTAATTCGCAGGACTGTTGTGAAGAGTAAATGAGATGATGCATATGAGAAGCACTGCACAGATGTTAGTTTTGCAGTATGGTCATCATTTTAAGAAGTAATCGCAGAGATTGGGATTGACATATGCACACTACTATATATAAAACAGATACCTAATAAGGACCTACTGTATAGCACAGGGACCTGTACTCAACACTCTGTAATGACCTATATGGGAACAGAACCTAAAAAGGAATGGATATATGTACATGTATAACTGATTCACTTTGCTGTCCAGGAGAAACTAACACAACATTGTAAATCAGCTACAGTCCAATAAAAATTAATTTTTTTTAAAAAAAGAAATAATCTCTTCTAGCAAACGAGGAATGGAGGAGACTTAACCGGTCCCAGCACGGTGCCCATGGCTTTGCACTTTCTCATTGAGCCTCATCAGTTCAAAGCTAAGCGTGTCATCATCCAGATCTGTGACACAAGGAAACCAAAGCTCAGTCAGCACTAATGGCCACGTAACTGATTAGTGCCAAGTGGAGACTTGAGTCCAGCCTGTTCCCCCAGCGGCTCCACTGGCCCAGTGACCTGTGCGGTGATCTCAAGGGACTCTGCTCGCCGTGACCACGAGCCTCGTGGCCACCCCGCACCGGCCACATGACACTGGTGCTCGTGGCCAGAAAGATGGAGTTTCACAAGCCCTGGGACTGGGGTCCGGGCGAAACGCCCACATCCTTTCAGAACAGGATTCATCCCATAGAAACAGGACATGAGATCCACACCCTGGGCTCCAGGTCCGGCCGGGCCTCGACACAAGTGGCCTCACCGGCAGCAGGAGGGGACAGGGCCCATCGCGCCACACGGCCAGGGGAGCCTTCCCTGGACCCTCTGGTGCCACCGCCAGCTCACAGAGCAGCTAAGGAACAGCTCTGATTTCCTTGGAGGAAGCCACTGCCACGTGTCCCATGCAATTCAGCTTCAAGAGAATATTACTGCGCGTGACAGAAGCAAGGGACAAAGTTACGGTGTCGCTGCTGACGTGGCCTATACATGACGGCCGCCTCTTCTGGGGGGTGGGAGGGACCCTAGAGGTGTACAGGAGGAGGTTCCTGATGAGGTGGCAGGGCTGTGACTTCACTGCTGGGCCTCCAGACTCCATGCGTTCGGTTATGTGGGTTTTGACAAATACAGCAAGTCAAGTCATCACCACCCCAGAACCCCAATAAAACACGTCCCATCACTCCACAGTCACCTCAGGCCTCCCCTTATGTGGTCTGGGGATTGGGGTAACACCATACAGCCAGCGGGCCCAGCTCAGGTGCCGGATCCTTGGGCCCCAGTCCCCCATACTCCTGATTGGGACCAAGATAGCAACAACCCCAGCCTGGTCATCCAGGGACCACCAACCTAGGCCTTATTTCTGTAGACTGCTTTCTTCAAGGCTAGAGGTCATTTCTGGCTTCTCACACTTTACCCTAGTCTAGCCTCGGCACCGTTACGTGGCAGGGCCCAAGTATCCCAGTGGCCAAGGAACCCAACCACGGCCCTGCCTGTCCTCCCCGGCCACAGGCTGCAGCATGGTGGGGACACTTGTAATGAGGAAGAACAAACCTGACTCCATCTTAGATCTGTTCCTTTTAGTTCAACCTCTGTGCTCTGTCGCCTGGGCTTAGTCATGCTGGCTTTGCAAAAGAATGTTGTAAAAGAGTGTTGCCTATAGCCTAAAATATACAGGATAGCCTGACCATGACCTGACCCGAACGGAGAATAACATTTGTCTTGCTGGAGGTTTACGGGAACACGGTGACCAGACCTACATGGACAGCTGCGAGAACAAAGGATTCCGGCACCAAAACCCGCAACAACCAACCACACCCCTCCCTCACCTGGCCTTTAAAAATGCTTTGCTGAAGCCCTTCGGGGAGTTTGTGGATTTTTGGGCACGAGACCCCCATTCTCTTGCTTGGCCCTGCAATACACCTTAGTCTGCTCCAAACTCCAATGTTTTGGTTTGTCTGGCCTCACTGTGCGTTGGGCACATAAACTTGCATTCAGTAACACACTGTCTGACTGGAGTTCAGAGCCCAGAGCCGACAGACTCAGTTCATGAGGCCTGAAAGGTCCAGAAGGTCACAGGCCATTTCTTATCCATTTTCCTGTTTACAAAGTAGAAGCCAAAGACTGAAGTTGAAATAAATGTGCACAAATCCTATGCTCTATCAACAGAAATTCTTGGTCACAGGAAACGCATCTGTGTTCTCCAAGTGATCTAACTGAACAGATTCACTTTTCTTTTTTTCTCGCCATCAATGTGCTGTTTTTATTTTACGTGAACCAGTAATTATGGTATGCAAAGTCTTCCCATCATGAGCACTTAGTAATTCTCAAAAACACTGCTTCGACCCTGTCACTTCCCTGGGCCCAACATCTCACAGTTCACCGCTACTCATCTGATAAAGTCCAAACCATTTAGCCGCCTCTAAATTTGCCCAGATTGCCTCCTGCAAGACAGCTCTGCTCTGAATAAAGGACTTATTTTCACCTTCTCTACCCCTGTCCCTTCTGCAACTGTCACCACCCCCAGGAAGCCCTCTCAGACCACCACAAACAGGAAGGAATCTCCTCCCTCTCACCTGGATTTCTGTAGCCCAAGTTTCTCATCATCCTAAGCCGCCTTGAGGTGTTATGGCTGTTGACAGGTCTCCTCCCTGCCTACAAGATCTCTCAGCACTGGAAAGCATCAAGCTTCCCCTGAGTAACTGTCTGTCTTTGCCTCATGGATGAGGGTTAGTTCCCTCTACTTGCTGAGTGATACAAAGCTCAGGGCTAAATGTGCCCCCGACTTCTAGCAAGTACACAGGACCTTACGGCACACCAGTCATGTGGTCACTTCACCTTCAGCCCCGGCTCCAATCACAGGTCTCTCTGACTCGTAATTCATTTAATCTCACCATGTGCATGAATGCTTTGGAGAGAGGGTGAGAATGGGTCAGAGAGTGCGGCTCGTTCTGGCACAGGCATCCTGTACCCTCCACGAGGCAATGTTGGCAAGAGGAGTCTTAACATGCTGATACTTGTCATCCTATAAAGATGTGTCAGAAGTAAGCACAAGTTCTTAAGTCCTGAGGCTGCCACTGCTATGACCAACCAGGACCATGAGCTACTCAACCCTGGGTGCATTAAACAACACCAAGGCCCTGATCTGGCCCAAATCAGAAATTCCCCATTCCTTTAAGATATTTTCAGAAAAACTGTAAGAATGTCCATACCACCGAAAGTAGTCTACGGGTTCAATGCAATCCCTACCAAGATTCCAATGGCATTTTTAACTGAAATAGAAAAAACAATCCCCAAATTCACATGGAACCAGAAAAGACCCCCCACATAACCAAAGCAATTTTGACCAAGAAGACCCAAGATGGAGGCATCACACTGCCTGATCTCAAACTATTTTACAAAGCTATAGTAATCAAAACAGTATGGAATTGGCATAAAAAACACACACATATCAATAGAACAGAGAGCCCAGAAATAAACCCATGCATATACAGTATATGCATATAATTTTTGACAAGGCACCAAGAACATACAATGGGGAATGGACAGTCTCTTCAATAAATGGTGTTGGGAAAACTGGACAGCCACATGCAAAAGAATGAAACTGGACCCTTTTCTTACACCACTCACAAAGATCTACTCAAACGGATTAAGGACTAAAATGCAACACCTGAAACAATAAAACTCCTAGAAGAAAACATAGGCAGTAAGCTCTTGACAATAATGTTTTGGATCTGACACCAAAAACACAGGTAACAAAAGCAAAAATAAACAAGTGAGACTACATCAAACTACAAGGTTTCTGCACAGCAGAGGAAATCATCAACAAAATTGAAAAGCAACCTGCGGGACTTCCCTGGTGGTGCAGTGGTTAAAAATCCGCCTGCCAATGCAGGGGACATGGGTTCGAGCCCTGGTCCAGGAAGATCCCACGTGCTGCAGAGCAACTAAGCCCGTGTGCCACAACTACTGAACCTGTGCTCTGCAGCCCGCGAGCCACAATTACTGAGCCCACGTGCCACAACTACTGAAGCCCAAGCTCCTAGAGCCCGTGCTCCGCAACAAGAGAAGCCACTGCAATGAGAAGCCGGCGCACTGCAATGAAGAGGAGTAGCCCCCACTCGCCACAACTAGAGAAAGCCCACGCGCAGCAAGGAAGACCTAACGCAGCCAAAAATTTTAAATAAATTTTTTAAAAAAGGCAACCTGCGGAATGGGAGAAAATACTTGCAAATCACGTATCTGATAAGGGGTTAATATCCAAAATATATAAGGAACTCTTACAACTCAATAGCAAAAAAAAAAAAAACCTCATTTCAAAATGGGCAAAGGACCTAATAGACATTTTTCCAAAGAAACCACGCAAATGGCCCACAGATATATGAAAAGATGTTCAACATCACTAATTATCAGGGAAATTTAAATCAAAACCACAATATCACCTCACACCTGTTATTATCACACCTATTATCAAAAAGGCAAGAGACAACAAATGTTGGCAAGGATGTGGGGAAAGGCAACACTGTCAGTAGTTATACAAATTGGAGTGGCAACTGTGGGAAAAAATGTGAAGATTCCTCAAAAAATTAAAAATGAACTACCATACAATCCAGCAATCCTAAATCTGGGTATGTACCCAAAGGAAATGAAATTTCTGTCTCAAAGAGATATTTGCACCCCCATGTGCACTGTAGCATTATTCACATGAGGCAAGATATGGAAACAACCTAAGTACCTAAGTGTCCATCAATGGATGAGTGGATGAAGAAAATGTGAAACTCACACACGCACACACAATGGAATATTATTCATCCATCCAAAAGAAGGAAATAGAGTTGACCCTTGAAAAACGTGGGTTTGAACTGCGTAGGTCCACCTATACTCAGATTGTTTTCAACAGGAAATACTATGGTACTACAGGATCCAAGGCTGGGTGAGTCTGCGGATACAGAACTGTATCCTGAGGACCCGCGTATACGAGGAATGGAGCTGACTATGAATTATAGGCAGATCTTCCACTGCGTGGAGGGTCAGTGCCCCTAAGCCCCAGGCTGTTCAAGGGTGAACTGTACTGCCTTTTGCAACAACATGGATGAACCCATAGGGCAGTATGCGAATTGAGATAAGTCAGAGAGAAATAAATACTGTATAGTATTCACATGTGAAATCTAAAAAAACCAACAAAACCCTTAAACTCATAGAAACAGTAGAATGTTTATTTCTGGGTGAGGGGGATTTTGGTCAAAAGGTACAATCTTCCAGTTATGAGATTAATGAAGTTCTGAGGATACAGCATGGGAACTATAGGTAATAATAGTGTATTATATACTTGAAATCTACTAAGAGAGTAGATCAGAAGTAGTCTCACCCCCTCCAAAAAAAAAAAAGGTAACTCTGAAATGGTAGATGTGTGAATTAACTTGACTGTGGTGATCATTTCACCAAGTATATCAAATCTTCACACTGCACACTTTAAATTATATTACAATTTTATTTGTCAATCATTACCTCATCAAAGCTGGAGAAAGGAAAAAGGAAAACTGCAGGAAGACAGTGAATTCCAAGAGTTAAACCCTCCAAACAGTCTTCTGGCGCTGGCGAGAGCAGCCACCCCAAATATCCCGTGTGCTTCAGGGTCTAGACCTTCACCCTCCCTCTTACCACAGAGTTTCCTGTCCACTATTAAAACCACTCACTTGACAAGTGTTTATTTGAGTCTTTTCTACGTGGCAGCATGTCTCTCAACACTAGCTGCCTACCTTCTCCTTTATTCTTTACCATTAGAACCCCAACTTTGCTCCAGGCAGCAACTTACCCTCCATAACAAAGAAGCTTCATTTCCCTGGGTCTCTTGCAGCTAAGGATGGCCTACTTCTGGCCAGGGAGGTGTGGGCAGAAGAAAGCTGTCCTTTTCCTAAGAACAAGAGAAGCGAGGCTTTGTTTGGACTTCCCTGGTGGCGCAGTGGTTAAGAATCCACCTGCCAGAAGCCACCACAATGAGAAGGCACTGCAGTGAGAAGCCCACGCACCGCAACAGAGTAGCCCCTGCTCGCCGCAACTAGAGAAAAGCTGGCAAGTGGCAACGAAGCCCCAACGCAGCCAAAAATTAATTAATTAATTTTTTAAAAAATCCACCTGCCAAGGCAGGGGACATGGGTTCGAGCCCTGGTCCTGGAAGATCCCACATGCCGTAGAGCAACTAAGCATGTGCGCCCCAACTACTGAGCCTGCGCTCAAGAGCCTGCAAGCCACAATTACTGAGCCTGCGAGCCTAGAGCCCGTGCTCCACAACAAGAGAAGCCACCGCAATGAGAAGCCCGTGCACTGCAACAAAGAGTAGCCCCCGCTCACCGGAACTAGAGAAAGCCCACGCACAGCAATGAAGACCCAATGCAGCCAAATACATAAATAAAAATAAAGAAAGTCCTTTTTTAAAAAAAGAGAGAAGCACACTCCGCTGGCCCACACCTTTTGACGTCGCTATTCACCCCTCTTACTACTGGGAAGGCCCCATAAGGACCATTTCTAGAGGTACAAGAGCCATTTCTAGACCTAAGAATGAAAGAAAAGCAGAGCAGAAAGCTGAGGATAGGGATGCTGCACCATCGCGGGGACTGGGCACCAGCCTGGACCACTACATCCTCTGCACGTCTTGCCGCCCGAGAAAAATAAACCACCACATTTCAATCTAGAGGTTCAGATTTTCTATTACATGCAGCCAAACTCAGTCCCAAAGCGCTGGGGAAGAGGTGTCCTTGACAGTAAGGGAGATGAGTAAGGCCTGGTCCCAGCAGCCCTCGGACGGCGATAATCTATCAGGAGAGATGGAAACGCGGAGGAATACTCCTACCACCCGCGGGAACGTGCCCAGCGCGTGGGCCACAGCTGAGGTGCTAAAGGGAGTTCAGAGAGGGGAAAGGGCTTCTAGCTAAAAGCATTTAAATTGGGCCACTTCGCCCTCAAACATCACCTTTATCCCACCTGGAGCAACACTGTGCAATCCAAGAGAGTACATCTCTACCGGTGGACGGCACGGGCTGGAGCCTCTTGGCGGGGTTAAGGCGGCTCCCCTTCCACGGACGGACGGACGGACGCGGCTGAGGGGCGTGTCAGGGAACACGTCTAGGATTCCCTGTCTCCATGCTCCCTTCCAACCGCCCACTTAAAGGCCCCAGATATGTGTTCTCGGGGCCCCAAGGGGACCACCCTTCCTCCGTCCTCTCCAGAGGATTCTGGGGCTGCTGGCTGGTGCCCAGAAACACCCCGGCAGAGCGGCTCCCTGGAGGAGGTTTTAGTCCCATGTTTCAAACCATCGCAGCCAAAGCCCTGATGAGGAATCTGAGCCTCGCCTGCAGGGAAGGCGGCCCTGCGGCGCTGTGACAACAGCACTGTGCAGAGACCCTGAGGCTGGCTGAGCTCAGCCGCCGGGCCAGGGCGCCCAAGAAAACATGCCCAGGGGTTTGCAGCACTGTCCTCCCAGACGGCACGGGGCCTGGGCAGTACGTAGGGGGTTGCCAGAAGCAGGATCCCAGCTGTGCGGCCGGCCCTCTCCCCCTGCTGGAGCTCGGCCACCCGCAAGTGTCCCCACTGGCTCCTCCATTAAAGGCTGGTGCCCACGACCTACACGAGGCTCTCTCCGTGTCTTCCTCCCAGGCCCCCCCAGGGTCCTCGGCCACCGCAATCTCCACAACCCGCTGCTGCCACCAGAGCACGCTGGTCACCCACACACACACGCTCCCTGCCCTGACTCACCGAGTCCCAAATGGGGGGCACCCCCCGCCGCATCCACACAGGCCACACGCAGCACCGACCTGTGCTTTCAGCATCTCCCACCACCCCACCCCCAGACGCCGTTCAGTGTTCACACCCTCTGTGATTTGGGGGAGGGGGTCTTTACTTTTTTATATTGAAGTAGAGTTGATTTACAGTGCTGCATTCGTTGCTGGTGTACAGCAAACTGACTCCATTTTATACACACACACACACACACACACACACACACACACACACATATATACTTTTTCAGATTATTTTCCACTATAGGTTATTACAAGATATTGAATATAGTTCCCTGTGCCATACAGTAGGTCCTTGTTGTTGATTTTCTTTATTTTATATATAGTATTTGTATTATGGCTGAGTAATATTCCATTGTATACATGTGCCACATCTTCTTTATCCATTCATCTGTTGATGGGCATTTAGATTGCTTCTACGTCTTGGCTATTGTAAATAGTGCTGCTACGAACATATGGGTGCACGTGTCTTTTCAAATTATGGTTTTGTCCCAATATACGCCCAGTAGTGAGATTCCTGGATTGTCTGTGAGTCTGTTTCTGTTTTGTAAATGAGTTCATTTGTATCATTTCTTAGATCCTACATATAAGTGATATCATATGATACTTGTCTTTCTCTGTCTGACTTACTTTGCTTAGTATGATCATCTCTAGGTCCATTCACGTTGCTGCAAATGGTAATACTTCATTCTTTTTTATGGCTGAGTAATATTCCATTGTATACATGTGCCACATCTTCTTTATCCATTCATCTGTTGATGGGCATTTAGATTGCTTCTACGTCTTGGCTATTGTAAATAGTGCTGCTACGAACATATGGGTGCACGTGTCTTTTCAAATTATGGTTTTGTCCCAATATACGCCCAGTAGTGAGATTCCTGGATCATATGGTAGTTCTATTTTTAGTTTTTTGAGGACCCTCCATACTGTTCTCCATAGTGGCTGCACCAGTTTACATTCCCACCAACAGTGCAGGAGGTCACACCCCCACCATCTGTTTTGAAAACTGCCACTGCCCGCTGGGACTCGGGCCAAGTTCACCAGACCAGGCCAGGCCAGGCCAGACAAAGGGCAGTGCGTGGACATAAATCCCACCTCACCCTCCAAAGCTGACACCTATCACTAACCCTCAGGGCCATCTTGCCCAGTCTACACCCTTTCTCGGGGGGCCCCCGGGCCTCCTTGTAAACACCACCGTGGAGACCATGTAACTGGTCCTCCACGGAGACGCAACTACACACCCCAGAGCCCAGCCAAGACCTCAAGCCCCCTGTCTCCACCCACCTCATCTCACACACAAAGAAGGATTCTGATTGAAGAAGCATGGAGAGCACTGTTTTCACTGTGAAATCAATAACTACACAAATATTTTACCTAAAACACATAGACTGTAACAGTCAACACAATTCTATTTGCCACCTCAAAGGTTAAATTCGAAACGACAGCCATTTCTTCTCACCATATCACATAGTCAAAAAATACCATGCATCACATTGCAAACACATTTACAGCTAACCAGCCGGACGACGTATGCAAATTCATACATGCTAATTGGCCTTGGCTGTTTCTTTTACATAAAGTCAACATTTTTATGGATCATTAAATGTCTCCCTTAGCATATTAATTTCAAAAGAAACATTAATAGCTATAAAAACAAATTCCCTGTTGCAATCAATGTAAAGATAGAAAACAGCTAACATGTTGCTACAGCCGAGTGTCTTAACATGCTGGTACCAACACTGAGTAAGTCCTCAACTCAAGCGAAAAATAAATTTTGTACTGAAGCCTTTCTGTGATTTAAAGCTGACTGACCAATTCTGGTTTAAGTTCAATATAAGCTATTTTGCTTACATTTCAAATGATTTAAAGTAATTATTTAATCATCTTTTTTTTCTCTTTTTTCTCATTAGATGAGAAAAAGAACATAAAAACCAACAAGGCAGCAAGAGGCATCAGGTGGCGAGGCTACACTGCCTGCCCTGGGATGGCTCTTTCCCAGGATTCCACACTGCAGAGTGTGGCACAGAGAAGCCCAATGGACATTCCCATAGGACAAACTACTGTATACAAAAAAGGTCACCAACAAAGACCTGTAGAGCACAGGGGACTGTATTCAATGTCTTGTAATAACCTATAATAGAAAAGAATCTGAAAAGAATATATATGTATGTATGTATATATACAACTGAATCACTTTGCTGTACACCTGAAACTTACACAACATTGTAAATCAACTATATTTCAATCAATAAATAAATAAAACGAAGAATAAGATGAAATATTCTCATATAAATGAAGGAAGAAATGAGCTGTTTACAGCATCTCATGATGCCTTTAGCTAATTAAAGGAATACCAACAGCTAAAATTTCTTGTAAGCCCACTATGTTCCAGGTACCCTTAAAACATAGGCAGTGTCTCCAATTTACAGAGAAGAAAACTGAAGCTCAGGAAGGTTATGTGCCCAAGGTCAAGTAGCTATTAAGTGACAGCCAAGATTCTAAGGCAGGTGTGGCCACAAACTCCCAACACCACCTGCGCCTCATTTCCCTGTCCCAGTGCCACGAGCAGGGAAGTCTGCGGACGCGAGCGTGGGGCCACCAGACACCGTCTGGCCAGCCGCCCCTCAGGGGGCCTCACAGCCCAGAGTCCCAGTGGAGCACTGGCCTTGCACACCTGGAAACCTGATTTAACCGGCAGGGGCCAAGTCATCACTCAGAGAGACTCAGACTAACCTAGTCCCCGCGCTGGGCGTGATCAGAGCACCGGTTCCTCTTCTGCGATGGGAGAAAACATCACAGGGACCAGCATATTCTCCTGTGTAGCAGGATCCGCTACACAGGAAGCCAAGGAATCATCAGAACGTTGCTGGGAAACCAGAACAAGGGCGGGTGCAGACATTTCATAAGTCTTTTCAGAGCAACTATTTGGATTTCACTGGCTACCACTGCCGGCCACCCACCTCAGCTCTGGGGACAAAGGGTAGAGAGGCAGTTCCAATGTCCGTCTCAAGACTGTCCTTGTCAGTGTCTCCACCTGAGAGCCAGTCCCCTCCAGGTACATAGGCTAATATTCACTTAGTCAGGCTACCCTCAAACCGAACCCTTCACCTCTTGAAAGAGATGTAGCAGTAGGGGCTCTGACCCAAAGACCCAATGGATTGATATCAAAATTTAAGGTCAAACCTTATTTCCCTTATTTTCAAGTTTCTTATATTTGGGAGGACTTTTGGAATAAGCCTGAAAAACTGAAAACAAAATCATACGTGTGCTTAACATTTTGAACATGCTGATCAAAGACAAGTGTGCCAAGAGCAACAAAAAAAACTGGCCATCACTACTATATTTAGCATTAAACATTATATATTGGCATTAAACGCTATATATTCACATTAAACATTAGCACTAGGTATTAGCATCACATCAGCGGAAACGTCACATCACTTCCATTCTCTCCAGTTACGAAGGACTATTCGGAAAAAGAATAAATGTTCAGGACTTCCCTGGTGGCGCAGTGGTTGCGCGTCCGCCTGCCGATGCAGGGGAGCCGGGTAATATTCACTTAGTCAGGCTACCCTCAAACCGAACCCTTCACCTCTTGAAAGAGATGTAGCAGTAGGGGCTCTGACCCAAAGACCCAATGGATTGATATCAAAATTTAAGGTCAAACCTTATTTCCCTTATTTTCAAGTTTCTTATATTTGGGAGGACTTTTGGAATAAGCCTGAAAAACTGAAAACAAAATCATACGTGTGCTTAACATTTTGAACATGCTGATCAAAGACAAGTGTGCCAAGAGCAACAAAAAAAACTGGCCATCACTACTATATTTAGCATTAAACATTATATATTGGCATTAAACGCTATATATTCACATTAAACATTAGCACTAGGTATTAGCATCACATCAGCGGAAACGTCACATCACTTCCATTCTCTCCAGATACGAAGGACTATTCGGAAAAAGAATAAATGTTCATCTCAGACCTCAAGGGTGGCTGACTGTGTCGGTTCTCAGGTTAGCAAGAGTAAAAAAAGGAAATGGAATCTATAAAACTAACCACTAACAAGGCAATGCTACTGGGATAAAAAGAGAAGATGAAGGTGGGGAAGGAAGGTAAGTCAACAGGTTTATTTTCTGCTTCAGGGCACAGAGGTCATGGTTAGCCCCTCCCACACTACGTGACCTTCACTTTGGAAAAAGTGGCTCCTTTGTGAAGCTCATGGTTAAACATAATGATACCCGTTCACCATTTAATGGTACTGTACTTGAGAACATTCTATAAACGCCCTGGAAAACTCAGGTGGCTATATTATAATCTGTAAACTATCCTGGTCCCAAATTCAAATGAAAATCAAAATAGTCAGTTTGAAATAGAACTCTGACCAAAGAGTCTATCTTTCAAGGGTAGGAGACTTTCTTCTATCAGTAGAAGTAGTTTATTCTATTTTTATCACCAATTTTATCTCCTTTTTTTAGGAGGGGGGCTTCAAATATCCCATTTCTAAAACCCTAGGATTTTCTGGCTCTTGGGTATATTGGCGCCTGAAAGTGGGGTTTCTGCATGAACCGTCTGCGCTGGCTTCTCTGTTTCTGATCGCCTGGGCCAGGGTGACCCCGGGAAGCAGGGCCAACCTGGCAACACGCTTGCGCCCACTTCCTGCAGCTGCTGTGACAAATCACCACCAACTTGGTGGCTTAAAACGTCTCAAATGTATTCTGTTACAGTTCTGGAGGTCATAGGTCCAAAATGGGTCTCCTGGGGCTGCATCCTTCTGGAACACAGGGAGCCTCTCCGGGGAGAAGCATCTCTTCACCTCTCCAGTCTCCAGAAGCCGTCTTCACCCTGGCCCGCCACTCCGGCCTCCACTCCCGAGGCCAGCGATAGCTGCTTGCATTTTTCTCACATCACGTCAATCTGGTTCTCTGTTCTCTTCCTCACATCTCTTTTCTGACTCTCTGAAGACTTGTGATCACACTGGGCCCCCCAGAGAGTCCAGAATAATCTCCCTCTCTCCAGGCCCCTAATCCCGATCACATCTGCAAAGCCCTTTCTGCCACATGAGATACCACGGGTTCCAGGGATGAGGATGCGGGTATCTTCAGAGGCGACTATTCTGCCCACAACATCCTCGGCTCATGAATGAGGAGAGACAGGGGCGATGAAGCTGCAGGGAGTCCAAAGCAAGGCACCGACGTAAGCACGCTCTGCCCAGATGTCCCGGGATCTACAGCCTTGAGGACTGCCGGCAAGACACGGCACGTGCTCCGCGTGTCATGACCTTTTGGGGTTAGAGGATGGCAGTGGGTCAGGTGTGAGGCCCCACGCGCAACTGGTGCCCCGACACACCCTGCTTCCTCGAGGCGTCTGACCCGTGACCTCCACCCTTGCGTCAGTCTTGGCCGGTGCCTCCACCTACCCCTGACCCCGGCTGTTTAACCTGACCCTGAACCCATCCTTACCCAGGAAGCTACGTCAGGCCACGAATTAGCACAGGCTTCCTCAGGCAGTGTGGGTAACAGCTCATCCTCAGATGGGAAGAGAATTAGAAGGCACTCGAGCCTCTCCAGTGCAGCCTACCCTCCAGAACAGTCAGAGCCGGGGGGTTCTGGACACACTGCTACCAGAATCGTTGCCCACTGGCTGCCCAAGATCCTGGGGAGCGTCCAACGTGGCTCTGACAGCCAACTCGATAAATAAGAGCCTGTGACAATGCACGAAGAGACCTGAATTTCTGCAAAGACCAGAAATTGGTAATGTTGGCCAATAATCATGGCCATATTACCCAGGGAAAGTCATGGGGCCTCGGATTTAGTAATAAGACACTGGCAATCCTGCCTGAATCGCCTAGATGTTAGAAAGCGTACACCTGGATATGCATATTTGGATTTTAAAAGGTATTCAGGGCTTCCCTGGTGGTGCAGTGGTTGAGAGTCCGCCTGCTGACGCAGGGACACGGGTTTGTGCCCCGGTCTGGGAGGATCCCACATGTCGCGGAGCGGCTGGGCCCGTGAGCCATGGCCGCTGGGCCTGCGCGTCCGGAGCCTGTGCTCCGCAACGGGAGGGGCCACGACAGTGAGAGGCCCGCGTACCGCAAAAAAAAAAAAAAAAAAAAAAAAGGTATTGCAAGTAGTTACAAATTTTAAAATAAGTGAAAATTAAATTTTAATGCAAGTATATTCAGGACCTTTAATAAATGAAATAGCCTTGTGTTCCTAAAATGAGGCCTAATAAAGAAAAACATTTATTTGAGACACAAAAAATGTTAATTACCTTAATAAATATGAAACATCCATGCTATCTTGGTGAAATAGGAAAAACACTTATTTTTAGAATGGGGATAAAATTGTACGAACAATATAAATATTGAGTACGTAAAAATATATTAAGAGACAATAGAAGGAAAATACATCGAACGTTGGCAGAAATTTCCTCTAAATAGCCAAGTTTATCAGTCAGAGGTCTTTAGCTGCAAACAACAGGGACCAGTTTTGACTAACTCAAACCAAACGAGTTTTACGGACACTGCCGGTTGCCCACCAAAATCCACTCTCCCCTTTTTCCTAAAACCATGGCTGGACTGCATGTCCCTTCCTTCCTTGCAGACAGGCGTGGCACCGTGCCCATGGCAGGTGAGACTTTAAGTTCTGTTCCATGGAAGATGCACAGGGTATCACACGCCGCGCCTAGGCGGACAAGGCCTCAGAGCTGAAGCAGACAGAGGGCAGGTGACCTCCACTTCCTTCCTGTCCCCAGGGGCCGAATCTGAGCACGGCCACCACCCAGCCCCCATCACACAGGTGCCAACAGCACCCTAAAGGTGACAGAGCACTGACTTGGAAGGAATAGGAACCTGAGGCCACGAAGGACTCCCGGCAGCAAAACTGCCCTGCTCGCCTGCACGTGCCCTCAGACCACGTGAGAGGGAAATAAAACCTTCTCTTCCTTAAGCCACTAAAATTATTGTTGAGTTTCTTTGTGGTAACCTCTCGGCCTTATCCTGATAAAACAGACGCAGGCTGTCACTACAAGGGGGACCGTAGTTCTAGGAGCTATGCTCTGAGAGGCCATGTCAAGGAGTGACTAAGCCACACTCAGGACAAACTGCCACCAGGACAAACTGCCAGGGCCTCGGGCAGGGCTCCCCCTCAGCAGAGGCAAGCGGGGTGAGCTGGTGAGACTTCAGAGCTTCAGTTCCCTTGTCTGTACAATGGAGCTAACGGGTGCGCCCACCTCTTTAGGCGGTTGCAAGGATTAAGGGAATTAGTCTGTGTAAAACATCACAGTGACTGCACAAAGGAATCACTGTTATATGTCTACATTATTTCAAAGAAGTAATCTCAATTTTACTGTCATATTTCAGCCATTTGATTTGGAAAAATATTAACACACCTACTAGTTAGCCTTAAAAATAAGAAGTGAGCAGGACGAAGGCTAGAACTGTAACGGGGAAGAACAAATCTGACCCCATATTAGATCTGTTCCTTTTTCTTTATCCTTTGTGCCCTGCGGCCTGTGCTTAGTCATGCTGGCTCTGCATCTTTTGTAAAAGAATGTTGCCTGTAGCCTGAAATATACAGGAGAGTCCATTCTGAGGCTCTGACCTTTAAGAGTCCATTCATATAGAGATCAAAAGGTGCAGAACAGAGAATAACATTTGTTGGAGGTTTACAGGAACATCTTAACCTGAACTACACTGAGAGCTTCAAGAACAAAGGATTCCAACACCAAGAGAAGTTTGCAACAACTAACCATGCCCCTCCCTCACCTGGCCTTTAAAAGTGCTTTGCTGCAACCCTTGGATGAGTTCAGAGGGGTTTTTGGGGGGGGTACAAGCCACCCATCTCCTTGCATGGCCCTGCAATAGACTTTTCTGCTCCAAACTCCAAAGTTTCCGTTTGGCTTCACTGTGGGCCAGGCACACAAACTTGCATTCAGTAACAGAATATGGAGCATTCTCCACGGGGGTAGCAGGAATTATTAGAACTATAGTAAGAATGAAGTTTAAGAAAGGCTTAAACTCAGTGGTGTGAGCTGAAGATAGAGTTTTATTCTAAATTCCCTTTCAAGGTTCTGTGAGTTTAGGTCAGACTTTTCGTCTTATTTGCATGGATCTGTTCTAATCTGAGCACGCACGCACACACAGGCACACACACTCAACACACACACACTCAACACACACACACAGACACCCTCCTTGATGCAGAGGTGGCTCCACATTTCTGCCCACGATTTACGCAGCTGAGGATAAAGTGCTATTCATTCAGTGAAGAGGCACGTTGCTGCCGCATAAAAAGGCAGCTTGTTAATTCATTTCAAGTTTTAATACTTTCTTACAAGTTCTACCCAAAACTCTGGAATGGTTTTAGGTGTGTATTACTGCACTGTGGGGAAAAAAATTAACTCTTTCCTGGACCCTAGAAGACTTAATTCCCCTCTAGCCTGGGACTTTGAAGGTGAAAGAAAAGAGGACTAAATAAAATTATCCTTCAGGCAAGGAGCTATGAGTTTACAGATGTCATGTTACTGGCGAGTTTACCAAGGGAAAATTTTAGCTGTTCCCTTTCTTTTTTAAGCTGAATATATTTACCCAAGGCAATTAACAAATTTCCTCTCTGTCCTCTGACAAAATATCCCACAGATATTTCCGTAACAGCATAAACCAGTTAAATTGGGCCTACCAGATTCAGCCCAGTGCGGTTGAAATGTACCACTGTTGCCAGGAAGGAAAGTCGTATCTTTTGAAAACTAAGGCGCGCACTCGGAAGCTCTGGGCATGTTCAGCCAAGGGAGAAAAATCACACAAGATAACACATGGAGTCAAGAAGCAGGCTCAGCTCACTCTGATACTTACGCATTCATGTCTGTGCTTGCCTGCTTGCTTGTTACGTGATTGGGTGCATGTTTCCAGACAGGGTTCACATGCAAACCGTACCCATCTTATCCAATTGCACTTCGTGTCTCTAAGGGGCAGAATTTAAGACCAGTGGGTAGCAGCTGTTGAAAACGTATGGAAAGCTTTCAAATTGGGCCACCCAGATTCAGAATGGACCGTATCGTAAAGTGGTGAGTTTGCTGTCCCCAGAAGTATTCAAACACGGACTGGACAGCCCGGGTTGCTGTAGAGAAGCTTCAGTATCAGAGCGCTAGCTAGACTCCATAGAGATCTAGACTCCATCGAGATCTAGGTCAACTGAGAGAGCCCAGGACGTCACCGAGGCAAACCAGGAGGCTATTGTTCCTTTCACTTCAGTCTAACGATGTTTTTCTCCTGCCCAGGCGCAGAGGATCCAGCTCCAGGACATACGGGGCACATACCTAGAATGTGACAAGACTTCCCTTCCCAGTCCTTGACCCCCCCCCCCACCCAGGGAAGGGTAATCCCCATCACCCAGCACCTGGGGAGGGGGGACTCCGGGTTCCTGCTGGGCACACTCAGCAGCAGTGAGAAAGAAGGGTTGCAGCATGTTCCACGGAGATGATCCCAGGCTCCTCCCTCAGGGAGGGACACGTGCCCGGCCACCCCAGCTCCCTGGAGGGAGCGCCGCTGAGCCCTCCCGGGAGAAACGCGGACGTGAGCAGGACCAGGCCATCCCTGTAGAGGGGGGACCCCAGGGAAGGGTGGTGCAGGGGCAGCCCACCAGACTAGAGACCTCCTAGGTAAATCCCTCCAATCTTTCCGAAGGTGCCCACGAAGCAGATAGAGACCCCCACTCTGCAACCCCGACTCTCAGCTCCTCATTGATAGAAAAGCAGAAAGCTCGTTCCTTGAGGAACGCAAAGCCAAAATCACATTACAAGTCACCACACTCCCTTCTTTAGACTCTCAGTATCATCATCCCCAAATCCTAACCAACCAAAGGATTATGAAGGCAGAGACAGGGAGAATACTGGGAACGAGACCAGGCTCCCGGCCCGGCCCTGGCTCCGGAGAGGGCCGAAGTGCAGCACCAAGAGAATCTGCACACTGCAGGCCCAATCAAGTTGTTAATACAGAAACTGCTTACGCCAGATGACTAAAAATGTTCTGCATTGGTAAATGTGTGTTACGTCCATACGTCCATGCTGAGAATGACAATGTTTAAGTGACTGCTATTTTGAATGGACTTTATCCCAAAAACGGGGTGAGGAATGAGCAAAAAAAGTAAAGTGATAAGGTGGATGGTGTGGAGACACAGACACAGGTGTGGTCACCCGGCAGCTGTACCTCCAGGCCCAGCAAATAACTACCAAGTGGGAGCAGCAGCCCATCTCTGGCCGTCCTCCGACTGTACTCCTAGGGCAGTGTGTCCTTCAAGTTGCTGCTGCTTGCCAGTAACAAATAGTTCTCGTGTTTTCCATTTTCTGATCATCTTGCAAACCAGACTCCAACTGCCACTGGCCAGAACTTCCTCACTAACCCCTAAAGGCTGCTCTCGGGCAGCTCTCATGCACCACGCCTGGGATGACTGTGCTGGCCTCCTGCATCCTTCGGCCAGCAGGACACGGTCTAAAGCTTGTGGGGACTTTGCGAGCAGACACCCCTGGGAAGAGGAGTGGGAGAACTTGAGGAAGCATGAGGGAATTGTCAAAGGGAAGAACACATCTGACTCCATATTGGATCTGTTTCTTTAACTCTGTATTTTGTTGCATTCATGTCTGTGCTTGCCTGCTTGCTTGTTACGTGATTGGGTGCATGTTTCCAGACAGGGTTCACATGCAAACCGTACCCATCTTATCCAATTGCACTTCGTGTCTCTAAGGGGCAGAATTTAAGACCAGTGGGTAGCAGCTGTTGAAAACGTATGGAAAGCTTTCAAATTGGGCCACCCAGATTCAGAATGGACCGTATCGTAAAGTGGTGAGTTTGCTGTCCCCAGAAGTATTCAAACACGGACTGGACAGCCCGGGTTGCTGTAGAGAAGCTTCAGTATCAGAGCGCTAGCTAGACTCCATAGAGATCTAGACTCCATCGAGATCTAGGTCAACTGAGAGAGCCCAGGACGTCACCGAGGCAAACCAGGAGGCTATTGTTCCTTTCACTTCAGTCTAACGATGTTTTTCTCCTGCCCAGGCGCAGAGGATCCAGCTCCAGGACATACGGGGCACATACCTAGAATGTGACAAGACTTCCCTTCCCAGTCCTTGACCCCCCCCCCCACCCAGGGAAGGGTAATCCCCATCACCCAGCACCTGGGGAGGGGGGACTCCGGGTTCCTGCTGGGCACACTCAGCAGCAGTGAGAAAGAAGGGTTGCAGCATGTTCCACGGAGATGATCCCAGGCTCCTCCCTCAGGGAGGGACACGTGCCCGGCCACCCCAGCTCCCTGGAGGGAGCGCCGCTGAGCCCTCCCGGGAGAAACGCGGACGTGAGCAGGACCAGGCCATCCCTGTAGAGGGGGGACCCCAGGGAAGGGTGGTGCAGGGGCAGCCCACCAGACTAGAGACCTCCTAGGTAAATCCCTCCAATCTTTCCGAAGGTGCCCACGAAGCAGATAGAGACCCCCACTCTGCAACCCCGACTCTCAGCTCCTCATTGATAGAAAAGCAGAAAGCTCGTTCCTTGAGGAACGCAAAGCCAAAATCACATTACAAGTCACCACACTCCCTTCTTTAGACTCTCAGTATCATCATCCCCAAATCCTAACCAACCAAAGGATTATGAAGGCAGAGACAGGGAGAATACTGGGAACGAGACCAGGCTCCCGGCCCGGCCCTGGCTCCGGAGAGGGCCGAAGTGCAGCACCAAGAGAATCTGCACACTGCAGGCCCAATCAAGTTGTTAATACAGAAACTGCTTACGCCAGATGACTAAAAATGTTCTTCATTGGTAAATGTGTGTTACGTCCATACGTCCATGCTGAGAATGACAATGTTTAAGTGACTGCTATTTTGAATGGACTTTATCCCAAAAACGGGGTGAGGAATGAGCAAAAAAAGTAAAGTGATAAGGTGGATGGTGTGGAGACACAGACACAGGTGTGGTCACCCGGCAGCTGTACCTCCAGGCCCAGCAAATAACTACCAAGTGGGAGCAGCAGCCCATCTCTGGCCGTCCTCCGACTGTACTCCTAGGGCAGTGTGTCCTTCAAGTTGCTGCTGCTTGCCAGTAACAAATAGTTCTCGTGTTTTCCATTTTCTGATCATCTTGCAAACCAGACTCCAACTGCCACTGGCCAGAACTTCCTCACTAACCCCTAAAGGCTGCTCTCGGGCAGCTCTCATGCACCACGCCTGGGATGACTGTGCTGGCCTCCTGCATCCTTCGGCCAGCAGGACACGGTCTAAAGCTTGTGGGGACTTTGCGAGCAGACACCCCTGGGAAGAGGAGTGGGAGAACTTGAGGAAGCATGAGGGAATTGTCAAAGGGAAGAACACATCTGACTCCATATTGGATCTGTTTCTAGAATGTTACCTATTGCCTGAAATATACAAGAAGCCTGTTCTCAAGGCTCTGACCTTTAAAGGTATAATACTTTTCCACACACAGAAGGATAAAAAGTTGCAAAACAGAGAATAACCTTTGCCTTGTTGGAGGTTTAAGGGAACATCCTGACCTGACCTACATGGACAGCTGCAAGAACAAAGGATTCCAGCACCAAGAAGTTTACAACTAACCACGCTCCTCCCCTTTCAGGATAAAAGAAGCCTGAATTCCAACTTGGATAAGATGGTTCTTCCGACACTAGTCCTCCGTCTGCTGGCTTTCCAAATAAAGTTACTATTCCCTGCCCCAACACCTCATCCCTTGATTTACTGGCTATCGTGCAGTGAGCAGTACAAGCTTGGACTCGGTAGCAGAACTAACCTTGGCTGGGATCCCCACTGGGATTAGGAAGTATGGGGAACTGGAAGGGCTCCCTTAAAGAAAGGGCCTCGGGCTTCCCTGGTGGCGCAGTGGTTGAGAATCCGCCTGCCGATGCAGGGAACGCGGGTTCGTGCCCCGGTCCGGGAGGATCCCACATGCCGCGGAGCAGCTGGGCCCGTGAGCCATGGCCGCTGCGCCTGCGCGTCCGGAGCCTGTGCTCCGCAACGGGAGAGGCCACAACAGTGAG
>NC_041233.1:86343750-86412114 GCF_002837175.3 Physeter macrocephalus
CTGTGCCCCGCAACGGGAGGGGCCACAACAGTGAGAGGCCCGCGTATCGCAAAAAAAAAAAAAAAAAAAAAAAGAAAGGGCCTCATGAGTCCTCTAAAGATGGGTGTTTTGTGACACACCACCTTAAAACTTAAAGACCTGAGAACTTGCGATGCCACCTGTCCCTAATGAAATTCCATCAGGCTAGCTAGAACACGGCACTTCAAAATAACAGTAATAACAGTCAGCTCCTAAAGAGATCCAGTGATGAATGGTGGTGATGGCTGCACAACAGTGTGAATATACTTAATGTCACTTAACTGTACACTTTTAAGTAACCATTTTTAAATGGTTAAGATGGTAAATAAAATAAATTAAAAAAAAGAAAAAGAAAAGCTCTTGCTTAGGCTTTACTTCCTGATCAACAAAGAGCAGATATTTACTTGTCAGCATCCTCTATAATTTTACATTAAGAACTTTTAGGGCTTCCCTGGTGGCGCAGTGGTTGGGAGTCCGCCTGCTGATGCAGGGGACGCGGGTTCGTGCCCTGGTCCGGGAGGATCCCACATGCCGCGGAGCGGCTGGGCCCGTGAGCCATGGCCGCTGAGCCTGCACGTCCGGAGCCTGTGCCCCGCAACGGGAGAGGCCACAGCAGTGAGAGGCCCGCCAAGCACAAAAAAAAAAAAAAAAAAAAAGAACTTCTTTTAAACTGTCGTCATGGTTAATCATTTAGAAAATAAATTAAAATGTTGAATCAAACAATAACCTAGTTGCCAGGCCACGCTGCAACTCTGTATGCTGAGAGGATGCAACTCTGTATGCACCAGGCACTCTGTGTGCTGAGAGGTCTAGGTCTTTCTTTCAGCTGATAGGGGAACATCGAGGGCTAAAATATACCTGAAACACACCTCACGCTGACCTTTTGGAAATGAGATAGATAAAAGAAAAAGATACTCCTTGAGATAATCAAGGAAACCTTTTTTTTCCACTCATCAATATAGTTTAATCATATTTGCACATCATTAATCATCTATATCATTCTTTCTAATGGCTAATAATAATTCCTCTGTATGGAGGCACCATAATATCGTAACCCATTTCCCACTGAGTGATATTTAGGATCTTTTCTCTATAAATAAGGTTTTGAAGAACATGCTTTTACACACCTTTGGATACTAGTCTGATGATCGCCATAGGATGCATAATTATAAGCAGACTTACTAGCTGAAGAGTATGTATTTTTTTAATTGAGGTATAACTGACATAATTAGTTTCAGATGTACAATGTAATGACACAATATTTGTACAAACTGCAAAAGGATCACCACAGCAAGTCCAGTTAACATCCATCACCACAGGTAATTACAAAATGAGGAAAACTTAAATATGGCCTGGGTATTAGGTGATTTTTAAAGGATGATTATTAATATTTTAGGTGTGAAAACGGCATGGTGGTTTTATATAACAAAGACATTATTAAGTTGAAATAAATATAATATTCAAGCAGTATGTTTTCCCCCTGCTACCCAAGGGAAACTCTGGGAGGTCCCATAATTCTCTGGCCACTTGTAGGTAACAGAAAGTCCTAAAGTTACTTTAAGTCACAAAACACAACTGTGACTCCGAAATAAAATGTCAGGTCAGTGTATTATCGACCCTTTAAGTAAGGCCAAAAAGAGTTAAGAGGCGTTGGCTTCTGCATTTCCTCCCCTCCCCCTCCCCCCTTGCTGGCTGCAGTTACCCTCCCCCCTCCAGCATTGGAACGTGGAGAAAGACCACCTGACTGCCAGTGCCATGAAAAAGAAGTGGCACAGGCTGCTGGCTGCCTCCCAATACCCACTAGTCCCTTCCTCTTGACAAAAAGAATCCCAACTTTAAGCTGGGCCCATGGCTACCCAGCAACAAGTTTGTATTTCCAAGGCCTTCTTGGAGCTGGGCCTGACCCCGTGACTCGACTGGGGCTAATGGCATATAAGCAGAAATGTTGGGTGATGTATCTTGAAAGTATCCTTAAAAGGGAGGGAGCAGCTCCTGCCTCTGTCTGCCTGAACCGTAACACGATGGCTGGAGCTGCAGCAGCCCCTGCGAGCGGAACACAGGGACCACAGTCATGGGCCTGGGCCGCGGGGCAGGGAACTAGGAGGCGTGATCTTGACATCTGTGTGGCGCCCCCATCCCATCCCTGAACCGCCTACTTCCCAACTGATTCTACTTAAGAGAGAAATCAGCTTCTACTGTGTGTTACCACTGTTGTTTCTCTTGCACGCTGGCAAACTTCCTCCTCACCAGCACAGACGGCTTTGCACTCTCCGGACCAGCCGATACTCAGGCCTGGCTCTGACTCTCGTGGGCCCTTCTGTGGACTCTCCAGGGGCTCCCCTCCGATCCCTGTGGTGTGGGCGATACACCCAGACCCTGAAACTCACTCCGCAGGCTCTCCACTGGCTGTGTCCTTGGGCAGGGGTCAAGTTCCAGGCTGGCTCTCCCTCCCTGCAGGGGCCACACCTGGTCCAGGGGGAGCCCCCCTACAACGGCCCCAACAAACACGGCAGTTGGGGGGGAGGCCTGTCCCAGCTGCTCTTCACTCTCCACACCCCCAAAGGTCTCACCAGAGTCAGAGCCAGCCCACCACACACCCAGCTGAGGGGACACAGGGCTCGTGGTACGTGGACAGGACCTCCACCCCCGTATCCTCCAGGAGGGGAGGGGCTGGTGCAGATTCACAGCAGAAGATTCTCCAGATAGATGGGTGCTTCTTATACCCTCACAGTAAGGAGGATTTTCAAGAGCTGTGAGCCTCGTGTTCCGATACGGCCTCTGAAAATGCCCATCTTGGTCGTGCTCCCGCCTCATTTTTATAACTGCTATCTAGTGCATCTGGAGGCTTTAGTCAAGTTTTCCAATTCAACAGCCTGTCACAAAAACCATAAATTATGTGGGGATGCACTGGTGGTAAAACCCTAATAAAGCAAGGAGATGATTAACACCATACCTGGAGGAGCAGTTACCCCTCGGGTGGGGCAGGAGGAAGGAAGGAAATAAGACCCAGAAGTACATGGGCGGGGCTTCAGAGGGAACGCACTAGATGCTTACTGGATCATTACTCGCTTTATTATTATGTCAAAAGGCACACACACGTTACATATACATATACTTATCATGACTTATGAATTTAAAAGGAAACAAAGAACAGACACAGCATAATCTCTAAACTCCATAGCAAAACAATCTGGAAAGAAGCCTGCACCTGATGACGAGGCTATGAACTTAACACAAAGTGGAGGATGCTGGTCAGTGCTGGCAGACTTCCTCGAAGGTGTGAGTGTCACCCTTGACCTCTGCGGCGGAGGTCAGTGACAGCGCCCTGGGTGGATCTGATCCACTCAACCGTCCAGATGACAGATGAGGGGAAATAGTTCAGAGCTGCTGCCTGGAACCCCAGAGCCACCTGCAGCGGAGAAAGTCACCAGGTCCTGCGAGCTGGAAAGGCATCTCGGCCATCGGCTCAGCCCCGCGGCCCCCCGGCCCTGGTCGGCTCTCCTATGGCTGTGCCCACACTGTCCACACAGAGGGACGTTTGGTTAAGCCTTCCGAATTCTCTCTGCGTGACTTCTGTAATTGACAAAGCGACGTTCTGATTATGATCTGGTTTCTAGGAGCTGGGTGATGGGTAAAGAAGGTGCTGATCACATAGATTTTCCTGTTGCTGTTATTGAGGCACTGTCAGCTTTGTTGCAATCAGCGAGGACAGCTGATACTGCTTGAGTGCTTATCTCACTTGATCCTCACAATCACCTTAATCCCACTGAGAGGAAGCAGAGGAGAGAGATAAAGAGCAACAGGCTGCCAAGGTTCACACCCCGGCTCCAACCCTTAACAGCTGTGTAACCTGGAGCAATTCGCTGAACCTCTTTGGGCCTCAGTCTCCTCATCTGTAAAGTGGGAATGATGGTAGTACCTACCTCATAGGGTTGCTGTGAAGAGTACATGAGTCAGTGGTCCTGAAGCACTGAGACAGCAGCTGTCACATAGTGAGTACAATATAAATGTTTGCTACTATTCCCATTTTACAGACAAAACGCCTGAGGCTCAAGTTATAAGGTAACTTGCCTAAATTCCATACACGGCAGCTAGTGCAACCCAAATACGTTAGGCTTCAGACCCCACGTGCTTAACCACCATGCTTCTTACCAACCACCAAGACAGTTATTTGTCAAGGTGAACTAACCCCTAACCCCTGTGCCCTGGGGTGTGTTGGTTGGATGACTTACTCGGGGCCTGACGATGCCACCGCAGGCTGGAAAAGGCCAGACTCTGGGCCTTCACAGCTGAGGTCGGCCGAGCGGCAGGCACCCCTCCCTAGGATCATCGTCCCAGGACAGCAGACAGCGGCCTCCCTACGGACCCCCTGCTGAACTCAGAGATGCTTAGAGGCACACACTGGCTCCCAGTTCTCCATTTCTAGGAATATGCCAATGAGCAGATACGAAATGTAAGTTCTCCAACCCCGGACAGGTTCAGAATACACCCCTTCTGCCTTGAGTTGGCTGTAAGGCAGCAAGCTTTCCTTCAAAACCTTTCTACTTGATTGATCCCTTGATCATTACATAGTATCCTTCTCTGTCTCTTAGTCTTTATTTTAAAGTCTATTTTATCTGACATGAGTATTGCTACTCCAGGTTTCTTCTGATTTCCATTTGGAAATCAATGGAATACCTTTTTCCATCCCCTCACTTTGTCTGTATGTGTCCCTGGATCTGATGTGGGTCTGCTGTAAGCAGCATATATATGGGTCTTATTTTTGTATCCGTTCAGCCAGTCTATGTCTTTTGTTTGGAGCATTTAATCCATTTACATTTAAGGTAATTATTGACATGTATGTTCTTACTGCCATTTTGTTAGCTGTTTTGGATTTGTTTTTGCAGGTCTTTTTTCTTCCCTTCCTCTTGTGATTTGGTGACTATCTTGCGTTTGGATTGCTTTTTCTTTTTTGTGTGTGTATCTACTGTAGATTTTTGGTTTGTGGTTCCCATGAGGTTTTGACATAGCAGTCTATATTTACACAAGATTTGTTGATTTTGATCAACAAGATTTTAACTTGTTGATCTCTAAGTTTCAAATGCATTTCCAATATCCTGCATTTGTGCTCTCCTCACAATTTCTGGTTTTGATATCATATTTGTGTGTGGATGATTTCCTACCTTTACGGTAGGTTTGCCTTTACTGGTGAGCTTTCCCATTCATAATTTTCTTATTTCTAGTCGTGGCCTTTTCTTTTCCATCTAGAGAAGTTCCTTTAGCATTTGTTGTAAAGCGGGTTTGGTGGTGCTGAATTCTCTTAGCTTTTGCTTCTTTACAAAATAGAAACAGACTCACACACTTCGAAAACAAACTTATGGTTACCAAAGGGGAAAGGTAGGGGGAGGGATAAATTAGGAGTTTGGGATTAACATGTACACACTACTATATATAAAACAGATTAACAACAAGGACCTACTGTGTCGCACAGGGAACTCTGCTCAATATCCTGTAATAATCTATGTAAGAAAAGTATCTGGAAAAGAGTGGATATATGTACATGTATATCTGAATCACTTTGCTGTACACCTGAAACTAACACAACATTGTAAATCAACTAGACTCCAGTATAAAATAAAAATTAAATTAAAAAAAAAAAACTTTCAAATTGATCCAGGCCCAGGTACACTGTACCTGTGAAGGGCCAGAAGGTGGGACCTGGCCCGAGGGTCACCATCAGGCCTGCAGACAAGTGCAGTAGAGCAGGACCCCTGCTAACACCTTGAGGAGCCCCGTGCCTCCCTGCCTCAGCTTCCCCACAGGAGAAGCAGAAGCATTAGATCAGACGACCTGTGAGTTCCCTTCCATTCTCTGACCTTTATATCCATATTTTAACTCAGAGCTAAATCTCATTTTGATTTGACTACATTCAAAAACAACCCAAAATAAACATAAGAATCTCCTCATTTTAAGGAGATACAGGCTGCTTTCTTTCCATAGTGCATAAAGGGCCAGTGATGCTACTGCTATTTGCAATCGTGAAGGGATGAAGGCGCTTTCAAAACCCTAACATGAGCTGCTGGGACCAAGAGAGGGAAAAACCGATTAGCGCTGATAGCCACCCATTACATGAAACACGGCTTAAAAGCTTTTCTCGCTGAGAATAATAAGCAATAAACTGGGCCTAATCCTTATCTGGTTCATGCCCATCAGCCCCAGATTACATGTGAGCACATGCATGTTCCTGTGTGTGTGTGTGTACATGCTCACAGCACACTGCAGACTTTTTTAGGAATGTAAATAATGAGGAAGTACCATGAACACTTCCAAAAAAGACAACGTTCATTATTACAATGATTGTCTCAAAATGATGTAGATAACTTATCAAAGATACTAGCCTGATTCAAAACCTTACTTTTGGCCTTATACTAATAAAATGCTTGCTAGGAAATCCATGATGCAAATTAATTTTTGCATTAGACTGCACAGAAGAAATAAGTTGCAAAAGTAAGTAACGGACCACCCCATGGACTTTCAGGTGATACTGGTTCGACATCTAAAATTATTCTTTTCATCAGCAGCATGTATAAAACGCAACTACTTACTGATGGGTTTTCTCTTCTTCCAAACAACATTGTAACTTGTATTTTTAGCCTTTAAAGCTATTTTAAGATTCTTTAATTTAGTCAAATAAGTTTCATCAGAAATATCTGTTCAGAAGACTGATTCATGAAAAATGCCAACTATAGCTAATACATCGCTCCACTCATTTTTAAAAGGTTTCATAATCTTTGTAGCAGGCCCCTTCTTAATGGCCCGACGGTGCTGAACCCTTCACCAAACCTTCCTGCACTACACATTGGGTACACGGGCACTCTGACAGGAGGAAAAAAAAAAACCACAAATGATCCAGGAAGCTGAGGTATGTCACAGGTAACGAGCAGCCTATTACTCTGATAATCCAGGCTTGCGCTGAGCATTTTGCCTAATTAGACTTCACACAAGGGGGGATAAACGCTTTGATATTTAACAAGTATAAAGGTGTAAACAATGTACATGAATCACCTGATAAGGAACATTGCTTATTAAAGAGAGAGACAGATGGCTACGGGAGAGGTATCATCACGAAATGTAAAATCTCCCAGGCTCCCACCGTGAGCTCCAGTGACACATCACCACTCCAACCCCAGTGACTCCGTGCATTATTTAGTCCGTCCTCTTGCCCGGGAGCCTATAGGTACGCCCATGTCACAGATTTTAAAAAATCACTTGGTGGAAATAGATCACCTCTGCTGTGTCTCAAAGCATCTTAACCACTCTGGCTGCTGTCAAAATCCCAGTGAGTCAAGATCTCCAGCATGGGGCCTTCCCTGGTGGCGCAGTGGTTGAGAATCCGCCTGCTAATGCAGGGGACACGGGTTCGAGCTCTGGGCCGGGAAGATCCCACATGCTGCAGAGCAACTAAGCCCGTGTGCCACAACTACTGAGCCTGCACTCTAGAGCCCGCGAGCCACAACTACTGAGCCTGCACGCCACAACTACTGAAGCCCGCGCACCTAGAGCCCGTGCTCCGCAACAAGAGAAGCCACCGCAATGAGAAGCCCGCGCACCGCAACAAAGAGTAGACCCTGCTCACCGCAGCTAGAGAAAGCCTGCGCGCAGCAACAAAGACCCAATGCAACCAAAAATAAATAAACAAAATAAATTTTTTTTAAAATTGTGTAAGATATGAGATGGGGCCATGCCTCATTCTTTAAAAAAAAAAAGAGAGAGAGAGACCTCCAGCATCTCTCTTATAATCACGTCAGTGCGACAATTAGTCCTCCTTTTTTTATAACTTTCAAGAACACTTAATGTGTTGGAAGCCTTCCTGACTCTGTTAGAGCCAGCCAGCCTGCCATAAGATTATGAATGCATAATTTGTTTACAGGTAGCTTGGAAGAAAACACCAAGTAAGAAAACAGTATGTGGGAAGAGAGTTGAAAACAGGCACGCTTATGAACAGCAAATGATACTGAAAGAGACTTTTCTTTTGGGGTGGGTAGTTTGTTTGGTTTCTCCAAGGTCAGCTTTACACTCAACTGCAGGGACCCTGGAAGGTAACGTGCCCTGTTCATGAACACAGTTTCTCACCAATGCTGCTGACTATTCAGTTGCTGCCTCTGTTCATTGCATGCGTATTTACAAAGAACCTACCGAGTCTACACACTGCGCCTCGCTCTCTGCAGCGCATCCAACCATGGTGTGAGCTGTGGACCCCATGCTCCAGGTCTGCAGTCCTGTTCAAGAACGACACAAAAGCAACTGCAAGGCCGCTGCCACACCACGCTTGGTACCCGTGGAGGCGCCACGCTTGGGCACAGGAGCTGCAGCGGCAGACGGACTTCGTGCAAACGCTGGGTCTCCCTGCCACGCTATCTGCCCCTGCCAAGGCATTCCGTCTACCTGAACCTCAGTCCTTCCACTATTTTTATATGGGTTTAAAAACAATTCCACAAATAAAGTGCTTTGGATACTGCTTAGTACCTAATAGATTTCTTCTTAAGCTTCTGCCACTTCTGCACTCCCAGGGAAAAAGCTGGGCCTCAATTTAATGAAAAAGCCAATAATTCAACCCCTGACTTAGCTGCAGTGATACCCATATCGACATCTTACTTCTCTTTGACATAAACAATTTAATTTTTGACTTGTGTCCATAAACAATCTCCTCCAGAACTATTCTTAGCAAGTGTTTCCAGAAAGATCATGGATTTGAAGTGCAGAGAAAAAAGAGTTTCAAATTTTAATCCAGATGAGACTGGGATCATTTGGAGTCGGTTTGATTCATGAAGTTTATGGCCATCATTTCCATTTCTGATGCTGTAGAATCAACAGGAAATTAAAACGAATCCCATTGACCTTGAAGTAGGCACTGAGAGCTTACATCTCCAAGGAAGATGTTCCACATGTCACTAAGCCATGGCTTAATAATATAGTCCCTTCTTTGTATTTCACTCTGCTGAGAGCTCCTTGAGGTCAGAAACCCCCAGTTGTGTAGGTGGCATCATTGTCGGGGCACCTAAAACTACCTGCCAGCTGGCAGTGGTACCCAAGGATGCTGCATGGCCCATCAAGAGCAATGGATGGAAACAAGGGGACCTGGGCTCCATTCCTGACAATGTCTTCCCCTCAGTAGCTGGGCCATCTTAGATAAGGCACTTCACTTCTCTGGACCTCTTTCTGTTCATCTGAAAAATACAGAGATAGTCCAAATGATCTCAAATGGTGCTATTATTTCTGCAAAATACTTATGTTGGTCCAACTGATCTCGAAATAACATTATTTCTGTTGATGTATTCTTGCTAAGCAGTGGTCCTCCCGTGACTTCTAACTCCAACAAGTCACTGGCAAGACCATTAAATGACGTCTACAAATCCTCCAGAATCCAAGTGTCGCCTTCAGATGCACGATTTTGCCATTTCCGAGATTTTTAGTTCATATAGATAAAACAGATTAACATGGCTAGCTTCAGTCAAAGCTTCTCCATTCATCCTCTGACTCTCATTCCTAAGTGACTAAGAGCTGCAGTAATGCCTGTCCACTTCACACTGGCATGACATTTGCCCCCAGGATAATGAAACGGTCACTTACGGAGACCAGGGAAGAGAGTTTTAAAACGCTGGTGCCCCCCACGTGCCTTCACCCCAGGAAGGGCCGTCCCCACAAGCCAAACAGTCACCTCCCCGTGCTTTCAGGCGACCTGGGTAAACTGGCTCCACTGCCCAGGCCCGTCCCGGAGGTGACCAGACTGTCTCACTTATTAGAGCAATCGGCAAACATTCATTCCACTCGGCTCCCCGGGAACCAAAGGAACCAACCGGGAATCCATTTCAAGGATTATTCTCCTTCCCACAAAGCTATCCTTCTGTCACTTTTTAAAAGTCTGCTTGTTCATTTCATTTTAATACACTCTATTAATTCTATAAAATGGGCTTTTTTTTTTTGCGGTACGCGGGCCTCTCACTGTTGTGGCCTCTCCCGTTGCAGAGCGCAGGCTCCGGACGCGCAGGCTCAGCGGCCATGGCTCATGGGCCCAGCCGCTCCGCGGCATGTGGGATCTTCCCGGACCGGGGCACGAACCCGTGTCCCCTGCATCGGCAGGCGGACTCGCAACCACTGTGCCACCAGGGAAGCCCTATAAAATGGACTTTTGAAAATTACAGTAGCTTAAACAAACTGTTCCCCGATTCAATACGTTTTTAAAATTTCTCGCATTTTTTTTAAACCCTGAATCAAGCTTCTCTTGCACCTGGGCAGGTTCTGTTTGCTTATTCACAGAAGGGCTGGTTTATGCCCATGAGCCAGCGCAGAATAAATGAGTCAGGGCCTCCTGCTCCCTGGCTGAGGTAGCCCATCCCAGACCGTAATGATTTTGTGAAGCCCGCGCTCCATCCCTACCACACACTGGCATCTACCCCGGACACCAAACAAGGTGGCCCATGATCGTAAAACCACTAGGAACATCTCCCTGAAAATACCCCTGATCTCACAACACAGCCCACGCTCCAGAAAGGCCAGCAGGACCCTAAACAGGGCCCTGTGGACCGGGCTCCTGGCCTCACCAGGAACAGAACTGGGTGTGTTTAACCGAATCTCCAACTGGAATAAGTAAAGGCTTATTTTCCCATGATACCGGCTACCCCGTGAAGATCTAGACTGAAAACTGGCAACAACTAGTAATTTTGACTTAGCTGTGTGCTGGGAGAGGCTGCAGTGCTTCTGGAAAAACCCTGCAGTGGGAGGCCAGGGAGCAGGAAGTCCGTAACAAGCCCTGCAGCAATGGGGTAGGCAGTGCAGGAGAGCTGCAGGCCTCTCCCCACGCCTCAGCACCGCCCACCAGCGGCACATCTGAGCCACCTGACCCCCTCGTGTCCCCAAGGACAAGCTGCTCACGGTCTTGCCTAGCCCTCCACCCACATCCCAAACCCCTTCCACTCAGCCCGCCTCTAACTTCTTTTCTGGCCTGTTCCAATTTCCATGGGACCCGAGTTCCTGGCCGCTCCCCCAGAAGACTCTCATCCCCACCCCTGGGACCCGTAGGCACCTATCCTGGGCTCCAAGCTGCCCTTGCTTCCTGGAGTCCATCCTCCTCTGGGCCTCCTGGGTAACAAGCCAGCGTGACAGGAACGCTACACTGGCGCCAGCTCACGGGATCACCCAGCCCCGCTGCCGGGTCTGTCCCAGCTCTGCAAGGGAGAACCAGAAAGGAACATTTGGAAGAATTCTATCTTGGAGTTTAAGTATCTTTATCTCTCCCAGCCCCTGTAACTGGTGGAAGTGGGAGAAGAGACAGGTAAGACGGGAGAAGAGGAAGGGCACCACGGGTCAGTACCCACCACCTCCGGTGGCCTGATGGCTTCCCCACGCATCTCATTTAATTCGTGCAACAGCCTACCAAGTATTATTATTCCCCATTACACACATGAGAAACTAAGCCTCAGAGATGTCCACTGATGGGGCCAGGACCCCCAGTCAGTGAGCGACAGAGCGAGATTCAAGCCCCAGCAATGGCCACCCCGAAGGCCCAGAGCCTTCCTCCGTGCTGCAGCCTTCCACATCTTCGCCATCTCTGTGGTGTCTGGCAGAGGGACTCCAGACAAGAAATATTTGAGTATTTGAGTAAGAAATATTTGTTGAGTGAATGCATGAACGCCCGACACCAGCCTTCACACCTTAACATTCTGCAACCACACGCTGGGTTTTATTCATATATTCTGCTTATAACATGCCTGAGAAGCGCCTTGACGAGACGTTAACCGTTGTACAGAAACAAGTTGTACCACGTTGTACTGTATTTCAAGCTACTAGGAAAAACCACATATAAAAATCTGTAAATAAAAAGTGCTGAAGCAGACCCACTGATAACAGTTCATTTGTCATCCTGCTCCATCGCGTCTAGAAAAGGATACAAATACAAGAATCTAAGGGAAATCAATGTTTTCACATTCTGTTAGCCCTCAGAACTCGAAGACGCTTTCCGGGCTACCAACACAAAGAGTATGGATGCTGGAAAAGACAGCACAGAGGTTCTGGAGCCGGGCAGACACGGACTCAAGGCTCAGGCCCGCCACGCACGAGCTGACCTCGGGCAGGTAACTGGCCTCTCTACACCCTGGTTTTCTCATCTGCAAAAACGCAGAGAATAATAGCGCGTATTTCCTAAGGTTGCTGTGCTGATTGAATGAACAACTCACGGCCCACATTTCGCAGAGCAGTTGCCAAGAGGTTAAGGGCTCTGTGTGAGCCGTTTCTGTCACATGAAGAGAAGAACTCTAATGGAAATGTAGCAAGAAATCTGGAATGAATGAATCACTTGCTTTTGCAAACATTATTATAAGCACCAAGTTCACCTGAATCCTCTGTTCCAGATTACTGTGCCTACCAGCATGGTCTACCCTGAAAGCAATGCTATCAGTAATGATAATAATAATAATAATCACCACCACCACCACCAGCAGCAATGATACATCTCTCATCGATCATGTGCCCGGCACCGTTCTAACCACTTGTACAGGTGTAAGCCTCACAGACAGTTGTGCAGACAGCTGTCCCACAAGAGCGCCCGACGGGAGGCAAGCAGGCTGCGACCCACACCCTGCTTCCCACGCTGTGCACCCTGGCACGGATGGCTCCACCTCAAAGGTGCCCCCGCTGGGCTGGCAGCCCTGTTCACAGAGGTCAGCTGCCACATTAACTGAGCAAGTTTCTAAAGACAGGAGACAGAAGTAGAAGGTCACTTTTGAGAGTACCCAGGACCTAAGTCGAAGACCGTCATCTTAGGAGTTTCGTTAACAGAGTAGATGAGGATAGCCCCAAAATACCAGTGAACAGCTCCTATCATCAAGTTACAGGGCATGTGCTCACGTCCCTTGGGAAGGGAAAATAAGGGGCCTGGGGGTCCAGCATAAACAGACAACTTCCATCTACCTCCTCCCTGCCTCCTGCTTCCCTCTTCCTCCATCAACTCAAATATCCCTTTGTGTGAAAAGGAAACAGAGTAGCAGATGTGACCCCAGGATAACCAAATGTATGTTTTTTGCACAGTCCAAAAGCAACAACTAAAATGATCTGTGCATCAAAGTACTGTTTCACTAAGTCACAGGATCCAAACCTCTCTGCAAACTCTAGTGCTGCGTTTCTGTGCATCCAGGGCCCAAGTGCAAGTTCCTAAAAACAGACTCCCATGTATAAACATGCAATTCCTCCCACCTGGGGCATCCATCATTTTGGTCAGCTCCAGGCTGCTGTCCAAACTCACATGCCTCGCCTTGCACGCAGCTCTACACCCATCACTGTGGCTGAGCCTCGGCCTCCTTCTGGGGGAATTTGGGGAGGCAGGGAGATGCAGGGCCTTCACCGGCGGGATGTTTGAGGGCAGCGGTAGCGCTCTCCCAGTTTAAAGAAGCGTTCTTGCGCAAACAGGATCTGTGTAATCCTTTGACACGCTCAGAATCCTAAACATAACCCCCAAAAGTTAGCTAACTCATCGGGAAGTGATAAGAAGAATTATCTACGACCTTCACACAGAAGTTCTCCTCTTCCTCCGTTCTTAGTAATGATCTAGACCTTGAAAGAAAGGCAGCAAAGATCAGACTGCCTTGTTTTAAAGTCCCACCACATGATGTATATCCAGACAAAACTATAATTCAAAAAGATACATGCACCCCTATGTTCATAGCAGCACTATTCACAATAGCCAAGACACGGAAGCAACC
The DNA here is from genome assembly GCF_002837175.3 of Physeter macrocephalus. Taxonomy (NCBI): domain Eukaryota; kingdom Metazoa; phylum Chordata; class Mammalia; order Artiodactyla; family Physeteridae; genus Physeter; species Physeter macrocephalus. The sequence goes on from NC_041233.1 coordinate 86,357,502, forward strand.
TATCTGTCCATTGACAGATGAATGGATAAAGAAGATGTGGTGCATATATACAATGCAATACTACTCAGCCATAAAAAAAGAGTGAAATAATGCCATTTGTAGCAACATGGATGGACCTAGAGATTATCATACTAAGTGAAGTAAGTCAGAAAGAGAAAGATAAATACCATAGGACATCACTTATATGTGGAATCTAAAAATATGACACAAATGAACCTATCTATGAAACAGAAACAGAATCACGGACATAGACAACAGACTGGTGGTTGCCAAGGGGGAGGGGGCTGGGGGAGGGATGGAGTGGGAGGCTGCGGTTAGTAGATGTAAGCTTTTATATAGAGAATGGATAAACAGCAAGGTCCTACTATATAGCAGAGAACTATATTCAATATCCTATGATAAACCATAATGAAAAGAATATTTAAAAAAGAATATATATGTATACATATACTGAATCACTTTGCTGTACAGCAGAAATTAACACAACACTGTAAATCAACAACACTTCAATAAAAAACACACAAAAGAAAAGTCCTGTCACGTGAAAATCGTAATCAGAAGTCTGATAACGTACTGAGTTCAGAAGAAATCCCTCGGTAAGATTTGGGGCCTCCAATGTGCTGAACTCTTCTGTAACGGTAGTTAGTTTTGCTTTACCAATTACTGGTATTTAGTTTGTCCCTGTAATTAAATTTCACTGAAAACCTGAAAATACAATATTCTCTTATTCACTCACAAACCATATGGCAATATTTTCAGTCATCGTGTTTGCTTACATACCTTGTATTTTTTTCTACCAAATAGCAAATTCCATCTGACAAATAAAAACACCAACACACCTTCAAGTTGTTCAATAGTCTCAAGCCTGACTAACTTCATCCAAGCTATAATTTAGAAATAAGAGGGCTTTTCAAAACCTCCCAGAAGAAAAATGCCTTTCAATGATACATCTTGGAATGTAATAAAATACGTATTTTTATGCGTGGAATTTCACGTGGCCCCTTTTTTAAAAAAGACAAGACACCAGCAGCTCCTACTGGCCAGATAAACTCCTTGAGAAACAAGTTATTAGTGCTCCAAGTACCAATTTAGGAAATAAAGCAATTTTAAACACATTAAAAGATAAAAATAAGCTCTACCAAAAACATACTCCCCAAAACCCCTGGAAAGTACTAGAGCAAAATCATATATTTGAATTTTTAGACAGTTTTTTTAAAGTCATATATTGGACTATGAGGATATGCAAAGCAAAAAGCCCTATTATTACATCTCCTTCAAACCTTTAAAGTTATTCTCAGATGGTACCGAATCTGTCATTTAAGATCACTTGCACATATTTTTAGGCCTTTGGTAATGCTCTTCACACTAGGTTGCCCTCTTCTAATAAAGTATTCCGCGTGGCGAACCCAGGAAGTTAAGTTCCTTCCTACCTTACAGGACATAATAATGGCAAAGAACGACAGCCTGGGTGATACGCTATGCAGAAGAGGCCCCTAGTGGTGGAGCCGCTGCTCCGACTTGGCTGCGTAAGCTTTTCTAAGACTGCTTCATCACCAGGGCAAAATCGATAGGTAATCAAGTCTACCTGAGCTACGTTCTTTAATAACCTCTATTAGCCCTAATATACAGTAGGGACATCATTTAGAATCCCAAGGTCCTTCCGCTAGGAATAAAAAAAACGTGACCTGAAGAATAACTTCATTACACTCTGTCTTTCAAATCCACAAATACTGATGAAGCCGCGCGCCCTGCCCGGCCTGAGCTGGCCTGGAAAGACAGGGTAAAAGCGAGAGCAAGCACCGTGCAGAGCTTCCTGTGCTTTCTTTCCAGTGTCAACATTACACTGGGGACAGAGCTAGAGCAACAAGAAGACTGGGAGTACAATGCGTCATCGTGTGACCTTGTGATGGATTCTTACCAACAGGAAAAACCTGAAGTATTGCCCACCTCCACCTCCAGAGTGTCAGCTCTTCACTTCCAAACACCCAGACAGGGCAGCATCTGAAGTTCTTCAATAAAGGGTGCTTGAAGGGATGGATGGGAAGGAAGGCTGCACACAAGGAATTTTAAATTAAAAACAGCAACAACCCTGAAACATGCCAGACCTGGGGGTTCCTAAAAGTCAAGGAAGACAAGAGACAACTTTTCCAGAGCACTTAGTGTGCTCTGGGCGCTGGGATAAGCTCCTAATTGTTACTTCCTTTTTCCCAACGTCTTCATAAGGTGAGGAATATTACTGGCATTTTACAAAGTCGAAACCAAGGCTGTGAAAGGGTGACTTGCCCAAGGTCATACAGTTAATAAATGGGAGGCTGCCTGGAGCCCAGGAGTCTGGGCCGGCAAAGCAACAGTTCCCTTCGCTTTCGTGTAATCTGGTGAATCCAAAAGCTCGAGATTTTGCTTTGAACCCCATTATGACAGTTTGCAATCTGGAGCACAAAGATGAACAGAATTAAAGCATTTCAATGCTGTATACTTTAGAGTACACATAGGATGGAAAGAACCATTACATATTTAAACCGTTACGGCCCATCCCTCGCTTTCCAGGAACTGACCCTCTCCGGGAGCACAACACGCCGTCCCATGTCCTATTATGCACTATTACACGTGTCTGAGTCACTTTTTATGACTAAGGCTTTATGTTTTTTGCTTTATGCTTCTATATCTAAGTTTGGCTTTTCTGCTTCTAATTAGCAACATGACAGCACCGCGCAGAGCTTGCTAATGTTCACTGTGCAAGTAACGCTACGACAATTACGAGTTTCTTGTATGAAAATGTTAAAATCCAACAAACCCGGTAGAATTGAATTTCCATTTCTAGTAAAAAGACGTGAAAGAACAGTTAATTATCTTTATTATCTATAACTCTCTAACGACATTTAAGTAAAACCACTCCGAGGCTTTGAAATCAGAATAAAAGCGGAGTTGGCGGCGAAATAGCCACTCTATTATGTACGAGGGCTTCCCAAGGCTCGCTGTTTCGGCGCGCATGGCGCTGTTAGACCTTCTCCTCTCCCATCCCTTGGCTCATCGGTGAAAAGATAAATTCAAAGTCACCGACCGGCGTGCAGGTGCAGGAAGCGCCGCGGAAACACCAACTTCGCGGCGTCTCCGTACAGCTCTCCTCCGCCGCCGCCCTTCACCCCGACCCCCAGACCGTGCCCTCGAGGGGGCCCCTCCGCTGACCGCGCACAGCACTTCCTCCCGGCATCCCGGATCGCGGTGACCCTCGGGCACGTTCGCCCCGGCCCGGGTCCCAGGCAGAGGGCACGCTGCCCACCTCCACCTGGGCGCGCCACCCGCGTCCTCTCCATCCCAGCAAAGACGACTCTGCAGCCGCAGCTAAAGCAGTCACGCGGGCACGTGCAAAGGCTACTTTTTAGTCAGTGTTCAAGAAAGTCATCAAACAGCTAAAGGCCACCAGAGTCTGGTGAAGCCACAGCGACCCCGGCCAGCAGCGCCCGGGGCCCTCCCGGGAAGCCTCCCCCGCGACCCCACGCGCCCACCTGCGGGCGCCACCCCCTCCCCTCTCCTCCCCCTTGCCCCACCCTGCGGGGCGACCCCCTCCCCGCGGCACTGCCCCCCACGGCCGCGCGAGCCACCCGTGGTGGAGCCGCGGGGCGCGAGAATGCCGCCCCGACGCCCCCGCGGCGCCCACGCCCGGCCGGCCCGGGCCCGACTCACCGCGAGGCGCTGCCGGCCGGCTCCCGCCGCTCCCGCCGCCGCCGGCTCCTCCTGCGCGGCGCCGCGGGCTCGGCTCCACCTCCCGCTCGGGCGGCCGCGGAGCCTCCGGGGACCCGGGGGCGGGGAGCGCGGGACCGCGGCCGAGCCCCGCGCCGGGTGGGGGCCGCGAGCCGCGGGGCGCGGGGCGGGGGTCCCTCGGGCCCGAGCGGGCGCCCTGGCCTGAGCCGCTCCCCCTGCGGCGGGCGCGCCCGAGACCACCCCGCAGGTGGCGGCTCGGCGCGCGCTTGAGACCCGGCGAAGTTGAGGGAGGGGCGAGGACGCGGTGGCGGTGGGGCCCCAGCAGGGGGCGTCGGTGTCCACTCGGCAAGTGTGGCCCTTCCGCTTTCTGGACTGAGACCCCCGCCCGACCCCCTCCCCCCAGCCGCCCTGTCCCCTTGCCTGCTCTCGGCTGCCCTCCCCTCCCTGGGCCGACTGACTTACCCAAACTTTGCACATGGCACTTCGGAGAATTAATCCCGCAGTCGCTGTCTTTGCGGCCCGAGGGGGTTATAGCCCTTCACTAGAGAGCTGTTACTCACAGTGAAGGTCAGAAAGCCCGTGAGCGCCGCGACCCCACCGCCGTGGGGAAGTGATGTCTGCAGGGAGCCCTGACGGCCACTGGGAGGCCGAGGAGGGAGGTCGGAGCGGGGGGAGAAGGATGGAAAGCAGGCAGGCGGGGTGTTGAGTAATAAAGCGCCTCCCCGCTCACACACACACACACACACACACACACACACACACACACACATACGCCCTCGGGGCCACAAGTGCCCTTGACTTGCAAGTGCTCCAGCGCTCCTCTGCGGGAGGGGGAGGTATTTTGAACCCCAATTCTCGGTATAATGAAGGAGACTCGGGAGGCAACGGTGTCCGCCTGGAGGAGGCCATCTCTCTGCGCAGCTTGCAGAGGCGCCCACGGCTGAGGCAAGGCAGGACCAGAGCTGAGACCAGCCCTCCGGCGCCTGGTGCTCCTTCTGCTGCCGGCCTGCAGAATGCCCAAGGTCCCCATCCCAGAGATTGCGGGGCACAGACTGTATGTGGGCACAGGCTGGTAAGTCCTGGAGGCAAGCACCTACTGACCCGCAAGAAGCACTCCAGAAGCCAGCATCCCAGCAGCAAGCCTGCTTCCTACGGCAACTCCCCAGACCATCCTTCTTCCAAGGATGCCCCGGGACCTCAGTGGCTCTGTCTGCACCCCGACTCCCCTGAGTGAGTTACCCTGTGAGGAGGTCCCCACAGCAACTCAACTGTGATTTGGGAAAGAGGGGAGAAGCAGGTGTTTACCAAATGGATGAAAAATACAGGGTCAATGTACTGCCCCCAGAATGTTGCAAAGTAATGGAGGTGGTACCTAAATGGCTAACGCGGCATCCCCATACATGTAGGTGCCAGTGATTGGTCAAGCCTCCTCCATACATGATCGTAGGACAGTCTCCACTGTGCAGGTGCAGGGGCCACATAGAGGCTGGGTTAGTGATGAGTCGTGTAAAGATTAGACCCAGCGCAATCAGGCACTCTGGGTAACCAAGTAACCTCTTCAGAGCCTTCCAACTGTCCCCAAGACATTCCCCACCCCCATGCGGTAATAGGTGGGTTGCTAAAGCATTGATTTTCTTGCCTCTGCCGAGGTATCTCCCATCTCTCTGTTCAGTGATGTCTTCAGAATCTCTGTATAACAGGGTTTAAGCGACGAATCTGGTTTGCAGGATGGGCCAAGGGCTTGAGTAGGGGTTGATGTGCTGGCACACCGGGCGACCTAGAGGTCACGTGCACTGGCTTGGGGGAGGCGGGGAAGGCACCCACCCCTGTGGCCGCGATTGTCTCTTTTCCCATCATCTAGAAGGAAAAGGGAGATCTTGTCAGGATTAATCACATTAGCTCCAGGGCTTGTAACACACCTGTCAAGGTACGTGAAGAAATTTTCCAACCTTTCTCAGTTAGGATACGAATAGATCAGCACTGCAGCGTAGGTATCCATACGTTTCACAGCGGTTCACAGCAATATGTATTGAGTCATGAAGCCAGTGCTAGCTAAGGGCTTGGTGCCTCCAGGTACATCTTCACAATAATTGGTACAATAATGAGAAAATAAGAGAGTTGAAAAATGATAAAACTACAAAACTGATAGCATAATGTGAGAAAACGTTTTGTGGGTGTGCTACCCAGAAAGAAAGTAGATATTCTTTCAATTATTATTGAGTAGATACTATTTTGATGACACGGATTATCTTTAGGGAGGGCCGCTTTTGGGGGTGGAGGCACTATTACGAGGCAGTGTCAGTCATCCTTCGTGTCCACCATTAACAGAAACAGAACAGGGGAAAGACCAACCAGCTCCCCTCTGCAGCTCCCGCTCTGTGATGGACGATGCCAGACAGAATTGGGACAGTGAAACCAGTAGAAGGGTGGGTTCCCTTAGACTTTCTTAGTTTTCTACATGGGTTTTAGCTTTTAGCTGTTGTGCTCTTATGTAAACGTTTTTCATAAACACAGTGATTTAGGAATCAGAATATGTTATTTGAATTTCCAAGCACATTATAAAGGTTCTGCCACCTTCACATGGTCCTGGTAATGTGGTAACAGTACAGAAATATACACAAAGTTCTGGAAATAAGTAAGATCATGATGCCAGAATGATTTTATCCTCTTGGGGGGGAGGGGGCGGGAACTAGTCCATGTAAAAATATACTGTAAAACAAACAAACAAAAAATACATAAAGTGTCAAACTTTTACACTTATAAAATACAAAATATGTGTAGTATAATATGTAATTTGTTTAATAATCTGTCTCACATATACACTGCATAGATATTAAACTTTAAGCACAAAAATATTTCACACGGTTCAACGTCAGACTTCTCACCCTCACCTGGATCCTTGAGAACCTTGACCCAGAGCCGTCCAGGAGCCCAGGGAGCATTTATGAAGCTCATTCATTAAAACTCAATTACTGCTTTACTTTCTAAGGGATGCAGCCAGGCAGTCACTCAAGTGTGTTGACTCTTTCTCTAAAGAGCTCTAATAATCAGGGTTATCTGATTTCTTAGATCACAGCAACTGGGCTGTGGAGTCAGAGGCACCCATGCGGTGGGCGAGGTCTGTCGTGCTCAAGCATGAGGACGCGTGGGCTGGAGCTGCTGGGAGAGGTGTCATTGAGATCGGGTCTAATTATAGTCCAGAGCATCTACTTCAGAAATCTCGCAAATATGCAATGTATTTCCAAATAGGTTTTCATTTAAACTGACGAAAATAAACAATGTGTGACCTAAAAAGGCAAGCTTTGTTTTTCTAGACCAAAAGCCACCCCCGTTGAAGACCTCATTCCATAAGCCCTGTAACTCAGACATAGTGGGGCTCACTTAAAATGTGTTGACTGAATAAGGGATGCTGTTAACTTCGTCTAGATGTTTTGCATTAACATCTTTAAATAGACACATCAAAATCAATGAGCTGGTGGGTATTATGTTCAATCCTACGCTCTCCGTTCTTTGTGCTGTTTCTCCCGAGTCATTCCAGGAGCAGGGCAAGAAGACATACTCCCATCGTTGTGCCCCTACCGAGCGCTCTTCTCCAAGCAACAGGCAGCGGAGGCAGTTCCGCGGGCACGTTCCATCAGGAAGGTCACTGAGACCTCACACAGAAGCATCTAGCACCCCAAGCGCCTCGCAGGGCAATGCTGCCGTTCTGCTTCTGTGCACCCAGCATACCCACGAGAAAAGAAGAGTGTTACAGAGGGAACCACAGGGGAAACAAACAAACAGCACGGCAGCACCGTAGACTAATCCACATCTGGTCTGCATCTGCCTGACATAAAATCCCGAGATCTAAACACAGATCAGCTCAAGACGGTGCCTTTTATTTCGACAGTAGATGCACTAATTCACCCTTATACAGCCCTAGCTCACCCAGGCCTGTCTTCTTGGAAACTAGGAATACTGGTTTGTAAACATTTCCCTTGGACACCTCAAGTCTCTAAGGTGTACAGAAAAGGGGTATGTAACTTTCACCCCAGCTTTAATTTTTTAACTCTGATGGATAGATTATTTTAAATTATTATTATCTCCTTCCAAGCATTATTAGTATCTTTTTTTTAAAAAAATTGATCATTTATCATTTAAGTCAATATCGGCAAAGTCCTGTCTGACTTCCAGGCCTTGCTCTGGGCCCTGTCACTGCTATAAATACATGTTATGGTGAGATCTCCATTAATAAAAGAATATGTTTCAATAACACACGTTACTGTAAGAATCTTTATTACTGACAGTAGAAATAGGATATATAAGATGTACTCAAGGATGTTAGAACAGGAAAGCTACTGTCTAAAATATTAACACTCAACAGGGAAAGTGGCTTGAAGACCAGAAAGGCAAAGGATAGTAATAATCAATAGGTCCAAGGATAATTAATAATTAATTATTATTAGGATAATTAATAATCCTAAACGAGAAGCAACAAGTGAAATGCCCACTGACAATTAAAAAGACACAGAAAGGCAAAGGTGATGCAGGAAACAAGCATTGCCAATTTTAGAAACAAGTGTATTTCTTTTCCTTTTTTCATACACATCTAAAACCTGGGCACACAAGGGATTCATTGTGTATAACCACACACATGCATTTGCGGGGGAGCTTTTCAAACTCAAAGATGCCAGCATTGCCTCTCTTGCTACATGAGACATGTTTGGCTTCTTTGTAAACACAACCAAAATGTTTTAGGCAAATCATTATTCATCCAATACCAGTAAGTTAGGCAGTTCATGTGTGCCAGGCACTGTGGAAACTCCAAAAATGACTAAGTACAGCCCTTAACCTCAAGGAACCTAAAATCTAGCAGGAAGGACCGAACACAGTATTATAGGAATCCAAAGGAGAAAAGAGAGAGACCCCTGAGGTGTCCATGGACTGCTCCGTGTTAGAAGCGGCTCTCCAGCTACATCTTGAGAGATGAGTAGGCTTTTGATGGGCAGAGAAAATAGGAGGGTGGCCCCAAGAAGCGATGCCTGACCGGGGAGGCAGGGATGGGAAGGGCTGCACACGTCCTGAAAAGGTGCCAGAACACAGGGGACGTTTAGAGAGAGAGCTAAGAGTCCAGAAGTGGCCTGAGTCTAGACTATGGGGACTTTGAATGGCAGATGAGGAATTTATGATATGGATTTTCATGAGTGGGGAATTGTATGTGTGGGCCATCAGTGATAGTTGCCAAATCACAGCCTTCCTTGCTGGAGGAACTCTTAGCTGTTCAGAGTGCATACCCCAGTGGACCCCCCCCCCATGAGGCCCTAAGAGGGAGGTCAACACACCCCCAGCTCTTGGGAGGGAGAGATGAATTGTGGTTGGTTTTAGCCAAGAGGAAAATCAGTGTGAAAAATGGCTGAGCTTACGGTATCTGTGGGACCCGAGGACAGGGCTGGTTTTCCATTAGAACTAGAGAGCTGGGGACTTCCCTGGCGGTCCAATGGTTAAGACTCTGTGCTTCCACTGCAGGGGGTGGGCGTGGGTTCGATCCCTGGTGGGGGACTAAGATCCCCCATGCTGCACGGCGCCACCAAAAAAAGAAAAAAGGAACTAGAGAGCTGGAGCTCAGGGTAGGCCGGAGCCAGGGATATGGACAGAATGGAGAGTCCTCCACGTATGAAATATGACCATCTAAATGAGGATGAAAGTATATAAAATGAAAGAAGGTGGCTGAGAGCACAATACCAGGGGACATCAGAATTAATGGAACAAGAAAAGAGGCTCTATGAAGGAAACTGGAAGGTGTGAGAAAGACAGGAACCAGGTGTCTTAGGAGCCAGAGAGCTTCCCGGGGTGAGGGACGGGTATACAGGCGTGAAGTTCTGTAGCGTCTACTGGGTTTGTCCAGAAGCCACTTTAGTTGTAGATGAGCCATTATCATCACTTCAAAAACCCACCGGAAAAGGTATGTATATCTACAATGGGACAGCATCAGCTAACTAAGCACAAAAATTTCCCTGTTTTTCTTTTTACTAGAATCATCTGAAATCACCGCGGTTACACTGACATTTCACAATGGACCCAAGCTGATTTGCTGCTGATGGCATTCCAGGACTTTCTGGGATGTGGATGGTGACCCTGTCACTGTGCACAGAGGGTCCAGCAAGCCGTCAATCTTGGCCTAGAAACTTAAGTGCCTGTATGTTTACTCATCCTGATTGTTTTTTAGCATCACAACCATATCAGTTATTCAAGCCACAAGGTAAATTTATTCTATCCCTTTGATAATGGTGGATCCTTGGTTAAAATCTGGATGAATCAGAGATGAAATAGAAAAATAATGTGACTCCAAATGGAAAAAGTCATTTTTGTTACAGGCTGTCAAGACCTTGAATCTAAACACCCAGCTGTGTCTGAGTCCTGAGTTCGTCCTAAACTATTCGGATCCGCAGCCCCGCTGTGGAGCAGGGGCTGTCTCTGGTCTCGCTGCCCTCAGTCTGTATCCACCGTGAGCATCACCACGGGCAGCATCCTCTCCCCTTTCCGGAGGTCTGAGTTCTCTGAGAACAACCTCTGCTTTCAAGCCTGGCAGTCTGACCCAGGCCCTGATCCCTTCCCGGTTGTTTTGTTTATTCGTTTGTTTGTTTTTTTGCAATTTCATTTCCTCCACCTGCAATACGACTGCCTAATCAAAAGCTGCTCCAACCTTGATAACCCAAGCAAACTCAGCTTTGACCCCTGCCCTCGAAAAATAGGACCACCTCTGTACCCAAACTCCTGCCGTCCAATCCACACTCCCTTAAAGGTACAGCAGCATCACTCAGACCAAAGTCTGCCGTGTCCCTCTGGGTGGGGGCACTCTGGGTGGGGCTGCTAGCCAGCTCTCAGGAGGGCCAGCCCTTCTATCTGGTTAGTTCAAATAATAATAATAATGATATCACTATTATTATTATTATCATTGTTAAGATTTTGGCTTTTACCATGTTGCAGGCACTGCTCTAAGCCATAAATACATTTATATACTTGCCACACCTGATGAGGAAACAGGCTTAAAGAGGGTTTATAGCTTTCCCGAGATCATATAGCTGGTAAGCCGTGGGGCCAGGTTTCACACCCAGACCAGCTTCCTTTCCCCATGGACACACCTCTGGGGGCTCGTGTCTTAGCCAGATACTGTAACAGTTTAGATAACTAATAAAATCTTTCAAAACATCATGTGTGCAGGGCAAAAATTATAAAATAGTTTCTTTGTAGTGGAAAAGCGGGGGACCAGCAATCTCCCAGTGCCCCCTTTGAGAACAAGGTGAATCCAGAACTGGGATCTAGCCCACCTGACTTGCATTCCAACACGTTCTTCTCATAGTCTAAGTGTACATGGTCAGAGCTTTTAGGAAGTGTGGCCAAGTATTACAATGGAAAGTTAAACAAGATTTTAATTAATGGAGCTGGTTTTTCCGTCATTTCCTTTATTCTTTAGTCACGTGATGCCACGTTTGGTACTCCAGTTGAGATGACAATCAACATCATTTATGTATTTTCAATTTATTAAGCCAACAACTAGAGTCATACTAACAGTGTTTACCTAACGAAATAGAGAAGGCTTTTTGGTTTTTTCCTTCTCACAGAACAGATACTTCTCGCTCCTAATATTTTTTTTACCAGCATCTTGGAAGACAACCAGTCCCAGGATCTATAAACAGTGCTTCCCTCCAGATAGAGCTTTTATGTTGATTGGACGGAAAAGATAGCCTGCTCTCTCACTGAGAAATGGCTTTTTGAAGACTTTTACATAACTTCCGCAGTGTATTTGAGAATAATGCCCAGGAAAAGGGGGGGACATATTACTTATTGCTCTACATACAGTTCTATTTTTTTCTAGAGTAATATGGTGTTACAAATAAAATGGGAAAAGAAATAATACCACATTGCAGCTGAATTTCATCAGAAGGGAACTGGGCACTCGTCCATTTGACTTTCGGCGGTTTGCACATGTGGCCTCGTTCCTGGGGCATCTCTGTAAAGCTCAGGCAGGCTCGTCCGCTCTTCCAGACCTGCCTCTGAGCGACCCAGTCTGAGAAAAACTGGAGGAAAAAAATGCATTTTGAAGTGCTTAAGAAGCCGTCACACTTACACGAGAAAGTGTTCCCTAGTCAGGGTTCCCTGTGGCCAGCTCCTTGCAGAAGCCCTGATGCCACCCTGAATTTCTAGGTACAATTAACTGGAGGTGAGCTGTGACTGTGCTATTTTATATGGGGTTTTGCAAAATCTATTTATATCATAACTGCATACCTAGTCTTAGCTTTCAGGTTGTCTTTCTTCAAGGGGGCCCTTCAGAGCCAGATAAACTGAGAGGCCAGCCAGGCAGCTTCTTGGAGTAACAATCTATAAAAGGAGACTAACATATCACTGAAATGAATCAGAGCTACAGCCCCTGTTAGCCTGAGTAAAACAGAATCGGTCTAACTGCTCTGGAAATAGATGACATTCTGGAGTGGAAAAATAAACACACTACACACACACACACACACACATACACACACACAACTGTCTCTGTTGAGTATGTTGTCAATGTATATGTGCTAAATAGTAATTAGTTGCCTTCAGCTAAAATTCTGAAATCAAATAATGTATAGCATAATGTTTACTGAAGTGAGTTACGACCCAAAATTTTAAACCTTTCAATACACCGCCTAAGATGTTGTCTGGTTCAGAAAAATCACAGAAGGAAAGGGAAGGGCAAATAAGAACTACAGAAAAATGGAAAATAAATTCAAACAAATGTATCATCAGCCATTGAAGTGAATTAAATGAGCAACTCTAACCCCATGCAATGTTCATTACTATAAACTAGTTTCTTCCCACTCCCACTAACTCAAGGCTACATAATTATTTAAAGTATATGCATTGCTGTGTAATTGCATTCCTGACTTGCTTAGGGTCCTCACATGAAAATCTTGAGCCAATGTCAGAAACCACCCATGCTTTTTTCACCACAAAAAAAGGGAAACAAATGGCCTGTGTCACTTCGAAAAATAGTGTGGCAGTTTCCTAAAAGGTTGCACACATATCAACCATGTGATCCAGCCATTTCATTCCTAGATATTTACCCCAAAGAAAAATCAATGTATGTCCAAAGATTTACGCACAGATGTTCATAGCAATGTTATTTGTAATAGGCAAAAATGGAAACAACCCAAATGTCCATCAACGTTGAATGAATACAGAAATTGTGTTGAATCCATACAATGGAATACTACTCACAATAAAAAGGAACAAACTATTTAGACACCAACATGGATGAAACTCAGAACAGTTATGCTGAGTGAACGAAGCCAGACCAAAAAGAGCACATTCTGTACAAAAATGCAAAAGGACCTATAGTGACATAAAGCAGGTCAGTGGTGCCTGGGTGTGCGGTGGGCAGGAGGGGTAGAAGGGAAGGATCATAAAGGGCATGAGAGAACTCGTGGGTGATGGATATGTTCACAGTCTTGATTAATGATCCTGACTTTTTGTTCAACGGCTAAAACAGTGATTCTCCAAATTCAGGAGGCATAAGAATACCTGAGATGCTCGTTTGAAAGGCAGACTCCTGAGTTTCACACAGAGGTGTGCTAGAAAATGTTGATCAACTAGCCCTCCCAAAAAACAAAAAAGAAAACAATGTAGCATTCTATACATACCTAAGTATATTATATATCTTGCTGATAAAAAGGTTGTGTAGTACATAATTTACAATTAATGATACAACAATGTTTTTTATTGTAAATTTCATACAGCTAATTGATTCCCACAGAAATGCTTTTTTTTTTTGCTAAACTCTTTTGTCTATAGACAACCTGTGGCCATGATTGATGACTAAGTGTAGTTCTGACATGAATGTGGGTTGATATTTTTGTTTATATTAATGAGTAAAACAAAAGTGAAACATCAATTATTAATGATGTGAGAGACTTCTTTGCTGAACTGTAATTGTTTTTTGAATACTGGAAGAATATTTTCTCATACTTTGTACTATTCAAAATGTCATGGCCATAGACATGACACACTTTTAAGTTTAATCTGCATTATTAACATTTTCTCCATGACTCTCTTAAGTCTAAATAATCAACAAAACCATAAACTAAGCCTGGTTTGTATTTGCCAAGCCCCACGTGGCCCATTTCAAGCCACCACTGAGCGTGCAGCTGGGAATTGACACCCAACAGCACACTGTGACATAGTATTTCCACCAGCCAGACACAACTGGCCTCGAGAGCATAGATCATAGTAGAGTGTAGTAAAGCCCAAGAAGTGATGAGTTTTGAATATTTGTTACCTTTGCTTTTAATATACTGTATTTAACTGTAAGCATATGTAATTTAATTTTTAATGATTTTTAGTCATTGATTCATAAGATTCTTAAAATTTAATAGTTGGCTCTCAAGAACCAGTATAAGTTGGCTCCAGCAAACCTCAAGGAATTAGGTTCTCTGGGGTCGGGGGTCAGGAATTTACATTTTTAATATCTCCCAAGATAATTCCAATGTAAGATACTGGTAGAGAATCTAATTGCAGGTTTTTTTCAATCTCTGTAGCTGGAAAGTAGGTAATCTTCAGAGGCAACAAGTTTTATGGGAAAAGAATATAGGCTTAAGTATTAAGAACACTAAGGTTCTAACTCCGGTTCCACCACTAATTACATGGTTTTGGACAAATCACTAACCCTCTTCGTTCCTAATCTAATAAGGAGTGAGTGGGACTAACACAGAATTAATAGATGTAATTTTTAAAGGATATACTTACATACTGAAGTATTTATGGATTTAATGAAGTGGCATCTATGGTTTGCTTTAAAATGCTTTGGGAAACAAAGAAAAAAGTTGGCCTGGGTGGTAGGTAAAGTAAGATTGGCATACTGTTTTGGCAATGAGAATATGGGAATTTATTACAATATTCTCTCTACTTTTGAGTATGTTTGAAATTTTTCGTAATAAAAGTTCCTTGGAAAGCCACCAATAACCTTCCAGGATCCCTTCTATCTTTAAAAATAATGTTTCACATCATCTTTGAGTTTCTGAACTCTTTAACGAGACAGGGGTTAGGAATTAGCATCTACTATACATTTGATGCTTAGGAATTGACTCTCTTCTAAGTCTCACAGCAAGTCAGTGGCTGGTCCGCCTTCCAGGCTTCAAAGCCCCTATGGCTGTTTCAGTTACATCAAGAGCCGGGGTGCTGCTGTCCCATCGTCACATCTAACGGGAACATGGCGATGGGAAAGAGGGTGGAATGGCTTTGCTGACTGAGATCTTCCAGGTCACGCTTCAATATGTTATTCAAAATACATCCCACTTCTAATTACATGCAAAATCGGGGGCAAATATTACCATAGGCAATCAAAAAGCCAGTCACAAAGAATCCTCTAAGCAGGTTCCGGGCTGTTGAGAAACTACCCGCACCACTTCCATTCCCACTGATCCTTCCAGAACGAAAGAGTGGACTCACACAAGTCAACAAAGTACTTTCTTTGTTTCAGCCAGGATGGCACCTGATACAGAATTTAGCAAATAGTAAACATTCAATAAATGTATTTGGTGGAATCTAGGTAACCGTAAATGTTTTTAGCTATTTCTGCTAAATGGTAGGAGGCAACATTTAGAACTTTTATATTTTAGATTAATTTAGTAACTTTTGATTCATCCAATTATTAATAAATTGTTATATCAATGATGCTACTGAAATTTTTCAGTTTCATACAATACAATTTCGTACAATACAATTAACTCTAAAAGCATCAGTAAAAGACAAATCATTAGATTAGCATAATAATTTAAAAAGCAAGACTCAATTATATTCTGTGTACAAGAACCGACTTTATTTTTTTATTAATGAATGTTCATTGGAGTATAGTTGCTTTACAATGTTGTGTTAGCTTCTACTGCACAGCAAAATGAATCAGTCATACATATACATGTATCCCTTCCCTTTTGGATTTCCCTTCCACTTAGGACACCACAGTGCATTAAGTAGAGTTCCCTGTGCCATGCGGTATGTTCCTACCAGTTGTCTATTTTATACATAGTATCAGTAGTGTATGTGTGTCAATCCCAATCTCCCAGGTCCTCCCACCCCATCCCTTTCCCCCTTGGTATACATACACTTGAAGAACCAACTTTAATTTATTTTTTTTTATTTTTTTTTTTTTTTTTTGTTGTGGTATGCGGGCCTCCCCTACCAGTTGTCTATTTTATACATAGTATCAGTAGTGTATGTGTGTCAATCCCAATCTCCCAGGTCCTCCCACCCCATCCCTTTCCCCCTTGGTATACATACACTTGAAGAACCAACTTTAAATATAAAGGCACAAGATAGGTTTAAAGTAAAAGGGTGGGAAAAAATATACCGTGTAAACTCTAACCAAAAGAAAGTTGGAGCAGCTATGTAAATATCAGACAAAGTAGGCTTCAGAACAAGGAATATTACCCTGAATGTAGAGGACATTACACAGCGATAAAGGGGTCAACTCAGCAAGAAGACAACAATACTAAATGCGTGCGCACTTAGCAACAGAGATCCAAAGTACATGAAGCAAAACTTGTAGAGCTGAAGGTGATATAGAAAAATCCACAATACTTGAGCTCACCACGAGGTCTGAGAGCTAAACCTCAGAGTCTCACATTTCTCTGGGTCTTCTGAGGGGACCATTAGGCGCACACCAGAGGATGAAACAAATTCTTCCTAAAGAAAGCATCCTGGATTTAGGCCCTCAGAATTCCGACTGATTAAAATCAACCAAACCTGAACTCACAATGCAAGCTCACCAAACATGTAAGGAAGTAAGCCACCATGACCCAAAGTCGAGAAACAAGGAACAATAAACTTAGAACTCTAAGAACTTGAATACTGAAGTTACCAGTTACAGAATACAACATAAGCATGAATGAAGAGGGGGGGGAAATGCGTAAAAGAGTGATAAGGAAGCAACAAAACATAGCATGAGCCAACAATTTTTTAAAAGAACCAAATCTTTAGAATATATTAATTGACACTCTCAATGTATGGGTAAAAAGGCAGATTAGGTGTAGCTGAGAGATAATTGGCAAACTTGGGGAGAGATTAGAAAAACAGCACAGATTGCTGTAAAGAGAGACAGGAAAGTAAATAATGTGCCCTGCACATGGTGGGGGGCGGGGGATGAATGACAGTGAATCTAATTCTAGACGAGGTTTGTGAAACTGAAGACCCTGCAAGAGGAAAAGAAGATCTTGAACGCCATGGTTGCCATATTGTTTATTGTCCAAACGGGGACACTTTTTTGGCATCAAAGAGGGCATTCTTCATCACTGTCCTAAGGCAGCAGTCTTAAACTGGGCTGTCTGGGCAAATGCAGAGGCAAGGTCATTCTGTTAAAGCAGCCAGTGAGACAAGATGACCTCCTCAGAATGACAATTAGACTGACAGCTGACTTCTCACCAGTAGCAACGGAAGCCAGGGAACTGCCAAGAAACACTTTTAAAATGCTGAGAGCAAACTACTGTGGATCTCGAATTATGAACTCAGAAAGACTATGTTTCAAGAATCAAGTTGAAATAAAGACATTTTCAGATCGAAAATAAATTTTCAGTTTTTGTTTCCAGTGCATCTCCACTAAAAAAAATCTCATAAAAGAACCTCAGAGGGGAAGAAAAACAAAAACAAAACCTGCTTCAGGAGCAAAGTGTGAGATGTAAGGAGGAATGAATGAACAAAAAAATAATGAAACTGATAAGTGTGTGTGTGTGTGTGCACGCATGTGTGTGTGCCTAAAGCAGATATTATCTGCATAAAATAATATCTAAATGGGTTTTTTAAAAAGATGAAATGCTGGACTATAACAGCATATAAATTGGGAAAGAGTGATCACAAGCATATGTTCTAAAGCTCTTTTATGACCCTGGGAGAGAAAAAAATGCTGATTAACATTAAATTAAATATTTGGTAAAATACTAAGAGTAACCACTAAAATAAAAGAAATAAAGTATATGACTTCCAAACCAGTGGAAGAGGTAAAATGGGATAAGAAGAAAATTCAATTTAAAAAAAGAAAGAACAATAACTAACAGGTCTGAGAATACCAAGTGTTGGCAAGGCTGTGAAATCATGAGAATGTTGACATGCTTTGGAAAAGTACTGGGCATCATCCTCAAGTGAGATATGTTTCCTCTACAAGCCAGCAGTTTTGCTCCAGTAAAAAAAAACTCACATACATGTATATAGGAGCAAGGGAGTTTTTAACAACACTGCTCATAATGTTAAAGACTAGAAACAACCGTATATATATATATATATATATATATATATATATATATAGTACACATACATTATGTATATATTACATATATATGTACTCGCTAGGGCTGTCATAAAAAGATATCAATGGGTGGCTTAAACAACAAAATTTATTGTCTTAACAGTTTTGGAGGCTAGAAGTCAGAGATCAGGTTTGGTTTCTCCCGAGGCCTCTTTCTTCTTGGCTTGTGGATGGCTACCTTCTTGCTGTGTCCTTACGTGGTCTCTCCTCGGTTCATGTATATCCCTAGTGTCTTTTTTTTTTTTAATATTTATTTATTTTGGCTGCTTTGTCTTAGTTGCGGCATGCGGGATCTTCATTGCAGCATGTGGGATCTTTAGTTGCAGCACGTGGACTTCTTAGTTGCGGCATGCGTGCGGGATCTAGTTCCCCGACCAGGGATCGAACCCAGGCCCCTGCATTGGGAGCACGGAGTCTTACCCCCTGGACCACCAGGGAATTCCCCCTAGTGTCTTTTTGTGTGTCTAAATTTCGTCTTCTTATAAGGATACCAGTCAGATTGGATTAGGGCCCATCCTAAGGGGCTCATTTTAACTTAATCACCACTTTAAAGACCTGATCACCAAATCCAGTCACGTTCTGAAGTACTGGAGGTTAGGCCTTCAGCATATGAGTTTGGGGGAACACAGTTCAGCCCATAGCAAACCCAAATGTATATCACTAGGAGAATAGGTAAATTTTGGAATGATTACTCAAGTATTATACAGCAGTACCATGGATGAATTACAAGGACATGTGAGAAAATGGATAATGTTGAATGTCAAAAGCAACTCACAGGGCTTCCCTGGTGGCGCAGTGGTTGAAGAGTCCGCCTGCCGATGCAGGGGACACGGGTTCGTGCCCCGGTCCGGGAGGATCCCACATGAGGCACGGGACACGGGTTCGTGCCCCGGTCCGGGAGGATCCCACATGCCGCAGAGCGGCTGGGCCCGTGAGCCGTGGCCGCTGGGCCTGTGCGTCCGGAGCCTGTGCTCCACAACTGGAGAGGCCACAGCAGTGAGAGGCCCGCGTACAGCAAAAAAAAAAAAAAAAAGCAAATCACAAAGGACGACCTCCATTACGATACCATTTTTACACAGGAAAAGGACAGCAAGATTAAAAAGTGTATAATTTAGGGATGCATGTCACTATTTTTAAAAGGCAAAGGAATGATAAAGATAAAATTCAAGATGGTGAATTCTTGAACTCTTCTTGGGAACTTAGGAGGAGCCTACAGTATGGATGATGTTCTAACTCATAAGTTGGGTGGTGGGCTTGTGGGTATTCATTCAATGCATCATTACTTGTATCATCCTGTATATAATATTCATGTATAATATAGCGAGCCAGCGCCATGTATTGAGCAGCATCTCCAGCCTTTACCACTAGATGTCAGTAGCGCACCCCAACCGCCACCCCCAGTCAGGATAATAAAATGGCTCCAGACATTGCCAAAGGTCCCTTGGGCCAAAATCCCCCCTGGTTCAGAACCACTGTTCTAGAGCATTCCTGATGCAAAGGATAGATACACCACACTGGAAATAACTTTTTCATCCCACACTCCACTGTCCTATCTTGCCAAATAAATCCCTTTTGTTTCTTAATATAAGATCTTACTTAGCCACCAAAACAATGTTGACCACAGCATCACATTGAAATACTAGGGATAACTGAATTTGATTTTTTTTTAATGTTTCACCTCACAAAAGAGCTGTGGATATAAAGTGAAGAGAAGGCACCTGAATTTCTCTGTGTTGCCCTGGTAGCAAACTTTAAACTTTAGTTTTCTATAGCTGTGGACAAATCCATGCTCTGACTTAAACTTTCCCAATCATGTCACAGGACTGTACAATACTATGCAGAAACTTTCCTTTCTACTTTTTCATAAAGCTCTTTACATATTTAACATAAGTCCATTTCTCAGATCATTTCTCAGAAATGAAATTATTGGCTCAAGGTTATGAATAGCTTTAGAGCTCTTGAATATATTTAGCAAATCACCTTACCAAAGGGTTGTACCAATTTGTACCATCACCTCTGGTTTGAAATAATACCATTGACTAGAGAACTCTACTAGAACAGTGAGACTTTTTCCATCCCCCTGGAGGCTTTTGGCTTTCTCAGATCTTTTGAATGGTTTCCAACTTCTAGAAACTTAATTCTAGAAACCTAATTTGTAGAAGGAAATTTCTTCAATGTGGTGAAGACAATACACAAAACACCCCCAGATAACATCACACTCAATAATGAAAGACTGAAATCTTGTCCCCCAATAAGGAATAAGACAGGCATGCCCACTTTTGCCACATCTCTTTAACTTAGTGCTAGAAAGCCTCACCAGAGCAACTAGGCAAGAAAAAGAAATAAAAGGCATCTAAATTGGAAGGAAGAAGAAAGATTATCTGTTGGCAGGTGACATGATCTTCTATGTAGAAAACTCTAAAGATTACACACACACACACACACACACACACACACACACAAACCTGTTAGAACAAATAAGTGTATTCAACGAAGTTGTAGAATACAAAATCAACACACAAAAATCTTCACTTTGTATATACCAGCAATGAACAATCCGAAAAGGAAATTTTAAAAAGTTTCATTTACAATGCATCAAAAAGAATAAACACTTAGGAATACATATAACCAAGAAGGCAAAAGATTTGTATATTGAAACTATAAAACATTCCTGAAAGAAATTAAAGAACCATAAATAAATAGAAAGACAGCCTGTGTTACTGGAATGGAAAGTTTAATATTTTTAAGACGACGATACTATCCAGAGTGATCTACAGATTCAGGGTAATCCCTACCAAACTCCCAATAATGTTTTTTGCAAAAATAGAAAAATCCAACTTAAAATCTGAATGGAATCTCAACAGACCCCAAATAGCCAAAACAATCTTTAAGAAAAGAACAAAGTTGGAAGTTCTCAAACTTTCTGATTTTAAAACTTAACTACAAAACATCAGTAATCAAAACAGTGGGGTATTGGCATAAGGACAGACATATAAACCAACGGAATAGAACATAGAGTCCCCCCAGAAAAACTCTCACGTGTACGGTCAATTGATTTTTGACAAGGGTGCCAAGACCATGCAATGAGGAAAGAATGGCTTTTTTTTTTTAATAAATTTATTTATTTTATTTATTTATTTTTGGCTGCGTTGGGTCTTTGTTGCTGCACACGGGCTTTCTCTAGTTGCGGCAAGCGGGGGCTACTCCTCGTTGCAGTGCATGGGTTTCTCCCTGTGGTGGCTTCTCTTGTTGTGGAGCACGGGCTCTAGGTGTGCGGGCTTCAGTAGTTGTGTCACGTGGGCTCAGTAGTTGTGGCTCGCGGGCTCTAGAGCGCAGGCTCAGTAGTTGTGGCGCATGGACTTAGTTGCTCCACGTCATGTGGGATCTTCCCAGACCAAGGCTCGAACCCGTGTCCCCTGCATTGGCAGGCGGGTTCTTAACCACTGTGCCACCAGGGAAGTCCAAGAATGGCTTTTTAAACAAATGGTGCTGGGGAAACTGGATATCCTCATACCACACACAAAAGTTAAATCAAAAGTTAACCAAAAAATCAGTCAAAGGACTAAACTTAAGAGATAAAACTATAAAACTTTTAGAAGAAAACATAGGAGAAAATCTTCCTGACTTTAAATCTGATGATAATTTTATGACATCAAAAGCACAGGCAACAAAAGAAAAAATAAACTGGATTTCATCAAAATTTAAGAGTTTGTACATCGAAGGACACAACTGAGAGTAAAAAGACAGCCCACATATTGGGAGAAAATATTTGCAAATCATATATCTGATAAGAGATTAATATCAAGAATATGTAAAGAACCCCTACAACTCAACACCAACAAACAAACAACTCAATTCACAAATGGGCAAAGGACTTGAATAGACATTTCTCCAGGGAAGATGTACAGTGGCCAATAAACACATGAAAAGGTGCTCAACATCATTAGTCATTAGGCAAATGCAAACCAAAATCACAATGTCTTATCACTTCACACCTGATAGGAAGACTATTATTTTTTTAAAAAAGGAAAATAGCAAGTATTGGCCAGGATATGGAAAAATTGGAACCCTTGTGCATTGTGGTGGGAATTTCAAATGGTGAAGATGCGATGGATAACATTTTAGCAGTTCCTCAAAAAGTTAAACATAGAATTATCATATGATCTAGCAAATCCACTTCTAGGCATTTCCTAAAAGAATTGAAAGCAGAGACTCAAAGAGATACAGATACCTGTACACCCAATGTTCATTGCAGCATTATTCATAATAGCCAAAGGCAGAAACATCTTTTGTGTTGATCAACAGATAAATGGATAAACGAAATTGTGGTCTACACATACAATAGTATGTTATTCAGCCAGAAAAGAATGAAATTATGATATATGTTGCTGCATGGATGAACCTTGAGAACATTACGCTAAGTGAAATAAGCCAGACACCAAGGGGCAGATATTTTATGATTCCACTTATATGAGATTCATAGAATAGGAAAATTCACAGAGACAGAAAATAAAACAGAAGTTACCAAGGACTAGGAGAAGGGGGAGGGAGGTACCCATTACTGTTTAATGTTTGGGATGATGAAAAAGTTCTGCAAATGGATATGGTAATGGTTGCAGAACATCATGAATATACTTAATGCCACTGAATTGAACATTTAAAATGATTAAAATGGTAAAATGTATATTGTGTATATTTCCACAATAAAAAAATAGAGTGAACAGATAGTTTGAGATGTCAGCTGCCCAGTTAGGCAAAGTCGAAATCAAGGTGAAACATTAAAATCAAGTTTTTAATTGATAAACTAAAATTTGAAAATCTACTCATCAATAGTCAGCTGACTATATAGTTAAACCCCGGTCTTAAATGATTTTGCTAGATACTCCATCACACCACATTCTTTTAAAATCTTTAGATGGCAAAATTTAGGCATTTACCAATTTTTAAAAGAAAAAGATGTGGTTCTTAATTAGGCAACAAGAGGACCTAACTCTCATACTTAAAAAGAGGCATTTACGAAAATAAGAGGAAAAAGAACGTACACCTTTCTTTAATCATAGCACTTAGTCAGGCATATGAAACGGACTCCAAGCAAGTCCTTAATTTCTTCATCCGTAAAATGGGGTTAGCATTACCTGCTCTGCACCACTGTCTCTCACCCTGCCCCCTACCCCATCACTAAAAGGTAATCACCTGGGCAGAACTCAGGCTCTAAACTGAACACAAGAAAATGGATAATCTTAAACATTAATCCATGTTTAATATTCTTCTTCGAAGATATAGAGTACTTTTATTTTAACGAGGCAAATTCCAGAGGGGGGTGGATTTTCCCCACAGATGCACACATAAATTTTTCTGTGTTTTGTGTGAAAAGAAATCTAGTCTTATTGAAGTATAACACATATTTATGTAACTCTTTTTAAAAATAACCTTAAATGACACACAAGTCAACAGAACAGGAAACACCAGGAAGAGGTCCTCTTACACTTCAAAATTTACAACGTGGCAATGGAGGCTAAATCATTGGGGAAGACCAGGGTTATGCAGGCCATGGTTTGGGGACACCTGGCACACAATTTGGGGGGATAATTGCATTTAGACCATCATCTCATAATATATACACCAAAATTAATTTCTTGAAAAAATAAATGACATTTCGAACATTGCCTTAGAATATATACCAAAATAAAAAACATAACAAAAACTAGTAGAAAAAAGAACTTAGTGTTTATTGAGCCTTTAAATGTAAAGGTCTTTTTATGCTGAAAAGAATTTTTTCTTAAAAAGCACAAAGGAAAGAAAGGCTCAGCAAATTTGACTGCAACAACAAGGTCAAAGTTAAAGGCTAACAAAAATGTATATGTAAACATATATTTCTAGCAAGTACAAATGACAAAGGGGAATATCTTTGCTTCATAAAGAACGATTATCAAACTCTTTTCCCTCCCACCCACCACCGCGAAAGAAAAAAGCTTAACGCCGAAACTTTAGCGGAAGTTCTGAGAGGTACCTGCCAGCCAGTCCTACAGGAGTGAAATGAAGCAGATGCGGTGAAGTGGAGGAGTATCTGTTTTTAGGTGCATTCTATATTGTTTTAAATTTACAATAAGTTTATATTACTCCTGCGATTTAAAAAGACATACAGTTTTGGGGATAAAATGCAACATCACAACAGATAATTCATAAAAAAGGAAATAATACTGTTAAACATGGGTAAATGATTAAACTCAGTCATAATCAAAGAGAAACTAATTAAATACAGTCTATCATTTTGCTTCTATCAAACTAGAAAAGAATAGGAAACATCTGGTATTGTCATATAATGATGGCAATATGAATAAGTACTACCTTTTGGTAAAGTGATTTGAAAACATATTCAAGAGTTCTAAAACGAGTCCTTACCTTGAGCCAATAATTTCATTTCTGATAGATCCATTCTAAGAAATAATCTATTCTAAGAAATAACACATAAGGAGCATTTTATGAAAAAATAGAAATAAGTGTTCAACAGTATGGAAATGGTAAAACGAATTGTATACATGCATTCAATGAACTATTAGACAACCAGTAAAAGGACACTTTAAAAAGACTGTCTGATAGCATACTATAAAACATCGAAGAATATAGAGCATCACAGAAGAAATTTTTATGAAAAAACAGAATTCAAAACTGTTTATACTGTACAATTATAAAGACATACTTTTTAAAATGCCTATACACAGAAGGAAAGAAAGGATCGGAAATTAAAATTCCAAATGTTAGTCAAAAAATGGTTGTGTTTTCCTGCATGTAAGCTGTGACCACAGGCTGGTGTGCAAGGAACATTCAATAAAGAGTAGCTGGGGGGAAAGTGGCGAGGGGGGAGGTGGTGGTGTGATGAATTGGGAGATTGGGATTGACATATACACACTAATATGTATAAAATAAATAAGTAATAAGAAAAAAATAAAATAAAACATTCTGCACACACACAAAAATAATAAAGAGCAGCTGTTCTTATTGTTATTGTTCTTATCATTGTTAATGGGACTAAGTATTTTTTCTTAATTAATGAACATGTATTACTTTAAAATAAAAACTAATCCTTTTGAAAAGCATTAAAAACTAATGTTATTGGTGGTGACTTCTGAGTAGTGGAATTGTAGGTAATTTATTCTTTTTTGCTTGTCTGTTTTGAATTTCAAAGAAGCACATATTATTTATACAAATTTTAAAGGGTTTTAAAGTTTTTTATTTTTAACACACTTAACACGTGGTTTTTACTAATCTGAATATATTCCTGTCCTAAAATTCACCGTGAGCCAATTTACTGAATCATATTCACTTTGATACGTTGATATCAGTCCAGATAAGTATCCTAGAGGGACTTCCCTGGTGGTCCAGTGGTTGAGACTTGGTCTTCCAATGCAGTGGGTGTGGGTTCAATCCCTGGTGGGGGAATTAAGATCCCACATGCCTCTGGGCCAAAAAACCAAAACATAAAACAGAAGCAATATTGTAACAAATTCAATAAAGACGTTAAAAGTGGTCCACATTAAAAAAACAAAAAACTTTAAAAAAAGAAAACACACACACACACAAAAAAGATAAGTATCCTGGATATTAAGACTTACACTTTTTATCCTATATACTTCCATAAAGTTTTACGTTCTTAAACTGAACATGTATAAATGTATTACCTGTGTAATTTCTAAAATAATTTAAAAGAAAACTTAATGATAAAACAAAAACTGCTTTGTTCTCAGACTATAATTAGGGCACATAAGACTCTTGTTAAGAAATTAATTCAGTAACTACTCAAGTAGTAATCTCAAACAGATACATAGCTTTTCAGATGGAGTTTACTTTGTTTGGAAGGTAGTGCAGAGAAAGAGAGAAAAGCCAGTTATTTCTTTGGTTTGTTGTCTTGGTAACTAAGGCAACTGTATGAACTGTTTTCTATTATTTTCCAATCCTGTCACAGAAAGAAAATTTTCAAATGGGAAAACAGATGTGTCAAGGGTATAATTAATCTCCCTGAAAATGGCCCATTAAAATAACATCAGTGGACCTAAGGAAAAAAAATGAATCCAAACAAAAGAACTAGAAAAATATAAGCCTAAAGCCAGAGAGCGCTACACATTTGGTTCCCTTTACCCAGTAATATGAAAGATTTTGTGACAGGCCAAAAATCTCTACAGCTGGAACTTAAGGCGGCCCAGGCAAGCTTGCTCAGAAACCAGTCAGTGGGAAAAAGCTTCCTGGGGCCAAAATCACTCATACAAAGGAATAAGACTCCCACTGGCGAAAGCGCCAAAGGACTTCATGGGACATATCCTTCTAAATGGAGGCTGTTTTCAACAACTGCGTGTAAAATGAGAAACTAATTCTACCAGAAGTAACTCAGTTAAGAAAACAAACCTTTGGACAACGGTATGCAGCTAACATTCCAGGGCTGTATTGGTATAAGGACGCCTTGCAAAGCATGTACCTGTACATAATGCACTAAAACATATCAATTACAATCAGCCACATAGATTCCACCCATGTCTGTGAAGTGGAAATTTACACAGAGATAGATTGATCTTAGTTGGGTTTGATTTTTGGCTACTTTCAAGTCAGCTGAACTTGATGCAATTGGAAAGGTTAACAACTTTTTACTAGACTTTGAAAGTATAAAAATAAAAGATCAGGGATCTTATTTTCTACTTTTTTTTTGCTATCCACATTGCCCAGCACAGATGGATGATTTCTCTTTCAGTGAATCAATAAACCAGCTGGGAAAATGTCAGCAATCTCAGTTAGCAATGGAAAGAGAGAAATCCTCAGATTCAAGCGAACAGCAGATAAAATAAGTTGCACTATTATCTGGGTAGGCTAGCTTCAAAAAAAATTTTAAGTTAAATTAAAAAAAAATAAAAAAAAAAAGGGGGCTTCCCTGGTGGCGCGGTGGTTGAGAGTCCGCCTGCCGATGCAGGGGACGCGTCACCATCATGCATGGTACATATTCTTACCCTCCTCTTTTTTTTTTTTTTTTTTTTTGCGGTACGCAGGGCTCTCTGTCGTGGCCTCTCGCGTTGCGGAGCACAGGCTCCGGACGCGCAGGCTCAGCGGCCATGGCTCACAGGCCCAGCCGCTCCGCGGCATGTGGGATCTTCCCGGACCGGGGCACGAACCCGCGTCCCCTGCATCGGCAGGCGGACTCTCAACCACCGCGCCACCAGAGAAGCCCGAACCATACGTTTTGAGTTACTCTCTACTCAGGAAGAAAAAACTTTGAGTTTAATCATAGGCTTCTGAAAGAATATTTAAAAATAAAGTCTCCGGAGGACTGCACTAGACTTATTGTGGTGACCACTTTGCAATATATACAAATATCAAATCATTATGTTGTACACCTGAAACTAATATAGTGTTGTTAAGTCAATTATATCTCAACAAAAAATAATAAATTAATTTTAAAATAAAGTTTCCAGTTATTCTTCTTACTCCAAAAATAAAGCATGCCCATTGGCCTCCCCTCCTAAAGAAGAAAAGGAGGGAGGGAGAGAGGGACAAAAGAAAACTGAGACAAGCAGAAGCAAAAAGAGAAAAGAAAACCAACATGGGTGAGGTCTCCCAGCAACAGCCACTGTGGACCCTCTTGACGTGGGCACGCCCAGATCCTTTTCTTCGTGTGTACAAATTTTCCCTGAAAACGTATTGATTCATAACTTTTTTCACTTAAAAATGTATTTCATGTTTCCTCTTCTCCTTTTCCTTTTTCCTGTTTGAGCGCTTTGGGCCGTGAGTCATTAGATCACCACGTGGGGCTAAGCAAGACGCATGGCTGTGGTTGGGCGCGAGGGCTCGGCGGGATGTGGAGGTCTGACCCGGCAAGGAAGGGAAGGGCCCGGGGAGTGACACTGGCAGCCCCGGGGGGAGGTGTCAGAAGCCACGTGGGTGAGGGGGGCATAGCAGGAGGGACGGCCTGATGCACAGAGGCCCCGGCAAGGTGGAAAGGGCGTCTGCGGGGGTGGGCAGCCGTGAGGGGAGAGCGTCTGCACACAAACGAGGGGGGTTCCGGTGATAAACCGATGTACTGAGGACAAGGAGAACCAGGTTTCTCACTGTCAGGGAGGAGAGGTCCCGCTGTGGAAAGGAGGAGAGAGGGCTGAAAGTGGGGATATCAGTGTGAATTCCTGGTTTTTAAAATATATATTTATGAATGTGTGCGTGAACGTATATAATCCTTAGCTCTGGGAACAGGGCACTCCCAATAATAGTGAGCACACCTGGCACTGAGATTGCGATTTCTTTTTTTTTTTTCCCGTGTGTGTGTGTGTGTGTGTGTGTGTGTGTGTGTGTTTTAGTCCATCATTTTTTTAAATTTAATTTTATTTTTTTTTAATACAGCAGGTCCTATTAGTCATCGATTTTATAGACATCAGTGTATACATGTCAATCCCAATAACCCAATTCATCAGATTGTGATTTCTAAATACCGTTCTACACTAAAAGGATCCAGGGCTCCTCCAGAAATGGCTAATTCTAGGCCATTCCTAGAGCAAGGAAAGGAAAGTAGTTTCTGAGACTGCTCTAACGAATGACCACAAACCTCGTGGCTTCAAACAACAGAAATGTATCCTCCCATAGCTCTGGAGCTGGAAGTCCAAAATCAAGGTATTGGTAGGGCTGTTCTCCCTCTGGAGGCTCCAGCGGAGAATCCTTCCTCGCCTCTTCCACCTCTGCTGGCTTCCTTGTGGCTGCATCACTCCAGTCTCTGCCTCTGTCTTCATATGGGCTTCTCTCTGTCTCTGTTTTCTCCTCTTCTGTCACCTATAAGGACACCTGACATTGGATTTAGGGGCCACCAGATGTTCCACGATGCTCTCCTTATCTCACGATCTCTAACTTAATCACATTTGCAAAAATCATTTTTCAAAAAAAGTATTAACTTTTTATTCACCGGTCTGGAGATTTGGACACGGACATATCTTTGGAGGGGGTTATCATTCAACTTGCTATAAATGATGCTACAATGATCCTGGAATGTCTATTGTGCCAGAAAGTAAGAAAGAGCCCAAAGAATGATGGTAATGTGTCAAAAGAACATAGAAGATAGCTTGAAAAAGTTCCCACCGGTCAAATATGGAACAAATTGAACATCAAATAAATAATGCAGAGACAGATTATAAAGCAAGGAATAAAATAGGAACCCATGTGTCCATGGAGATATAAATAAACAAATTGAGAGTTTGATGAAGAATGAAAGTTTACGTAGTCTCAATGGACCTCTCCACACAATGCTTATCAATTACAAAGTGAAAAAAGAGTAAATTTACAGTGGAGAAGACTGAGAAGATTAATCAAGTATCCCAGGAATGAGACAAATGGAAGCCGTACACTTTCCCAGCTGATACAGAACACAGTGAGAAACATCACTTCTGAGACTTTCTTGCCAAAGATGCACAACCTGAATCCACTCATACAAATCCAGATTGAGGAACATTCTTAGCTGCAAAGGTGTCATGAGGCAAAGAAAGACGGAGGAACTGTTCCTGATTGAAGGAGACTAGAGAGACCACTAAATGCAACACATTGCTCTGAACGGGATCTTCTTTCCAGAAAGGAGCATTATTGGGACAATCATAAAAACCTGAATGAGGTAAGAAGATATTAAAATGGCTAAATTTATATGTCAACTTGGCTAGACCACAGCACCCAGATGTTTGGTCAAACATTATTCTGCATATCTCTGTGAGGATGTTGTCGGATGAGATTAACATGTAAGTGGGTAGACTTTGACTAAAGCAGATTGCTCTCCGTTATTTGGGTGGGCCTCATCCAATCAGTTGAAGGCCTTCATAAAACAAAGACTGACCTTTCCTGAGCAAAAAGATATTCTGCCAGCAGATGGCCTTCGTACATGAACTGTCACTTTTCCCTGGGTCTTCAGTCAGCTGGCCTGCCCTGTACAATTGTGCGAACCAATTCCTTAAAATAATTTTCTATCCCTCTGTTTCTCTGGAAAACCCTGACTAATACAGATATCAAAGTTAATTTCTTGATTTCGATGGTTGTATTGAGGTTATACATGAGAATGACCTACACCCAGACACAGTAAACAAGTATTCCTGGGTCAGGGGATACTATGTTGGCAATTTACTTTAAAATGGTTAAGGAGAAAAATATTGACTGTCCTTATCTCTGCTGCGAGCTTGAGATTATTTCAAAATGAAAAAAATTTTAATTCAAAAGTGCAGTTTTTAAAAAATATATTTAAATACTCTTCACATCTGCAGATACATTCATGTAACATCATTTTTAATAGTTTTATATACTGGATGTATATATCCTTGCTTATTTAACCAAATCTTTTTTTTTGTTTTTGTTTTTGTTGGTATGCGGGCCTCCCTCTGTTGTGGCCTCTCCCGTTGCGGAGCACAGGCTCTGGACGCGCAGGCTCATTGGCCATGGCCCACGGGCCCAGCCGCTCCGCGGCACGTGGGATCCTCCCAGACCGGGGCGCGAACCCGGTTCCCCTGCATCGGCAGGCGGACGCGCAACCACTGCGCCACCAGGGAAGCCCCTCCATAACGGTTTTGTTGTCCTTAGGAAACTGTAAAGAATTTCTACATTCGTGAAAGCATGTTACCTAGAGAGCATAAAGGAAATCTCTAGTCTATTCTGATCACATGTGGACTCCTGAGAGGGTTAAAGACAGTCCCAACTCAATGCTGACCACATGCCCACCTGCCCATGACCCTGACCTTGAGAAAAGTGGAGTTAGATACTGAAAAAACTGGCGACAAAGGTTGACATGAGGCTACATCATGGTGACCTCTGAGTCACTTGTTTACATTTATTATGTGGACAAGCAAAAACATGTTTTGCATCAGTCTTTCTTACAAAGCAAAGAAGTAAGGAAATCTAGAGCAAGCACAATGGTCTGGAAAGGTGGATAGAGTGGATGGTTTCCTGGCAATTTACATGCTTCAAAATCTGAAGAATGAAACTGGACAGAAAGAAGGTACAACATAAACCCTATGTGTACATATTCACACCTACTTCTGAAAGACCAACCCCTGGACCCTACCACTGAACAGTCCCATTCTGATATAAAGGAGACGAAGCCAGTGACCGTGGCCTTAACTTTACATTATCTTCTCCATTCTCTATTTCCGCAATAGCCCTTATTACTGAGTGCACAAACTATTTTATCAGAATCTTGCATCTAATGAGACATAAATATTTAAACAAAATGGAAAAGAAACATGTGACTATGATGATCAAATGCTAAGTGCCTGAATATCAGAGTCCTTTCAATCAATTTTTAAATTGGCTTTTTTAAAAGCAAGGATGGCACCAAATGAAGACACTAAAACCACACATAACCAACCACACAAAACCACTATAACCCCAGCTTATAGAATTAATCATCCCAAAGCATTATTACCCTCATGCCCAGATCCAAACTTAACTCTGTGGAAAGAGCAAAATGGCATGGAGTACTAATGTCATCTGAAAATCAAGTTATAATCAAATAACCATTACTCAGTAAAATGGACTTCATAGTAATATGAACTGAGCAGTCCAGTAAATGTTACTTCTCTTAATCAGTTCTGATTGGTATTTGCTATAGGAGACACAGACAAATCTTTGACCAATCTTTAATTAGTATCACTGATGAAATATTTATTCTTTTAATTTGAATTTAGAAACCCAATAAAGCCATGTTTGCATCTTTTATCAACTTAAATATTATCCTCCTTTATTGCTTTTGTCACGACTGCAGATTCTGAAAATGTTCTCCTGAAACAATGCGTATTTCATATATGCATAGTTGCCCTGGTCTCATTGCTTTTAGGGCAAATATTTAATATAGGCATTCAGGTCATAAACACATTTCAGTCCTCTTTCTGAGGGGATCATGAAGTAGATTTCCTCTAAGTGTCAAGAGAGAAAAGGAAGATATTTTTAGACATCCTAAGACCTTCTTAGGGAATCACAGATTCACCAAATCGTACCTAATCCTCCCTGGAGCTCCAGGGGTTCAATTCACAGAAACGGTGGGGCTGGACAACATTACCGGGCCCTTGTGTCTAGGGCCCAGACACTGAACTCAGAAGCCAGTGTTCTATATTTGGCTCTACAACTGATGAGCTGTCACCTTTAGCTTAACCCGTCTCCCAACCACAGACACAGTTACACAGTTCCCAAGTCTGATGGTTCAATGGGGATTGGAGCTCATTTAGAACAGCAGAAATCACCAAGCATATTATTAAAATCTAATGAAGCAATCAGATTGCACCTTGTTACAAGAACACCTTTACCAATTTCCTCTAGTCCACAAAACACCTCTGAAATTAGTAATATCCAGAATACTCTAGGAAACCAAACCAAACCAAACCAAACCAAACCCAGGAGGGACTGTATCTTCTGAGAGTTACGCAAACAAATAACATAGATGTCCTCTGTATTGCTCAGAGGGATTTCCAGGACTGGAATATCTTTCCTAGTTATTGGTTTTGAATTTTCTTTCACCTTCTCTTTTGCATTCTAGAATCTCCAATGAAAGCTACCTCCTCGTGACAAATCTATCACAAATGGGTGTTTGTAATGTGTAGAACATCAGATGTTCAAACAAGCTGTGCTTGTTAATCTATTACACATACTTGATACCACCATCTACTCTGCTACCTAGAAGTTTCAGTTACACTTACTCCTGAGATTATTATGCATGAGATTATAAACTTTTTTTCAGAAACTGGATCATACTAGCTTTTGTTTGCTGTTGTATATTTAAAACCCAGCACAATGCCTGCACATAAACATCAAATGAGGAGAACACAGATCTTTTCTCAAGGAAGCCAACACTTAGTGTGTACCTGTCTCTAGGGAACCTTTGATGGCATCTACCTGGGAGACTGCGCTTGACACAGCTTCTGCTGCAGAGTCCTGACCTCCAGGTGGGTGCAGACTCCGATACGCCTACATTCTTACTTCTATCCAGAAGTCACGAAAACAACAACTGAGGTTTTCATGTTTCCACAAGATCTGTTTTGTGAAAAAATGTCAAGTAAGATCCCGAATGCTTTTAATCAGATTCAATAAAACAGAATACTCTGGGATTCAGGAAATAATCTTCACTGAAATCCATTTTAGAAGTAACAAGCCTACTTTTTTCTTAAAATAATCCGTCATGAAAAGATAGGAGACACAAATATAAAAATAACCTTATTATTGATACACTAGCTAACGTGTATGTTGTGTATGCCGGCATTTCCTGTCAAAATCTTCGTTAGTCACTAATTCTGTCAAACAAAATCTGGGCCCACAATTCTATCTGGTGGTGGCTGTCAGGTCATATTCTGCACGTTTCAGTATTATTTAAAAGTACTTTTCCATATTTAATATATGATGGCTTCCTGTACCTTTCCACCAGCATTTATCACCTCTCAAGAGTGATCAGTCTCCGCGAAAGTGAAGTTCACTGTCACAGAAGGGCCTAGCCCTCATTTATTTCCCTAAACAGTATTTGGTACAGAGCGGAATGTACAACAGTAGACGTGCCTTCAATGTAAAGGTCACACACTTAGCGATAGAAATATAAGTTATTAAAATAGACTTATAATCTTTAAAAACATCAAATGCCCTTAAAGTCTACATAATTGTACAAAATTCAATGTGTATATTTTCTTTTGCTCCAGGTTCCAAAATGATCCTAAAGATGCTGCCATCGCCCAAACCAGAATTCCAGTTGTTGGCAGGATTCACCATTGAGTGTAGAAAAATACAGGCCTACAGATCCCCATCTACCAACTGTATCCTTGCCTAATTTACCCATCTCTGTAGTAAGTTAAGTCAATGTAGCTTATGGGGCCTTGAAGGCATTTAAAGGATATTTAGAGGAGTATTCTTTTTTCTCCATTTGATTTAGCTACAGCATGATAAGACCACGTTAATTTGTTTTTCTTCTGCATCTCTTTACTAATGATTAGGACAGGCTCTAAACATGAATGCTGGAGAGAGGGGTGTGCTGTAAGTGCCTACAGTGGTGAATTTGGTTCCCACCACCCCCTGTCCAGCTCTGCCACTTACTATCTATGTGACTTTGGGCAGGATACCCAAACACTCTATCTCTAAGGATATGAGAATAGTAAGTGCTGCTGAAATACACACACATACACACACACACACACACACACACACACACACACGCAATCTGTTTACAGTACTGAGTACTTATCAGGTGCAAAGCATTGTCTTAAGATCTTTACATTTACTTATTCCTTACACCAATCCTATGAGGAAAAAAGCAAAGGCAACAGAGCACATAGTGGCTAAGTAAATGCCCAGGTTTTCTCAAACAAAAGCGGTAGAACTGGGATCTAGCTGTTTTACTGCCTCTGAGGGATATAACTAAGATTATAAAAAGCATCTAGGACCAAGTTTGGCACACAGTAGGTCCTTAATATAAATGGTAGGTTCTTCTTTCTCTCTGTCTCTCTCTTCTTTGTGTTTCCTTGTCACAGAAATCAATCGCCAGATTCTCTTAGACTAGCCTGAAGGGTCAATTCAACTGGTATAAAGAGCCTAGCCTAGTCACTAGAGATAAAATCTCATGAGTATATATAAATATTAAGCCTACTAACAAATATAATGCACCTATAAACACACACACACACACACACACACACACACACACAATTCAAGTTAAGCCTCCAAAGAAACTTCCTGGAATAACCCTTGCCAATGAGTTTATCATCAATACTGATGGAAAATGGACTCAGGTCACAAACACTATGCTGGGTTTAGGGGCAGGAAGGGAGGAGGTCAGACAAGAATAAAACTTATTGCCTGCCTTCAAGGGCCCAGAATCCACTGGGGGACTCTTTTTAATACCTCACTCTAATATATTTTGCACTACACTAGAGGTATGTAAAAAGGGCCTCTCACTGTTGTGGCCTCTCCCGTTGCGGAGCACAGGCTCCGGACGCGCAGGCTCAGCGGCCATGGCTCACAGGCCCAGCCGCTCCGCGGCATGTGGGATCTTCCCGGACCGGGGCACGAACCCGCGTCCCCTGCATCGGCAGGCGGACTCTCAACCACCGCGCCACCAGAGAAGCCCGAACCATACGTTTTGAGTTACTCTCTACTCAGGAAGAAAAAACTTTGAGTTTAATCATAGGCTTCTGAAAGAATATTTAAAAATAAAGTCTCCGGAGGACTGCACTAGACTTATTGTGGTGACCACTTTGCAATATATACAAATATCAAATCATTATGTTGTACACCTGAAACTAATATAGTGTTGTTAAGTCAATTATATCTCAACAAAAAATAATAAATTAATTTTAAAATAAAGTTTCCAGTTATTCTTCTTACTCCAAAAATAAAGCATGCCCATTGGCCTCCCCTCCTAAAGAAGAAAAGGAGGGAGGGAGAGAGGGACAAAAGAAAACTGAGACAAGCAGAAGCAAAAAGAGAAAAGAAAACCAACATGGGTGAGGTCTCCCAGCAACAGCCACTGTGGACCCTCTTGACGTGGGCACGCCCAGATCCTTTTCTTCGTGTGTACAAATTTTCCCTGAAAACGTATTGATTCATAACTTTTTTCACTTAAAAATGTATTTCATGTTTCCTCTTCTCCTTTTCCTTTTTCCTGTTTGAGCGCTTTGGGCCGTGAGTCATTAGATCACCACGTGGGGCTAATCACCACGTGGGGCTAAGCAAGACGCATGGCTGTGGTTGGGCGCGAGGGCTCGGCGGGATGTGGAGGTCTGACCCGGCAAGGAAGGGAAGGGCCCGGGGAGTGACACTGGCAGCCCCGGGGGGAGGTGTCAGAAGCCACGTGGGTGAGGGGGGCATAGCGGGAGGGACGGCCTGATGCACAGAGGCCCCGGCAAGGTGGAAAGGGCGTCTGCGGGGGTGGGCAGCCGTGAGGGGAGAGCGTCTGCACACAAACGAGGGGGGTTCCGGTGATAAACCGATGTACTGAGGACAAGGAGAACCAGGTTTCTCACTGTCAGGGAGGAGAGGTCCCGCTGTGGAAAGGAGGAGAGAGGGCTGAAAGTGGGGATATCAGTGTGAATTCCTGGTTTTTAAAATATATATTTATGAATGTGTGCGTGAACGTATATAATCCTTAGCTCTGGGAACAGGGCACTCCCAATAATAGTGAGCACACCTGGCACTGAGATTGCGATTTCTTTTTTTTTTTCCCGTGTGTGTGTGTGTGTGTGTGTGTGTGTGTGTGTGTGTTTTAGTCCATCATTTTTTTAAATTTAATTTTATTTTTTTTTAATACAGCAGGTCCTATTAGTCATCGATTTTATAGACATCAGTGTATACATGTCAATCCCAATAACCCAATTCATCAGATTGTGATTTCTAAATACCGTTCTACACTAAAAGGATCCAGGGCTCCTCCAGAAATGGCTAATTCTAGGCCATTCCTAGAGCAAGGAAAGGAAAGTAGTTTCTGAGACTGCTCTAACGAATGACCACAAACCTCGTGGCTTCAAACAACAGAAATGTATCCTCCCATAGCTCTGGAGCTGGAAGTCCAAAATCAAGGTATTGGTAGGGCTGTTCTCCCTCTGGAGGCTCCAGCGGAGAATCCTTCCTCGCCTCTTCCACCTCTGCTGGCTTCCTTGTGGCTGCATCACTCCAGTCTCTGCCTCTGTCTTCATATGGGCTTCTCTCTGTCTCTGTTTTCTCCTCTTCTGTCACCTATAAGGACACCTGACATTGGATTTAGGGGCCACCAGATGTTCCACGATGCTCTCCTTATCTCACGATCTCTAACTTAATCACATTTGCAAAAATCATTTTTCAAAAAAAGTATTAACTTTTTATTCACCGGTCTGGAGATTTGGACACGGACATATCTTTGGAGGGGGTTATCATTCAACTTGCTATAAATGATGCTACAATGATCCTGGAATGTCTATTGTGCCAGAAAGTAAGAAAGAGCCCAAAGAATGATGGTAATGTGTCAAAAGAACATAGAAGATAGCTTGAAAAAGTTCCCACCGGTCAAATATGGAACAAATTGAACATCAAATAAATAATGCAGAGACAGATTATAAAGCAAGGAATAAAATAGGAACCCATGTGTCCATGGAGATATAAATAAACAAATTGAGAGTTTGATGAAGAATGAAAGTTTACGTAGTCTCAATGGACCTCTCCACACAATGCTTATCAATTACAAAGTGAAAAAAGAGTAAATTTACAGTGGAGAAGACTGAGAAGATTAATCAAGTATCCCAGGAATGAGACAAATGGAAGCCGTACACTTTCCCAGCTGATACAGAACACAGTGAGAAACATCACTTCTGAGACTTTCTTGCCAAAGATGCACAACCTGAATCCACTCATACAAATCCAGATTGAGGAACATTCTTAGCTGCAAAGGTGTCATGAGGCAAAGAAAGACGGAGGAACTGTTCCTGATTGAAGGAGACTAGAGAGACCACTAAATGCAACACATTGCTCTGAACGGGATCTTCTTTCCAGAAAGGAGCATTATTGGGACAATCATAAAAACCTGAATGAGGTAAGAAGATATTAAAATGGCTAAATTTATATGTCAACTTGGCTAGACCACAGCACCCAGATGTTTGGTCAAACATTATTCTGCATATCTCTGTGAGGATGTTGTCGGATGAGATTAACATGTAAGTGGGTAGACTTTGACTAAAGCAGATTGCTCTCCGTTATTTGGGTGGGCCTCATCCAATCAGTTGAAGGCCTTCATAAAACAAAGACTGACCTTTCCTGAGCAAAAAGATATTCTGCCAGCAGATGGCCTTCGTACATGAACTGTCACTTTTCCCTGGGTCTTCAGTCAGCTGGCCTGCCCTGTACAATTGTGCGAACCAATTCCTTAAAATAATTTTCTATCCCTCTGTTTCTCTGGAAAACCCTGACTAATACAGATATCAAAGTTAATTTCTTGATTTCGATGGTTGTATTGAGGTTATACATGAGAATGACCTACACCCAGACACAGTAAACAAGTATTCCTGGGTCAGGGGATACTATGTTGGCAATTTACTTTAAAATGGTTAAGGAGAAAAATATTGACTGTCCTTATCTCTGCTGCGAGCTTGAGATTATTTCAAAATGAAAAAAATTTTAATTCAAAAGTGCAGTTTTTAAAAAATATATTTAAATACTCTTCACATCTGCAGATACATTCATGTAACATCATTTTTAATAGTTTTATATACTGGATGTATATATCCTTGCTTATTTAACCAAATCTTTTTTTTTGTTTTTGTTTTTGTTGGTATGCGGGCCTCCCTCTGTTGTGGCCTCTCCCGTTGCGGAGCACCGGCTCTGGCCGCGCAGGCTCAGCGGCCATGGCACACGGGCCCAGCCGCTCTGGCCCATTGGCCATGGCCCACGGGCCCAGCCGCTCCGCGGCACGTGGGATCCTCCCAGACCGGGGCGCGAACCCGGTTCCCCTGCATCGGCAGGCGGACGCGCAACCACTGCGCCACCAGGGAAGCCCTAACCAAATCTTTTATGTCAGACATTAACATTCTTTCCAACTTTGCATTATTCCAAATTATGGTTCATTGACTATTATTGTAGTGATATATCTGAGTATATTCTTAAGTATTTCCTTAACACAAATTTTTAAAAGTGGAATTTCTGGCTCAAAGTCATTCCTTCAAAACTTTTGCATACATAAATTGCCAAGCTGCCTTCTGAAACACCAGATTCCCTTGCCACCAACAAACACAGAATTACTTTAAGTAAAATGATCACCACTGTTTAGCCAAAACTCACAGCTCCTTAAATGCCCCGGCCTAGCTCTCAAACTGTCCAGATTCCAGTCCCCCCTTCTCTTTCCGCCTTAAGTACACCCCTCATGAACACGGAGCCTCCATGCCAGCCAGACAGCATGAATGCCCTTCAAAGCATAAACCACACATGTGGGTGAGAACAGGCTTTCAAGTCAGACCTGTATTTGAATACCAGTTCCACCACGTCTTAGAACCTGCTACTCTACTTTGGAAAAACTACTTATCCTGGTATATGGTTTAAACCATATTATATGCTTTTTTCCAAATTCCAAGATCAAAATAATTTTAAAATATGAGACTACAACACCTTGTGTGTTAGTTCAGGTCCTCTGATAAGTAGAAGCAAGGATTGCATGAATGTGTTTTATCTGTAGGAGAAAATGCTTTGGGGGGTGGGGAGCATCACAGTGGGATGAAGGAAACAGGAAGGGGAGTTGAGTGGAGACATCTCAGACCACGATGGC
The DNA here is from genome assembly GCF_002837175.3 of Physeter macrocephalus. NCBI lineage: Eukaryota > Metazoa > Chordata > Mammalia > Artiodactyla > Physeteridae > Physeter > Physeter macrocephalus. The sequence continues at coordinate 86,396,759 of NC_041233.1, forward strand.
AAGCATCTAAGGAAAGTTCAGTGAGGCTTCGTGGGTCCTCAAGCCAACATCAGCCGGCAGTGGGGCCCTCTCTCCCAGGACCAGGCTGTCTCAGTATCCTGGTGCAATATTGTGAATTACAAGAAATACACCCATGATTCCTGGCTCACAGCTCCCCAAACCCTTGGAATTTCCCGAGCAACAGGAACAATAGGAGCATCTTTTGTTATAATATTTGGTCTCTTGTCCTCGGTTCCTGAACATGCTTCAGAACCACAAAAGTAAAATGGGTGTCTTGCTATTCATAACAAGCCCCTTTCCACAACTACTGGATTTATGTCAATGAGGCGATTTTGGGAAATCCACAAAGATTTAAGGTTGCCAGGGGAACCAACCACAAATAGAAGAGTAAAATTTTAGTCCCTCCCCCCCACCTTCAGGGAGAGGAGAGGGGCTGGAGGTTGAACCTATCACAACGGCCAATGATTTAGTCAATAGTGCCTATGTAACGAGCCTCCATAAAAACCCCAAAGGAGGGGACTTCCCTGGTGGTCCAATGGTTAAGAATCTGCCTGCCAATGCAGGGACACGGGTTCGATCCCTGGTCCGGGAAGATCCCACATGCCGTGGAGCAGCTAAGCCCATGTGCCACAACTATTGAGCCCACGTGCTGCATCTACTGAAGTCCATGCGCTTTAGGGCCCGCATGCCACAACTACTGAGCCTGCATGCTGCAGCTACTAAGCCCGCGCTCCTAGAGCCCATGCTCGCAACAAGAGAAGCCACCGCAATGACAAGCCCATGCACCACAACAAAGAGTAGCCCTGCTCGCTGCAACTAGAGAAAGCCCATGCACAGCAATGAAGACCCAACACAGCCTAAATAAATAAATAAATAAATACTTAAAAAAGAAAAAAAAAACCAAAGGAGGGGGTTCAGAGAGCTCCCAGGTTAGAGAACCAGAATGCTTACACTTGCCACTGTACCGGGCCCCAGGCTCCACGAGGACGGAAGCTCCTTTTTTCAGGACCTCACCGACGTATCTCTTCCTCTGGCTGCTGATTCATGTCCTTTAATCTCCTTTGTAATAAATCAGTAACTAGTGAGTCAGGGGGTTTCCTGAGCTCTGTGAGTGGCTCTAGAAAATTAATCAAGCCCAAGGAGGGGGTCATGGGAACCTCCAATTTATAGCCAGTTGGTCAGAAGCAAAGGTGAGAACCTGAGCTTATGATTGGTATCCAAAGTGGAGGACGGCCCTGTGGGACGGAGCCCTCACCTGTGGGGATCTGAGGCTATTTCCAGGTAGGCAGTGTCAGAATTGCGATGAATTGTAGGACACCAGCAGGTGTTGGAAACCTGCTGGTTGGTGTGGGGAAACCCTCCACCCCTCTACCCCCTACCCTGCAACCCTCCACCCCACACCCTCTGCCATGTTGAAATTGGGTACGCGATGCTTTACCCAGATTTGGAGCAGTGGTGGATGTCAGGGCACGGCTCCAGCCCTTGCATGGTTTTTCTCCCTGAAGTCAGAGGATGGCAAGGCCCAAGCTCAGGGCCACCACACCTGGCTCGCTCCCTGTCCCCACAAGTTTCCAACATTTAACCTCATTTCAGGAGTCAGCAGTCCATACTTTGGAACCAATCCCCTGCCTCTTGGGAAAAGAAGATAAATGATTATATTTTTCTAATCAAGAAGAGATTTGGGGGACCTGTAGGAAGATATTGACAGAACTTTACTGAGGATCACAAGAGAAGACTAGAATAAAGAAAGAGACTCTTCTCCTGAATGAAACAGTTCTAGTTGATTAAAATATGATTTCTTCCAAATGTTGGAAGAAATAATTCAAAACACCCATGAGATTGATGAAATTGTTGTAATATCATCTTAATGAATAGATGAGAAGGAATAGCTAAGAAATGTTGAAAAGGATAAATAACAAGGAAGGGTTTTGCACTTAACAGGTACAGTAAACTATAAAGTTTGGTCATTAAGATAGCGTGATGTGGTCACAGAAATAGACACATGGAAATTATTAGAGGGCTTAATAATAGACCTAAGTACAAAGAATTTAGTCTGTGACGGACAAAGCCTTTTAAATCAGCACAGAAATAAGTGAGTAAATGGTTTTGAAATGACTATTTGTAAAAATAATAAAACCAGGTCCCTAACTCTCATGAAACACCAAAAGAATTACAGAGGGATTTTTTTAATGTACAAAAAGAAAAGAAATATAGTACCAAAAAATTACTTACCTGCATTTAGAATGGAGGAAGCCCTTCTAGACACACAAGCATAAACATAAACCATAGCAGTAAAGAGTAATAAATTTTGCTCCATTAAAATTAAAGACTTCTGGGACCTCCCTGGTGGTCCAGTGGTTGAGAATCTGCCTTCCAATGCAGGGGACATGGGTTCGATCCCTGGTAGGGGAACTAAGATCCCACATGCCACGGGGCAACTAAGCCCTTGTGCCACAACTACTAAGCCCGTGCGCCACAACTAGAGAGCCTGTGCCTCAACTACAGAGCCCACATGCTCTGGAGCCTGTGCACCACAACTAGAGAGAAGCCCACATGCCACAGTGAAAGATCCCACAAGCCACAGGTAAGACTCGATGCAGCCAAAAATAAATAAATGTTTTTTTAAAAAGTAACAACAAAATTAAATTCACTTAAAGACTTCTGCAAGTCAGAAAACACTATGATAGAGTCTGGGAAGTTCAAGGTGGCAGAGATGATATAATCTGGGGGACTTCCTGAATCCCAATGTAATAACAGAGAGAGAAACTAGATAGCAAAGTCAAAGTCATGGCCCACATTTACAACAAATCTGGGTGAGAGGGTATTCCCACAAACCCCTGCCAACTAAAAATTGCCACACGCCATCTGCCTCTACAAGGATGAAGTCACTAGGCCCTGCAGTCGCTGACCTTCAACTCACCTTGAAACGAGTTCGAGGTGGAGATCAGGAATGAGGTACTCTGTGCTCGGAAGAACTGGCAGAACAGGCCTTCAGACAGATATTTTCAGGAGAAGATTTTATGAGCCCAATTTCTTGCATCTTCTCATATCTAGAAAAGCACTAAAATCATGAATGGTGACAAATGCTCCTCGTGACTGGCAGCAACCGCCTGCCAAAATGTGTACTTGATTGCATGTACCCTCTTCACCAAAATCACGTATATACTGACCTCCCCCCACGTCTTTGGACAGTTCCTCAGAGCTGTCTGAGACGCTGTCTCCCAGGCTATAGTCCTCATATAGTCCTCACTGTCCCAAATAAAACTTAACTCACAACTCTCACATTGTACATATTTTTCAGTCGACAGTGCAGATACAGCAGAGAGGGACAAACCACCGACGGCCATAATACCTGCGTGGTATTAGCATCTTTGCAGGAGGAAGCAGAGGGAAGCCATGAGGCATCTAACAGATCTGAGAACAGCAACACCATAAAATAGCCAATAGATATTCACTGTACACAACAGCAGGTCACCTTGAGAACAAAAGCTGAAACTGAAGGGATTTCATGCAATCCAATGCAGATGAGAGCAAGAATCCATATTTAGGTCTGAAAAGGATGGAACCTTCCAGACCCTTTGCACTCTCAAAACTGATCAGCCAGTACACCCTTCCAGAACTGGACTCCACGCTAAAAAGAAATTATTGGAAATGCAATCAAAATTGAGTAGTGTAAGGACAACAGAGGCAAAGAAAAAACAAGGCACAAATAAAACTGTGAGGGAGAACTAAGCCAGGACATTTCAGAAGGCAAATTACCATATCTTTTCAAAACTACACAAAAACAACAGAAGAGGGAGCCCTGTGAAGGTAGAAAAGCTTCACTAAACCACCCCTCCACCAAAAAGCTGAGGAAAACTAATTCACATGAAATGAGCAGCTGACAATGATCAAGGTTAAATCCCGTATAAAATCCCAAATGAAAATAAGGAACAGAATAACATCAATGAAAGCACTCCAGAAAGACATGCCCACAAAACACACCAAGACTCTTACCTGTTATTTCATAATAAGCTAAAAATGTAAAAACTCTTTGGAAATCTAGGCAACTGAGCAGCTGACTAACGAGGGTAAGGAAATTAGATTATCATCACACTCTTTGAAAGCAACACTTTATGCTAGATATTTAAGATTTAAATTTAAGATCCTCAATGAAAGAAAATGTAAACCAAGGATTTTAAACCCAGTAAACTTTTAAGTACAAAAAGTTAGAAAGACTATTAGCAAAACATACAGAACTCAGGGAATAATTTTCTCATGAGCATTTCCAGAAATATCTATTAGGAAAGAAGCTTCAAACAAATACTAGAGAGACATCGGCATAAGAATTGGTCATGAGCATTAAGTATATGGTTACTTTAAAACTAAGTCTAAATGAGGGTAAAAGACAAAAGTTTAGTGTTTAATAGCTTTACTCTCTAACAAGGTAAATAATATACAACCATTAAAAATACGGAAAGGGCTTCTCTGGTGGTGCAGTGGTTGCGCGTCCGCCTGCCGATGCAGGGGAACCGGGTTCGCGCCCCGGTCTGGGAGGATCCCACATGCCGCGGAGCGCCTGGGCCCGTGAGCCATGGCCGCTGAGCCTGCGCGTCCGGAGCCTGTGCCCCGCAACGGGAGAGGCCACAGCAGAGGGAGGCCCGCATACCACCAAAAAAAAAAAAAAAAAAAAAAAAATACGGAAAGGTTGGGAAGAGCATAGCAAAAGTTTTAAATATATATTGAATAATCATTTTAGTGATAATAACAATCTTAGTATTGCTGTTCTCAGATTGTTGTGAGATAAGGCAAACATGTAATATGAGATTTTTCTAATTCTATCATCTCCTGTGTCCTTGAGAATCAGGATACTCGTGGAAGAAAGAAAATACAGAAATATAGATGAGATTAAGTAAAGATTCTAATTTTGTAAATAATAAATTTTGGGTGGAACATATTTCACAAATAGATAAATAGATTGATGTAAATCCTAGATCTGTCCATTGAAAAGGCTTGTAAACAATAACCATCTAAGTGGCAATGGGAATCCATCAAACCCAGATTGTGATCTTGAAACAGCATTTCCCACTAAATCCCAACATGAAATAAAACAAATAAAAAACAAGTCTTCTTGAAGTAATGGCTGAAGATGTAGAAGATAAACCTGGAACATCTTGTCACACCAGGTAAAAAGGAAGCTGTCACAACATTAAAGACATTGTACAGGAAGGTTCCAGTCCAAGGTGGCAACGTAGGAGGTTCCTGAACTCACCTGCTGCCATGGACACACCGAATCTACAGCTCCATATGCAAAACTTCCCTCTGAAAGAAATGCAGAAACTGAGTGAGTTACCTCTACACATTGAGTGAATGAGAAAATACCCACATCAAAACGGGTAAGAGAGGCTAAGATGCAATCCCACCATAAACCCCATCCTCTGCATGACAGTGTGTAATCAAGAGGAAACTCACAACTCTCTTTAAAGAAATCATTTTTAAAGAGCTTGTGAGGATTCCCAACTTGCCCCCAGGCCTCAGAGCAGAGATAGCACACGGCAACGCCCAGTCTTTCCCTGAAAGAGGCCTATTTGTGTATCTTGAAAGCTGCAGCCTGAGTATCAGGCCTCTAATTTAATACAAAACAAAGGGCTGACAGAAATGTTCTCCAGAAACCATGGAGACCCATGGGCACATCTTTGTGCCTTTCCTGTACCTTGATCTACGTCATGAGTATCTCCCTGAAAGGAGCTTGTGTACACGTCTGGGGCCCCAGCTTGTGTGCCTGCCACCCAGGGGACACACTCCTTGATTGCCTGTCTCTGGTTGCCAGAAGGACCTTATGCTCCGAGATCTCACAGGATCATACGATATAGAGAAAGAGTTCTTAGCAGACTATGCCATGAAGGCTCAGTGCAGAGACACCAATCAGAAACACATAATCCTCAGTCTGTCTTTGAAAAAGGCCTATTTGCTTATCTTAAAAGCTACAGCCTGAGAGTCAGGGTTTTAATTTAACACGAAGCTAGGGACCAAGGACTTGGGGGTCAGCAGGAGCAGTTTTCACACTCTCCCTCTGCTCCATTCCAGGTCACCTGTCTCCCCAGGAGGAAAGCTGGGCACACACCTGGCACCCTGGGTTGTGTGGCTGCCATCCAGAGGACACATCCCTTGATCATCTGGCTTGGATGCCGTAAGGCTTGTGTTCACAGGTTCAACCAGACTGTGGTGAAAAAAGAAACAGTTCTTAACTGGCTATGCCCCCAGAATTCAGTGCAGAAGGAGCAGAGAGAAAATTTTTCTGAGTTTTTTTCCTGAAAGAGGTCTATTTCCATACTTAAAAAGCTGCTGCCTGAAGGTCCAGCTTCCAATCAGCCTGCATCTGGGTGATGACTGGGACCCTCCCCTTTGGGACATGGACAGGTCTTGGCACACCCTCAACTACTGGGAGCCACTAAGAACAAAGTAGTCTGCTTAGACAATCACAAAGATTTGAGAAACAACCAAGAGTAAGGGCAGGGTTAAACAATAAGTTTCATCTCCTACAGGAGGCCACTCCTTCAAGACTGGGAGAGATGACTGTTTTATCTAATGCATAGAAACCAGCACAGAGAGTCAAGGAAAATGAAGAAATAGAAGAATATGTTCCAAATGAAAGAACAGGATAAAACCACAGAAATAGATCTTAATGAAATTAAAATAACTTATTTACCCCACAAAGAGTTCAAAATAATGGTCCTAAAGATGCTAACCAAGATAAGGAGAACAATGCATGAACAAAGTGAGAATTTCAACAATGAAATAGAAAATATAATAAAGTACCCAACAGGAATCACAAAGCTGAAGAATACAATAACTGAACTGAAAAATTCAACAGCAGACTAGATGTAGCAAAATAAAAGAATCAGTGAACTTGAAGATAGCAATGGAATTCATTCAATAAGAAGAGCAAAAAGAAAAAAGTGTGAAGAGAGATTAAGGGACTTATGGGACACTATCAAGTGGACAAAAAATCGCATTATAGAGGTCTCAGAAAGGGAAAAGAGAGAAAGAGGCAGAAAGCTATTCAAAGAAATAATGGCTAAGAACTTCCCTAACCTGGGGAAATAGACATTTACATCCAGGAAACCCAGAGAGTTCTAAATAAGATGAATCCAAAGGGACCCACACCAAGACACAATATAATTCAATTGTCAAAAGTTAAAGACAGAGAATCTTAAAAGCAGCAAGTGAAAAACAACTTGTCACATAGAAGGGAACCCCCATAGACTATGACCAGTTTCTTCAGAGGAACTTTACAGGTCATAATGAAACGGCAAGATATATTCAAAGTGCTGAAAGAAAAAAAAACTGCCACCAAGAATACTCTACCTGGAGAATTTGTTCTTCAAAACTGAAGTAGAGATAAAGAGTTTTCCAAACAAGCAAAAGCTGAAAGAATTTATCACCACTAGATCAGCCTTACATGAAATGTTAAAGTGACTTCTTCAAGCTGAAACAAAGGGCACCAATTAATCACAGAAAAACATATGAAAATATAAATTTTGCTGGTAAAGGTAAATATATATTAAGTGCAGAATACTCTAATGCTGGGATGGGTAAATCACTTTTAAATTTGGTATAAAGGTTAAAAGGCAAAATTAGTAAAAATAACTATAACTGCAATGATTTGTAAATGGATGAGCAAGTTAAAAAGATAAAAATTGTGGCATCAAAAACAAAAAATGTTTTAACAAAAAGAGTACAAATGTAGAGATTTAGTATACATTCACAGTTAAGTTGTTATCAGCTTAAAATAGACTGTTAAAAATAAGATGTTTTATGTAAGTCTTGTGTTAACCACAGAGCAAAACCTTAAATAGATTCACAAAAGATAAAGAGAAAGGAATGTAATCATACCATTATGGAAAAATCACCAATCACAAAGAAAGAGATCAAGAGAAGAAAAAAGAAAGAAAGGAATGACAAAACACCAGAAGACAATTTTTAAATGGCAATAGAAAGTACGTAACTGTCAATAATTACTTTAAATGTAAATGGACCAAATTCTCTGCAAAAGACATAGAGTGGCTAAATGGATAAACAAAACAAGACCCAACTGTATGTTGCTCACAAGAGACTCACTTCAGCTTTAAGTACACACACACAGACTGAAAGTATAGGGATGAAAAATAGTATTCCATGCAAATGGAAACCAAAAAAAGCTAGGTAGCTGTACTTGTATCAGACAAAATAGATTTTAAGCCAAAGATTGTAATAAGAGACACAGAAGGTCATTACATAATGATAAGGGTATCAGTACAACATGATAATGTAACATTTATAATATGTATGCACCCAACATAGGAGCACCTAAATATATAAAGCAAATATTAACAGACCTGAAGGAGGAATAGACAGCAATAGTATAATAGTAGGCACTTCAATACTCCACTTTCAACAATGGATAGGTCATCCAGAGAGAAAATCAATAAGGAAGCATTGAACTTAAACTACAGATGGACCTAACAGACATTTACACAGTATACATTCAAGAGCAGCAGAATACACATTCTTCTCAAGTGCACATGAAACATTCTCCAGGATACGTCATATGTGAGGCCACTAAATAAGTATCAATAAATTTAAGAAGACTGAAATCATATCAAGCATCTTTTCTGACCACAACGGTATGAGACGAGAAATCGATTATAAGAAGAAAACTGGAAAATTCACAAATATGTGGAGATTAAACAATGTGTTATTGAACTAACCAATGGTCAAAGAAGAAATCAAAAGGAAATCAAAAATATCTTGAGACCAATGAAAATAGAAATACCACATACCAAAACTGATAAGATGTAGCAAAAGTGGTTCTAAGAGGGGAGTTCATAGTGATAAATACCTACCTTAAGGAAAAAAAAAACTTTCAAATAAACAACCTAACTTTACACATCAAGGAACTAGAAAAAGAAGAACAACCTAAGCTGAAAGGTAGTAGAAGGAAGGAAATAACAAAGATCAGAGCAGAAATAAATGAATTAGAGACTAAAAAGACAATAAGAAAAGATCAATAAAACTAAGAACTAGGGCTTCCCTGGTGGCGCAGTGGTTGAGAGTCCGCCTGCCGATGCAGGGGACACGGGTTCGTGACCCAGTCCGGGAAGATCCCACATGCCGTGGAGCGGCTGGGCCCCTGAGCCATGGCTGCTGAGCCTGCATGTCCGGAGCCTGTGCTCCGCAACGGGAGAGGCCACAACAGTGAGAGGCCTGCGTACCACAAAACAAAAAAAAAACAAAAAAAAAACTAAGAACTGGTTTTTAAAGATAAATAAACAATCCTCACCTAGACTCACCAGAAATAGAGAGAGAGAGGATTCAAATAAATAAAATTAGGAATGAAAGAGGAGTCATTACAACTAATACCAAACAAATACAAAGGATTAAAGAGGCTACTATAAAAAATTATACACCAAAACAAAATGGACAACCTAGAAGAAATGGATAAATGCCTAGAAACAAAACCTATCAAGGCTGAATCATGAAGAAACAGAGAATCTAAACAGACAAATTAGGAGTAAGGACATTGAATCAGTAATCAAAAATCTGGCAACAAAGAAATCTAACAAACAGTTAAAGAAGAACTAATACCAACTCTTTTGAAACTCTTCCAAAAAATAAAGGAGATGGAAACACTTCCAAACTCATTTTATGAGGCCAGCATTATTCTGATATCAAAAGCAGACAAGGACACTACAGGAAAAGGAAATTACAGGCCAATATCCCTGATGAATGCAGATGTGAAATCCTCAACAAAATATTAGCAAACCAAATTCAACAGTACATCATACACCATGATGAAGTGGATTTTATTCCAAGGATGCAAGGATGGTCTAACATCCACAAATCAGTCAATGTGTTATATACCACATTAACAAAACAAAGGATAAAACCATATGATCATAACAATAGTTGCAGAAAAAGCATTTGATAAAATTCAATATCCATTCATGATAAAAACTCTCAGCAAAGTGGGTATAGAGGGAATGTATCCCAACATAATAAAGGGCACATATGACAAACCCACAGCTAACATCATACTCAATGGTGAAAAGCTGAAAGCTTTTCTTCTAAGATCAAGAACAAAACAAGGGTGCCCACACTTGCTACTTTTATTCATCATAGTACTGAAAGTCCTAGCCCGAGCAATTAGGCAAGAAAAAAAAAAGGCATCCAAATCAGAAAAGAAGAAATAAAATTATCTACTTGCAGATGACATACTATATATAGAAAGAGTTCACCAAAAAACTGTTAGCACTAATGAATGAATTCAACAAGTTGCAGGATCAAAACCAATGTACAAAAATCAGTTGCATTTCTATACACTAATTACAAACTATCAGAAAGAGAAATTAAGAAAACAATCCCATCTACAACTGTATCAAAAATTAAATACACTGAATGCTATAAAATACTGATGAAGTAAATTGAAGAAGACACAAATAAATGAAAAGATAGTCCATGCTCATATATTGGAACAATTGATAAATTAATATTAATATTTAAATGTCCATACTACCCAAAGGTATCTACAAATTTAACAGAATCCCTATCAAAATTCCAATAATATTTTTCACAAAAATAGGTATAAACAATCTAAGAGTCATATGGAACCACAAAAGATCCTGAATAGCCAATGCAATCTTAAGAAAGAACAAAGATGGAAGCATTATACTTCTTGATTTCGAACTATATTACTAATTTATAGTAATCTAAACACTATGGTATTGGCATAAAAATAGATTAATGGAACAGAATAGCAAGCCCAGAAATAAACCCATGCATATATGGTAGATTAATTTACAACAAACAAACCAAAACTATTCAAACTATATACCAGACAGTCACATGCAAAAAAATCAGTGTTGAGCATGAAAATCTTCTCAACATCACTAATCATCAGGGAAATTTTAATCAAAACCACAATGAGATATTGCCTCACAACTCTCAGAATGGCTATTAAGAAAAAGACCAGAGTTAAGATTTGGCAAGGATATGGAGAAAAGGGAACTCTTGTGCCCCAATGTAAATTGGTACAGCCATTCTGGAAAACAGTATGGAGATTCCTCAAGAAATTAAAAATAGAACTACCATATGATGGAGCAATCTGACTTCTGGGTACTTTCTAAGGAAATGAAAACACTAACTTGAAAAGATATCTTCACCCCCATGTTCAATTGCAGCATTACTTATAACAGCCAAGACATGGAAACAAGCTAAATGTGCATCAGTGGATGAGTGGTTAAACAAGATGTGGTACACACACAGACACACACATACACACAAACACACACACACAGGAATATTATTGAGCTATGAGGAAGGAGGAAACCCTGCCACTTTGACAACATGGATGGAACTCGAGGGGATTACGCTAAATGAACAAGCCAGACTAGAAAGACAAATACAGTATGGTATCACTTATTTGTGGAATCTTAAAATAAAGGTCAAACTCATAGAAACAAAGAGTAGAAAAGTGGTTTCCAGAGGCTGGGGGATGGAGGAAACAGGGTGAGGTTGGTAAAAGGGTACAAACTTTCAGCTATAAGATATATAAGATCTGAGGATCTAAACTATAACATGGTGACCAAAGTGGCTAACTCTGTATCGTATAACTGAAATTTGCTGAGAGAGTAGAACTTAAATGTTCTCACCCTCTCCAAAAAAAACCCAAACATTTATATATATGTGTATAGAAATAAATAAGGTGACAGATGTGTTGATTAACTAGTTGGAGGATTCCTTTCACAATGTATTAGGTCATCACTATGTACACTTTAAATATCTTACAATTTTGTTTGTGAATTATACCTCAATAGAGCTAAAAATATAAAGCATAATGATAAAAATCATAGACTAGGTGGCTTATAAACAACAGAAATCTATTTCTCTCAGTTCTGGAGACTGGGGAGACCAAGATGGAGGTGCCAGCAGATCTGGTGTCTGGTGAGAGTCAGCTTCCTGGTCCATAGACTGCAGTCTTTACCTCCAAGTACCATCACCTTGGGGATTAGGTTTCAGTATGTGAATTTGAGGAGGGGGACACAAACATTCAGTCTATGACAGATACACGTGGAAGTGATTTATAAAAGTCAGGATGGTGGTTACTTGTGGGAAGAGGGGGAGCGAGATAAGGATGGACACACCAAGGGGACCTCTGGGGAGACAAAAGTTCTATTTCTTTCCCTGATGGTTGTTACAAGGATGTTTGCCTTAGAACAATTCACAAAGCTATATGTTTGTTTTGTGTGGTCTTCTATATCCATGTTTTATTTTACAGTAAAAATACTATTTTTAAAAAGCATCATAAGTACAATTAAAAGGAACTCTGGGAAAGGTATATATGTGACAGCAAAAAATTAATATTCTTATTTTAAACTTTTTTAAAGAATAAGGGAAAAAATTAACATCCCAATTAAAAAACAAGCAAAGGTAATTCATAGGAGACCAACAATGTTCAGTAAGCATATTTTGAAAAGGTCAAACTTTCTAATTATAAAAAATGCAAAATTCAAGCAAAAATAAGAATGTGATTGATCAAATTGGAAAAGATTAATAAAATGACAAAACCTAATGTTGGTGGTGGAGAGAATTAGCATTCTCCCGCAATGCTGCTGGGAATCTGATATGTCAAAATGTTTCTGGAGAGTAATTTGACACATTTAACCTTTTTAAAAAAACTTTAAAATGCATTCACTTTATTTAAATACCTCCAGCTTTCAGAATGTATCCAAATGAAACTATCATGTACATCTGAAAATGTACATTTACGAAGATGTTTAGCAAACCATTATTTATATTTAAAAATCTAGAAACAACTAAATGTCCAATTATAATGAACCTAATTCAGGGAATACTATACGGCCATTAAAAGTAGAAGACTTAATGGCATTGAAAACATTATTAAGATACTGTTTTGTAAAAAGCAAATTTCAAAGCAATGTCTAGTGCAATACTTTTGTTTCCTTTTAAGAATTTTTATTGTTCAATATAGCATAAGAAAGAGAGTACAAAAAAACAGGTAGATCTGACATCACAAAGTGAGTATCTTGTAAGCACCACTGGGTCCAGAAATAGAATGATTCAAGCATCTCAGTGTCCTCCTGCCACCTGCCAGTCTTCACCCCTCCCTTCTCCCCAAATGAACCACATGAGTGTAATTATTCCCTTACTTTACTTACTGTAAACACTTTGGTTTACTTTTGTTTGTTTTCAAAGTTATGTAAATGCAATTACATGGTGTGGGCACTTTAGGTCTGGCCTCTTCCACTCCCCGACGTTGTACAGAGTAGCCATTTTTCATTGCTGTGTACCAGATGGAGAAAGCCTTTCTAAGTCCTTGCGTGAATAGACCATGATGTATTTATTCATTCTGCTCTTGAAGGACATTTGTGGCTATTATGGATAATCCTCCTATAAACATGCTTCTATATGCCTTTTATTACATAGGAGCACACATTCTGTTGAGTAAATATTTAGGGGTGGGATTGCTAAGGCAATGATATGTGAATCTTCAGCTTTAGCAGATAATGTCAGTTTTCCTAATTTCCTGCAACCAGTTGACACTCGCATCAGTGGTGCAAGAGTTTCCATTGTTCCACATCCTTAATAATACTGGGTATTGTCAGTCTTTCTTAATGTTAATAGTTGTATGGTTATAGAGTAGTATCTTGTGATTGTAATTTGCATTTTCCTTATTTCTAATGGATTTATTAGCCACTTACACATTGTTTTATATGATGGGCCTGTTCTAATCTCTTGCCCATTTTTTTCTGTTGGATTGTTTATCTTTTTCTTTAAAAGAATAAAATTTAAGTGGAAAAAAATTTTGATGACTGCATAGATCATGGTAATATCAGTTATTTCTGAATGATGGAATTACGAGTGATTTATATTTTCTTCCTTGTGCTTTTCTGCACTTTTCTAATTTCTATAGTAATTATATATTATTTTTAGAACTTTTAGTGTTTCACAATTCTAATGAATAAAAACGATAGATTTTACAAAAGATACTATCTAGGGAATAAATTTTGAATGCTTGACTGTTAAATTTGTGGGATATTTGGATGATTTATGGTAGTGATTCTCAAACTATTCCAAGGCGTTCTACAGTGAAAATTGAATAATAATACCCTCTTCCAATTTGCAATGGTTTCATTTATTTTGTTTAATGCCTACAACCAAATTTAATATATCAAGCTATCAACCTATATACACATCAATGAATTATTAATATGCCAAATAGGATCCAGCAGAAACAAAAGTTATGAACAAAGTTTGAGCCAAAATTAGGAAATCACACTCCTCTATCAAGAAAAATTTCTGCTTTCACTCCCATCAGAACTCCTATTAATGTAGGAGCTTCTAAAATAAAAGTATTTGCATCCTGACAAATCACACATTAAAAGACCTTAGATTTCTCATGCTCTGAAAAATTAATTATAAAAGAGTAATTGAATAAAAACTGTTCCCAATAGTGTGTAACATTAAAAAGAATGAAAACATAATGCTTGACCTCAAAGAGATTGCCATCTAATTGGAGAAACAAAGCAAGTCCTTATGAAAATAACTAAATGCATGATGATGTATAAGTGATGTAGGGAGTCCAAGGAAAACATTTAAAAGTAGGATGAAGCTTTAAGAGAATGCCTAATACAAAAGGAACACGACTGTGGGTAAGGAGTCTCTCCTCACTGGGACTCTGCCTGAGACCTGCAAAAGATGTTACCGCACAGCAATATAAGATTTTTCTTTTAATAGATCTTTATTGGAGTATAATTGCTTCACAATACTGTGTTAATTTCTGTTGCACAACAAAGTGAATCAGCCATATGCATACACATGTCCCCATATCCCCTCCCTCTTGAGCCGCCCTCCCATCCTCCCTATCTCATCCCTCTAGGTCATTGCAAAGCACCAAGCTGATCTCCCTGTGTTATGCTGCTGCTTCCCATCAGCCAACTATTTTACATTCCGTAGTGTATATATGTCAATGCTACTCTCACTTCGCCCCAGCTTCCCCCTCCCACCCCATGTCCTCAGGTCCAATTTCTATGTCTACCTCTTTATTCCTGCCCTGCAGCTAGGTTCATCAGTACCATTTTCTTTTTTATTAGATTCCATATATATGCATTAGCATACGGTATTTGTTTTTCTCTTTCTGACTTACTTCACTCTGTATGACAGACTCTACATCCATCCACCTCACTACAAATAATTCAATTTTGTTTCTTTTTATGGCTGAGTAATATTCCATTGTATATACGTGCCACATCTTCTTTATCCATTCATCTGTCGATGGACACTTAGGTTGCTTCCATGACCTGGCTATTGTAAACAGT